>NW_013665651.1:787125-788003 GCF_000517525.1 Limulus polyphemus | reverse complement strand
CAATACAAGGTTTGGTTAGTATACAATATAAGAAAGTAAACGTAAACCAATTTGATATTAAATCTATAAAACACGGGAATATTAGTGTCATCAGCACAATGAGTTCCAACAACAGTTTGAATTACTTTTAATTAGCAGTTTACTACCAGTGAGTAAGTTCTATACGTTTACCTGTATAATGTATACCTAAAGGTTTTCTTTCCTAATGGAACTCTGTTCTCTGTTTCACTGAAAAGGTTTATTTAGAACACTCATCGTTAGCACACTGAGCCTACTGTTTGCTGTGTTCTCTACATAACTTTCTGTCTATTAAGAGAAATTTTGAAGATAAAAACTTTTTGTATTGAACCAAGAATGGAGTGAAAAATTCAGCTGATAGGTTTTTCGCTGCTTTATACAAAGTCAACGAAGACAGTTTACATTTTATTCTTTGACAATCGAAGGAAACAAAATAGTACCCAGATTACTGAGCATCGACTCAAGTAGATTCTATAACATCATACCGGGTTCACATCCCATAAAGTAAGCCAGGTAACGGTATACCTTATTTTATTAAAACGTCAAACTTAGGTATTTTTAACACAATTCAAACTCAACTAATGTGTGCAACACTGACGTAAGAATTCCATATTAAAGTTACCTATTGTCAATCATCGTTAAGACACATTTAAACCTTGATTGAAAGAAAGAGCCTATATACCTGATGTCTTTAACTCGAAAACAATAAACAATACAAATCTAATTTATTAAATTCTAACTAAAGAAAGAGTCCTATTTACCTTATAATGTTATACACTTAGAAAAACTGTTATATATATTTACTGTGGAAGAGATGGCAACCAGCCCTGTACACGATCACTTGATTTTATTATTAGATT
>NW_013665651.1:754155-786125 GCF_000517525.1 Limulus polyphemus | reverse complement strand
CAACCAGCCCTGTACACGATCACTGATTTTATTATTAGATTTATGTTTAAATAAATGTGCGTCTTTTATGAGCACACGAAAAGAGAAAAGTATATCCAATTCTATGGTAATATTTGTATCCACACTCTAGGGTGTCTGAAAGTCTGTATGAACAAATATATATATATATTTACATATGTGTGCCTCTAATGCATGAATTTATATGCTTCCCATTGCTGCATATATTTTTGCAATTTATAGAGGTACAATAAACATGAAAGATATTCACTTGTTTGTGAATTAATGTCTCAGTTTATGTATGTATAATGTATAGAATTGTATATCAGATATATATACATTAGTTTCAATTGTGTTCAGGAAATGATAAGTGGGCGGGGCGGTTAGATTGTATAGAATGAAGCTTTTCACTAGCTATAATTTGACAGGACAGAAGTCTAGGACTACAAAGCTACAGACTGTATCAATAACGCGATATACGTAACATAATAGCGTAATCTAGATGTACGCTTGTGAAAATAACAGCCTTTTGATAAGGTGAGTGATGTTGATGGGCTTTCTATACATTGCAAAGTCTATTCAGTTTTTCATGTTGTTATTACTGGTGTTCACATCTGTAGACACGTATCTTTAACTACTAGAGAAATAACATACGTTAAACCTACAATTATGTCCATCAAATAGATATTCGTAGAGTAGCCGATTTTCGGAGCACATTCATTCACTTTAAATGCACCCTTTTGTGTCATGAAATTCAGCCTCGTAATTTAAAAACGCTGCGCACTTGTATCGTGAATAAAGTCCTTAGTTTGAGTACGAATATTAATGTATTTATCTGGCCTATATTTCGTTTCTATATGCAAATTCTGGCAACAGTAGTTTAGAGTGGATAATAAAGATTAACAATCCGGAACACTGTTGTACACAAAGTTTTATTCTTGCGTGAGAAACATATTCAATGATGATAGACCTATATACAACTTCAATGTACTATTCATTTGCTGCCTATCTATCTACCCATGTCTGCGTAAGTGTCTATTTATATGAATACCCCTTTCAAAACGTTTAGAAAGCGTCAGTCAAGTTTAATTTAATTTATAGTAGATAGCTATCACGTACCTATTGTTTCGACAATTCCAACTTTTTGCGCCGTAGAATGTGGCGATGCCACACACGTGCTGTAGTGTTTCCCGTTGGTGATCTACGTGTTGACACCTTGTTCTCAGTTTAATTAACAGCATATTAAAATTTCTCTCTCAAACACCCCAGTCGATTCGCTGGGCATACATTCCAAGATAGGAAATTTAAAGTCACATATTTATATTAATTAATTCTCAATTCGTCGCTCTAAAGTAAAACCAATAAATGAAAATGTTTGTTTCACTTCTTTTTTTCTTCCTTTTTTTTTACACTATCCCACTGTAGTGTTTATGAACACACACTTTTATAAGCATTTATCACTTTTGTGTATATATGCATATTTGAGTAAAGTTTCTTGCCGTGTTCTACGAACTAGTTTAGGACAATACCAATATGTTGATTGTTGCACTATTTGCTTTATGAAAACCCCTGTACTTCAGGGAGAAAATGCACCCCCCCCAGATCTTGTTATAAGAATTTTCCCCACGCTCAAATATGCATAAAAAGTAAAACCAATAAAGCAAAATGCTTGTTTCACTTCTCTCTTCTTCTTCTTTTTTCTTTACACTATCGCACTATAGTGTTTGTGGACCATAACTTTTATTCACTAGTGTCATCGTGTTCATACACACGTAAACATACTTGTATAATAAGCATTTATCACTTTTTATGCTTATATGCATAAATATGCGCATATGATATCCGATGTTCTATTTAATACTTTACTGGAACGCTCTTTCGCCATGATAATGACCATGCAGGACTTGGCGTGTTTCTTGTTCGATTGTAGACCATTCATAGAGGAAAATGGTCTGCAACGGATTCACAGCTGTCGGATTACGTTGGCGAATGTGACGCTCAAGCTCATTCCATAGGTGCTCAACTGAAATGAGATCCAGTGACAGTACTGGCCATGGAAATAACTGAAGTTTTTTGCCGTGTTCTACGAACCAGTTTAGGACAATACGAATGTGTTGATTGTTGCACTATCGCTTTATGAAAGCCCCTGTAGTTCAGGGAGAAAAATGCACCCACCCCCCAGACCTTGCTATAAGAACTTTCCACACGCTATTATTATACCACTTTCAGCAGCTTACACTTTTTTGAACAACTTAGGCTGGTTCAAGTGCCTCACGTACTTCTCTATATATTTTCACGCTACTGTCAGAAAAGGTTTAGACGCGATTCATCAGACATCACACGCTTCCTAGTTTGCGTTATAAGCAACACTAAAGTAGGCCCCTCGGAAGCTAATTAAAAGTGGTCGGGCCAAGTGGAATTAAAGAAATCAACCAGGGTCCTGGGGTCTACCAATGCCCCCGGTGGCCGACCGGGGATCTCGAGGAGAGAAGTCCTCAACAGCTACTGTGTTTTTGTGATTGTAAAGGCTTTAAAAACGTTTTTTTTTTTCAGATTTATGTTAAGCAACAAGAATAAAAAATCTCCTTTGCTGAAGAAAACAATATAACTCAATTACTCTAATTAAATTCATTATTACTCTTTTCTTTGTGTGAGATGTAATGTTTTACAGTGATCAGTATAAACAATACCATACATACAATGGGTATCTATTTCAGGTTGAAGGTCTGTGTAGACTTGTGATGAAATCGTTTGCACCACTTGCCATATCTGTAGGCTCAAACTTTTCAAACACACTTCACCTGTGGTCAGATTGCAGCACACTCATATGCTACTTCATCAAGACACAAATGGAGGTCTTTGGGTATGTCTTTATGCGCCTCGTACTTGCCTAGAGTTGAGATAAACGGTTTTTAGACTGGTTTTCAACTGCGCGGTATGGTTGTAACGATAGTCGAATCCTCACTAATGTTGGAGGAGGTAGCTATCTGGAGCATGGTCTGATGTTTTTTTACACTTTATAAGCCTGTCCAATAGTATTTTCCTTTGGTCAATCACTAATGTTGGCAGCCAGAGTTTAACGTAATGACGGGTGTATTCCCTTTTAATTTTTTTAGATGGTAGACTCTGATGACAGATTTCTTTGAGCAGTCGGTTAAGGAAAAGATGTGTGATGATAACTCTCTTGCTAGATAGCATCATGCCCCTTATAAAGTCAGAAAAACTCTTGCTCTTACCCATTGCCTTCATACTAACCATGACTTAACTACATTTCTTTGTTTATATGGTTCAAGTAATTACCTGAAACATTATAAAATCAGTCTGCATAATATGTGACTGACTTTCGTATTTTAAATTTTTTTTCATACAGTAGCAGATATTGTAAGTCTAGTAAAGAAAACGGTCTTTGTTTGACCATAGATATTTATCTGCTGTGATAATAAAAATAAAAAAAACGTTTAGATTATACAAGTTTAACAAGTTTCTCAAATTGAAAAAAATAATAATAATTAGCGGAACACTCACACACACACATATAGATACATTTGCCAAAATAAGTTCTTAACACTCATAGGAATGAGATGAACGTGAAATCAAAGTAACACATTTTCTGGATTATTCACGGTTTCTTCGTTATCTTTTTTATCCAGCTGGAAAGCCCTTTAAGATATCTCATCCGAGATTTATCATTTTTCACCGACGTTGTTTTTTACTGGTTACATATTGCTTTCATCTTTTTTATTAACAGAAGAAACAAAAATGCCAGGAATATGATTTCTCACCTGTGTGACTTGGTAGAACTTTAATGAACTAAATATTTAGCCACGTTACCTGTACAATATTCTACAGACTGGATGCGAATGTATCTATAAAGAATATTGGATTTCTCTGTACACGCAAAATATAGAAAGGTAAACGGCGTCTCTCTTTCTTGGATTACAAGGTGCTTTAGTTGTGTCTTCTAGCCACCAGGTGGCAGGATGATTCTTGTAAGCCTATTTTATATCTAGGAGTTACTTTAATGAGATCATTGTGTTACAATGTGATTGATTGTATATACATGTTACCTATGATGAAATATAAGTTTGGCAAATATGCTAGTGTGTCTTCTTTTTAATGTAAGTTTGGTTTAAATGGGTAATGCATATCAAATATCAATTATTAAGTTATGGACGTGTAGATCAGAGTTGCTCAACCTTTTGCACCTCTAGGCCCACTTAGTTATTTGGCAGAATCGTAAATGTTCACATGTGCAGTTGTGCCCGGCTCGCGGCGATTTATAACTGCTCGTCTCACGGCCCATTGATTAAGAATCACTGTTACAATATGACGGGTAAGTACTGGTATGTAGTAGCTCCTCTTTGCTGTTAATTAAACAGTTTGTTGTCTCAAGATTTAAAATTGTTTGTGTTTCATTATTATTATTATTGGTTGCTGTTTCTTTATTTGTACTTGCAAATGTGGTCGACAGAAGGAGCTTTTGTTGTGCTTTGATTGACTAACCAGGATTTTCTGAGAAGAATAACGTTGTTCTAGGTGTGAAATAGTATAGAAAATGTTACAACAAATTAAAGAAAAATGACGTTAGAGAATTGTAATAAATTAAAGAGACTCATGAAATTACCTGTGTGGTCAAAATTGTATTTGATCTATAACAATTCTCTTCCTTTACTTATTATAATGGTAGTTGTTCCTTAGTGATTTTGTACCTATATATAAAATAAAGTGTTCCCTCTAAGCTGCTCGGCCGCACAGCAACCAACAAAATACCGCGCACTAAATTATTCCAGCCGCACACATCTTAAATATTGGTGAGGAGTTTTAAAAAATTGCCTTAATGACCCTGGCAGTCGATAGGCCTAAAGCCCAAATAACCAACTGGTAGCATGCAAAGTGGCTTAATGATTCAATTGGGTTGATGGTCTAAAAATACCCCCCCCCCTCAAACAAAAAAAAATTGGTAGCGCCGCATATTGCCTTAATACTGGTGCACATGAGCAAATTCATTCCACACATGGATTGAAAAAAATGAGAGGAAACATTTCTCTGGATATGCTTTTATCAATTACCTGATAATTCTTCATAGGCGTTTAAGTCAGCTGGCCTCGGCACGCATTCGTGTTCAGAAAAAACGTAAAACTAGTCGTAGGCGGAAACGGTAATGTACCATTATATTACCATAATACGTGTATTGTGGTAACATTTAACAAGGTGATATATTTAAAGCTACTATAATCAAAAAATAAAAACTTAAAAACTCCACCAATTGTATTTAAACAATGTACTAAAATCTCAGTTTGAAAAAGAAACAACGACAACAGGTAAAATGAAGCTATCCAAGTATAGCCGTCGTCCTCCATCTGTGGACGGCAACTGAAAGTTGAGTAGAAAAACTCGGCCGTTATATGACCGATTTAGAATTTAGATTCTACATTAGACATATGACAAAAGGAGATTAAAGAAGATCCAAAGCCTGATGAGTAGGCTACTGTAATAACATAAGTTTAGATAAAGAGAATTACATTTGATGACCATGCAAATAAATACTCGGCTTCATGGGACTACCTGTGTGGTCAAGATTTTATTTATTCCTTAACGATTTTCGTCATTAAAATTGTAGTTAACCTTTAGTAGTTCTTATCCTGTATTTATTCTACAGAACCATTTTTGATTATACTTGTTCTATTGTTTGTTTTTTTTAATTATGCACAAAGCTACACAAGGGCTATCTGTGCTCTGCCCACCACGGGTATCGAAACCCGGTTTCTAGCGTTGTAAGTCCCCAGACATACCGCTGTGCCACTGGGGGGCACTTGTTCTATACTTTTTATACAAAATATCTTTTTTATTATATTTGTTTCTTAGCAATTCTAGTCCTGTACTTATATATTCAAAATATTTTTGATTGTATTTGTTTCTTAGTGATTCTTGTCCTGTACTTATCATTCAAAATCTTTTTTGATTATATTTGTTTCTTAGTGATTCTTGTACTGTACTTATTATTGAAAATCTTTTTGATTATATATTTGTTTCTTAGTGATTCTTGTACTGTACTTATTATTGAAAATCTTTTTGATGATATATTTGTTTCTTAGTGATTCTTGTACTGTACTTATTATTCAAAATATTTTTTGATTATATATTTGTTTCTTAGTGTCTTGTACTTATTATCAAAAATCTTTTTAATTTTGTTTCTTAGTAATTCTTGTCCTGTACTTATATATTCAAAATCTTTTTGATCATATTTGTTTCTTAATGATTCTTGTCCTGTACTTATCATTCAAAATCTTTTTGATCATATTTGTTTCTTAATGATTCTTGTCCTGTACTTATTTATTCAAAATATTTTTAATTATACTTGTTTCTTACTAATTATTGTTCTATATTTTTTATACAAACTCTTTTGATTATATTTGTTTCTTAGCGATTCTTGTTCTGTACTTATTATTCAAAATAATTTGTTCATTATATTTGTTTTTTAGTGATTATTGACCTGTGCTTATTATTCAAAATATTTGTGATTATATTTGTTTCTACTTATTTTTGCCTTGTACTTATTATTCAAAATTATTTCTGATTGTATTTATTTCGAAGTGATTCTTGTCCTGTACTTATTATGCAAAATATATTTTGATTATATTTGTTTCTTAGTGATTCTTGTACTGTATTTATGTTACAGAATAGTTTTTGGATTATGCTTGTTCCTTAGTAATTCTTGTCCTGTACTTATTATAAACAATCAATTTTTATTGTACCTGTTCCTTTGTGATTCTTATGTAGTACTTAATATATACAATATTTAGTAATTCTTGTCCTATACTTATTATAGAAAAACCCTTTTTTATTATACTTGTTCGTTAGTGATTCTTGTCTTATACTTATTATATGCCCCCCAGTGGCACAGCGATATGTCTGCGGACTTACAACGCTAGAAACCGGGTTTCGATACCTGTGGTGGGCAGAGCACAGATAGCCCATTGTGTAGCTCTGTGCTTAATTGCAAACAAGCAAACAAACAAACTTATTATATACAATCGTTTTCTGTTATCTTAGTGATTCTCTTCCTTTAGTTATTGTACATAATATTTTTGATTATAGAAGAAACATTTTTCATTCATAGAGATTCTTTACTTACATTTATTCAATATTCCACGTTTATCAAAAACTATAACCATCATTTTTATGCGTGTAATGATTCTAATTATGCAAATGTTGAGTTGATAAATGTATAAATTGATGATTTAGGCAATATCTCTTTACATACATACCGAGCCAATTGAATGTCTCTCGATATTTGTATGTATTGAATGTGTTTAAATTGGTGTCTTAGTTACATTTTTAATTTTGGTTAATGTCTGAAAGTTTATACGTCAGCATTCTAGAATCCTTTCGCGAGCAACATGGGAGAGGGAGAATTTGAATATAAACTGAACGAACTAATGAGGCTGATTGAGGTAAATAAACATTACATTGAGTATTAGGGACATAAATGTACGATATCGATATTTTCAGGGCTTTCTCCTCTTGTATTCTGAGGTACTTGTGGTATACTCACGGGTTATTATGTCGTCAACTTCAACCATAACTTAGGTGTAATTATTATGAAAAAAACCTTCTCTTGAATGTATTTGTTCCTTATGGATTCTTGACCTGTTCTTATTATATATGAATTATGATATTCGTTTTTACCTTTGATTAGAATGAAGATCATATGTCCACCAAATTCTATTGACTGTAAAGTTTAAAAGCGGCACCCTTATCTGACCTAGCTGTCCCTAATTTTGAGGAAATAAGCAAAAGGGAAAGCAACTAGTCCACTCTTAGGCTACTCTTCTCAGACTGAATAGTGTGATATAAACGTCACTCTTATAATCCACTCACAGCCCCAAATATCTTGGAATTGCCCACCCAGACCACAGATCTTTAGGACATCTTTGGGACAATCTGGAAAGGATAATTCGAAGTGTAGGCAGCAGTGTTCATTAGTCACCAAATGATTTTTGCTGCGAATTTGCAGTAAGTTACTTGCACTCGATGTAACCACATTACGAATCTCGTGAACATAATTTTAAAATTTTCATTGTCTTCTTAGAAAGTGAGGCTTGAGTAACATCAGATCCCCTAGAACACAGACTTACCCCTGTTCAGAATCTTAATGTTTGATTTTTTTTTGTTGTTGTTGTTGTTGAACTTAGAGAAACGTTAAGCGAGGGCTATCTGTGCTAGCTTTCTCTAATTTTGAAATGATAGACCAGAGGAAAAGCCGATAGTAAATACCACCCACTGCCCCTCTTCGTTTTTCTCGGACCGAATAGTAGAATTTGATCGTCATTTTGCAGTAAGGGGACGCGAACATCAGATCCACAGGCTGGCTAATCACTGGGCCGTGTTCGGCCTAGCACTGTCGGACAAACTTGGTCACTAGGTCCCTCTTTCTTAACAATTTCTTCTGATACGTTTTGCAGGGCAACATATATAGCTGGATAAACTAAACGAAACTTAGGACAACGATGAGGTTTTATAATGAGATGAAATCACTGGTCTTCATAACTCAAAAATAAGTTCAAAGGTCAAGGTGAAAATGAAGCTTGCCTTCCATAACCATGAAACGAAACTATTACTGGAAGACTTGACAAATTTATTTACCAATAGTCCTGAAGTTTATGGGAATTATTGGGCACATCATATTCACTGTGGTCAAGGGTGAGAGAAAAGATCTGATTCAGATATGTTTGTGAATAGAATTTGAAACTTTTCATTGCTATCTTGGAAAATGAGACTTGATCAACTTTGTATCCTCTAGATTGTAGGCTTGGTCATGCTTAAAATTTTCTGGACTTTACTGACCATTTGTGCAAAACAAAAGAGGCAAATTTATCACAACCATAAAAAGATATATATTTCGCTTTTTCCATTACACAGAAAAGCTTGTTAAACCATTAAATCATCTTTAAAGTTTAGTCTCGAGCAACTTGATATCTGATACTAACCGAAGTGTACGCTTGAACAAGTTATGAGAATACCTCACGGGCCAGTGACTCCACTAAATTCAATAATTCACAATACTGCCTGGTTTCTTTATATATTTGGCCCATTGGGATAACTAGGAATGTATGTACTAGCACTCATTCTATATAAATTCATTCTCTGATCAGAATGAAATGTATGTAGAGCAATCGCATGGGTAACTTATCATAATCATTGGCTGTTGGTTAAAATCTAGATCTAGATAGTTAAGGTGGGCTGAATACTGGTCGTTTATCAACGCATGGCTAAATCCTTCCTCTAAAGAGCCCTGGCGGCTGTATATGGCATTATTAACAAACCACAGGGAATCTTGGGAGTTGGGCTAACTTCCGGACACACGCGGAGACTTTGAATCGCACCAAGCCTACTGTTTCAAAAATAGTTCCATCCTGCTGATTATGATTTTCAGTTCTAAAAACAAATTTTCAGATACGTTCTTAATCACATCCGTGTAAACTTAACATAGACATTGTTGTTCGTAGACTTATTAATTAGCAATATATATATACTATAAAAATTTACAACATATTTCTTCTATATATAATTCATCATAGTGATAGGTATAAAAATGAGCATTATGTTTAAATTGATATACCTAAAAAAAAGAGTTTAACCAATATAGTTGTGACCATTTATTTAATGGGAACTAATCTTTGGTGAGATAAAGTAATTGACCATCTGAAGTTAATAGTCAGAGAGAGAGAGTTTGTTTGTTTTGTTGTTTTTTTTTTAATTTCGCGCAAAGCTACACGAGGGCTATCTGCGCTAGCCGTCCCTAATTTAGCAGTGTAAGACTAGAGGGAAGGCAGCTAGTCATCACCACCCACCGCCAACTCTTGGGCTACTCTTTTACCAATGAATCCGTCACATAATAACGCCCCCACGGCTGAAAGGGCGAGCATGTTTGGTGTGACGGGGATTCGAACCCGCGACCCGCAGATTGCGAGTCGACCTCCCTAACCACCTAGCCATGCCGGTCCGCCAGAGAGAGAGAGAGAGAGGCGAATAAAATGATCAGGCCCTTTTATAATACTGCTTAAAAAAGTCCACATATGTTGAATTCATCTACTTTACCGTAGCTAAAGAGACTTTTATCATAAGATGAAGTAGACACCCAAGGAAACAAATAAACTATTGGGTGTGTAAAAAAACAAAAAAAACAATAACTTTTATGCTTGAAAAAACTATTATTTTTTGCCGCCAAAACATTATTACGCTTAACGCCCAAAATACGCTATACTGTTATTACTTGCGCCATGTTGCTCAAAACACGTAGTTTTTCAAGTAAATACCAACATTTTATGCTTACTTTTGATTGAATAACTTTTTATCTTGGGTTGATGACCACGCAAATGACTGAAAAAGTTTAAAATGATTAACTTTGTGTATTGAATATAACAAAATTTCATTCACTTTTTTGTAACATAAATTTCGTTGATTTCGGAAGCTCCTTTGTTTTAATAATATACATATTTTGTTACATTTTTCTTTGTAAAATTTCTTTGTAGTTAAGCACAAAGCTATACAATGGGCTATCTGTGCTCTGCCCAATACGGGTATCAAAACCCGGTTTCTAGCGTTATAAATCCGCAGCCATACCACTGTGGAGCTTTAGGGTATGCCAAACATAGCTTTGTATATAGTTATGATTTTAAAGGACTTCAAAAAGGACACAATTGTTTTTGGTTTTTTATGAAGTTTATAAATTCCTTCAGTTTTCTATTCAAGTGTACACCATTACGTGTGTAACTAGGTTGTAGTGAGGATTACGTGTGTCATTCTATAAACGTATTGCAGTATAACTTCTACACTGCGTGTTTAATACGACACACTATGACTTCATAACGTGTGCACTGCGTGTTTAATACGACACACTATGATTTCATAACGTGTACACTGCGTGTGTAATACGACACACTATGACTTCATAACGTGTACACTGCGTGTTTAATAGACACACTATGACCTCATAACGTGGTCTATAAAGTGTCAAACACTTTTCCTTTAATTTTGTTGTGTTTTTCATTTATTTCACAGATTGTGTGTGTGTGTGTTTCTTATAGTAATGCCACATCGCGCTATCTGCTGTGTTCACTGAGGGGAAACGAACCCCTGATTTTAGCGTTGTAAATTCGTAGACTTACCGCTGGCTCAGCGGGGGACAACAGATTGTGAGATATACGATTAAGTTGTTTTTGTTTTCAAAACAGGGGAAAAAAAGTTATGGTGATGGCGATGCATTATTAATTTTTTTTAAATTTAAAAAACGTAAAATGATAAAAATGAAGCTATTGAACAACTTAAAACTAAAGTGTTGATTTTATTTATAAATGAATGTATTATTTATCCTTAATTTAAAGACAACGTGTTTCAGTTGTTTACTAATAAGTTTTACTTTACACGTACAAGACTTCTGTAAAATAATATTTTCTGCGACGTAGTGTTTATTCAGTGTTTGATTGAACGTTATCACCAAATTATTAAAATGATTTTTATTGTCTTTAAAAAGAATGCTATAAACTTAGACGCCGGGAGACACGTGCCCCCAATAATTACAAAGTAAATATGATAAACGTGGCATATAGAAAGTGTATAATGAAGTAAACGTGTGAAAATGCGGTTCTGTAGTAAACAGCAAACAATTTAATTTGTGTGTGGTATATTTGTACATGTATAATAGAATACATGTTATTGCGTAAAATTGTGGAATAGTATTGCTAATGTTTTTACTGACAGTCACACAATTTTTATTCATTTACAACTGCCCTCTCCCGAAAGAAAATGTTTATATGTTCCGATGTGTCTGATATATGATTGCAGGCTCCCCTCCTCTGGTGCTTCAACGGTAAGTCTGAGGGGTTCTAATGCTAAAAATCGTGCTTCGATATCCGCGGTGGGCAGAAGACAGATAGCCCAAACAAACTGATCGCAGGATCCCAAAATAAGTCATTATGTAGTTATTTTTTACAGTCAGTAGGCCGCAAAAATTACGAATAAACATTCAGAATATAGTTCAATATACGACATTCGTTTTATCATTTAATGTTCCATATGGGCACTACAGTGAATCATGTGTTTGTTTCTTCATGACAAATTTCCACGAAGTGCATGCAATTTAATAGCCATAACGAAAGAATTAAAACCCGTGTCATTTCAAATTGTAGTTTAATACACCTTAACATAAAACATTAAATCTAAACCAATATTGCCTATATATCCCCAGCTATATTAACTTTTTTATATGTATAATAACATATGTTTCACTGAAACATTTGTTTGTCCAATTGCAGCGCTCACCATGGTCAGGTGATCTGGTACTGTAAACCTGCTTAATACGTTTTGCCCTGAGGGGAAGCGAGTCATCAACGTAAATAATGGGAAAACAGGCTTTTTATTTCTTAAACCGGTTTAATAGTGGTTTCATTACTACAAATAATATAGGTATCAGCCACATAATGGTGGATATAGATCATCGCCAACGGTACATGCAACCTTAGGATCACATAATTCAGATATTTTTCTAAGTCATAATTTTAGCGACTGTTTCCTTAAAATTTCTTTTTTTTTTGTGAGAGGAATCTTTCCAGTAGACAGTAAAAACATACTCGAGTTTTTACACAGTCAAAAATAAAATATACATTTTTCAGATGGTTTGTATGACATTACACTAAAGGAAAAATATCAATAATTCTTTTTTCTATAAATTTTCATTGGCCCTTTTGCTAATCTTCCAATAAGAAGAAACTTAATACAGTTAATACTCCTAACTTAATACTCCTATATATATATATATTCATATATATGTAACAAAACACTACAATCTTTAACATCTTCTGTTTCTTTATCTTCTTTATTATTTTCTACACGTTTCGTGATTTTATTATTTTTTACCATTTTCGTAATTTCAAAAGTCACCATTCAGGATGTAATTCAAAAATAATTTTATGTTCCTATTTGCAATTCATAGTCATAGTTTTTACCGTTGCACAATTCTACCTAATCTTATTTAACTACTATTATTTCTGCTCTTTTGCATCTCTCTCTCTATATATATATCTAAGTTAATATAACTGCAGATATAGAAGCAGTATCGATTTAAATATAATGTTTTAATTTAAGGCATATTACACTGCAATTTGAAATGACAAGGGTTTTAATTCTTTCTTTACGACTATTCAATTTTATTAATTTTGTACAAATTTATCATGATGAAACAAACACATGATTCACTGCAGTGCACATGCAGAACACTATACGATAAAATGAATGTCGTATTTTGAACTTCGTTCAGAAATTTACTCGTAATCCTTGTGGATTACTGACTGTTCAAACGATATACAATTATGTTTCTTGTTATTATAGTATAGGATTGGTAAAGAAAGATTTATAAAACAAATTATAATCAGTCTTTTCGTGATACAATGCCACACAAATTATCAATGAATAGATCACTTGTAAATAAAGATGTTAAAACTTGTGTTTTATCGACCAACTGTGCTTAAATTTCATTCTTTTTGGCGTGTGACAAAAAGGTTTAACAAGAATTAATGCAGCTTAATCTGTGTATTTTAGATAAGTGAATTTTTAAAATCAAAACTCAATTCAGATGATCTGCACCATCATAATTTATCTTAATTTTCACTGTATCTTATACGTGTTAAGAAACACATCTTACCTGTTACATAATTTTAACCTTTGTAGAGCCTGTAAATAAGAAGTTAACTTATTTTTGTTGGCAGCAATTAGTTATCTCTTTATTTATAACAACAACAACAACAAAAGGACAAACGTTGATCGTCGGCTAGATAAGTACTCCCCTAAAAGCAAATAATGCAAAAATTATGCTATTTGAACGTTTGCTCTTCATCTCTTGGACGGTGCGTGATCTGGGGGCTATCGTGCCGAGCTTCGATCGGATTGTTCAAGGTTTAAGCTTCGATATGCCCCTGAAAACGCTCCACCATTTCATCTGTGAGGGCGTTTAAAGTGTAAATCATATTATTCGGTTAAGAGTATCAGCAACTCTAAATTAGGGATGAGTATGCCATAACTTTAGACGTCTCTGACCTAGTCGTTTTGCCCATATGTCTCACGGAGACGTTCAAAGGGAAAATACCAAATCATCCTTAGCTTGGCGTGTTTATTTCAGCCGTAACAAATTTGCAACAATGAAACTAAATTACCGTAGCAACCAAATCTTGTGTGGTATAATGAACAAGCTGTGTTGTTTTATTAACCACATATTGTCTTGAATTACTGTTTAACTATAATGGAAACTTATCACGACAGTCGTTAAACAGCTACGGTCACATTCCCGAACATCATTTTTCACCGATTGTATCTAATAAGCGGAAAATATTTCGTAAATTTGTTTTCGAAATTGTTGTTTGTTTGTTTGTTTTTTTTGCCTATTTTGAAAAGCCTTTAGAGTGTTATAGACTAAAACGTTTTCTTACAAACTTGCTCCTGGATTACTCTACCGCAAAGTGCAGTTTTTACCATGGACACAAGTTGTTTAGACGAGTAATGTTTTAAAGACGGACTCGAGTTTTTTCGAAGTGTAATGTTTTTAAAGATGGACACAAGTTGTTTCCGAGTGTATTGTTTTGAAAGATGGACACAAGTTGTTTCAGGATATAATGTTCATAACCATGAACACAAGTTGTTGGAAGTGTAATGTTTTAAAGATGGACACGAGTTATTTCGGAGTTTAATGTTTTTAAAGATGGGGACAAATTATTTTAGGATATAATGCTCGTAACCATGGACACAAGTTGTTCTAGCTTTAACTGTATATAACCATAGATACAAGCTGACTCAAAATATATTCTCGATAACCATGGACACAAGTCATTTCAGAGTAACTGCTTATAATCATTGTCACAACTCATCTCAAATTTTACTGTATATAACCATGTATATAAGTCGTTTCAGTTTTTAGTTTAATTCTCAACCCTGTGTAAAATCACACTTATATAAGTGTTCGCTAATATAAATATATCTGCAGGAAAGCAACCAACCAGGCTTATGACTTCTCGTGTAAATTAGTCTTCAGTCTATACCCATGCCAAAAACTTCATTATGTTCTCTTGGTAGTGATGGATGTTTCGTAGATGATGCCGCATTCATAGTAACTAAAGTTCGTGCTCGTGTTTCAAGTACCACACACGCTAATAGTTATATATACAAAGACCAAATGTAACAACTTATGCTATAACCACGTACAATAATGTTTTGTATTCTTTAAAGAGCATATTCACACTAACTCATATGCATACAAACGGTAAGACGCGAAATTCTAAGATTGTACACAAACATTTCGAAAATCAAATGCAGCTGCAATAGTATATTCGTCACTGTCTAGAGATGAAATGCATAAAGTAATTTTCATAAATCCTTCGTTTCACATTGGTTTGTTACACGTATCATCTGAATTACCATAAAAATCCAAAATTGTTTCAACCATCTTTACAATCGCATGTTGTTGTTAACGTGTTATCTTATTCTTGTTGTTATTAGTGTAGAATGCTTATGTATCGGAATAGAACTTTAAATAATTCATGTCTCAACCATATTTTGAATGTGTAATTACAAAGTTACTTCTTTAAATCGGATGGATACAACAGACAAATTCAATAAAGATTTACGTAATTTATCTCAATTAGATGTCACTGATATAATACAGATATTTGAAACCATGATACCGACACATTAGAATATCTTTTGATCGAACGTACATGCTCTCTTTATTTCTCTCTTAATCTACGTTTTTCATTTATAGAGCAGAAATTAGGTTATGCTTTCATTGTATAAGACCTATATTAATTTGAATTATATATCTAAACAGATTGGGAGTACTTAAACATATTCTTATTTATACCGAATTGTGTACCGTTTTTCAAAATTTAATCTGGAAATAGAAGGTTTATTAAAAGCAATATAAGATGTAACCATCTATCTATTATTTCCGTGTGTTTAATCGGCTTTGTTTATGGGTCTCATCACGCAAGCTGAACTTGTAGAAGAGCTGGAATAAACGCACTCTTTCTCGCTTTGTGAACGAAGTCATTGTACAGCCATTCGTGCACACAAAACAGATTGTCATGGCTTATTGGAGAGAACTTGCAAGTTCTGTGGAGATATTCAGATGTTAGGCTTAGTTGAATAACTTTTACAGTTCCCGAAGAACATGTCGTATTAAGCATTGGGTGGCTACAAATATTTATATTAATTCAACACAGTAAATAATAGCTGATTATAGCACCGTAGAGAAATAGAGCGTATACGGGTTTATTATATTTTATAGTTTTTGACTTCTGAGAAAGCTATTAGTGGGAAAAGATTCTGACTTTCGTGTTTTTAGTATGTGTTCTATTTACGAAAATGTTTCAACCTTGGCAACATTTGGAATCTATGAGATGGTTCGAGTCGTTTGTGATTTCATTTATCGTTGAACACTTGCGACCGGAGTATTTCCAAAGATTAATGATCTGAATTGTATGATATTACACATTAATCACATTAATTATTATCACATTAATAAACTCCTGTGTGTAACTAATAATTAATTATGAAATTAATAGCAATTAACGTCTTTTCCTTGATCTACCCATTTAAAAAAAATTGTTTCTACATAAAATTGGGTTGGTATATGATTTTTTAGCTTAAATTCTCATGCAGATATACAGACATACATATACACTCCCCGTTCCTTAAGCACTATGCTGCATTTTTTGTTTTAATTTTACTTGAAAATGATACACAATTTCATGATAAAATAAATGATAAAATCGGGTGTGTAATACTAAATCCGAATATCTCTTCATATGTTTTCAAGCTGACATTTTTATTACAGACTGTTGTTAGCAAGTTTTGTTAGCTATGGATTGATATTTGAGAAAAGCATTCATTAAAATTTAAATTAGTTATTTTTCTGGTTTCAACCTGGTACATAAAGAGACGAAAAAAATACGTTTCAATCTTGAAACATTGAAAGATCAAATAACACGTTTCAGCCTGTCAAGTTGAAAGCTCAAAGAAAATATGCTTCACCCTGTTACATTGAAAGATCAAAGAACTCATTTTTTAACCTTGAAATATTGAAAGATAAAAAAAAACTCTTGTTCAACCTTGAAATACAGAAAATTTAAATAACACAATTCAGCCTGTTATATCGAAAAATCAAAAACACTTGTTTCAACTTTGAAATGTTGAAAGATCAAACAACACGTTTCAGCCTGTTACACTCAAAGATCAAACGACTCGTGTTTGAACCTACACGCTGAAAGCTCAAACTCGATTGAGGTATATGATCCTCTGAAGAAATTAAAACTGAGAGTTGAGCGGGATTCGATCGTAGAGGTGTTCCAACCAATTAAACTACGGGAATCACGAACTCCCCGCCTTTCAACTCTCACTCAGCCCGTTAGTAAAAGTAACATTGTGATTTTTCTGAGCTATGCATGTCAGTTGCCTTGTACAGTCCAGAACGCATTTCAATATTGAGTCAAGATGACCATTAAGCTTTCTTTTCTTTTTTTTAGTTGTAGAAGATTGAAAAGTAGCATGCAAACATGTTAAGCTAATATGTTCTTTAAAGGGGTAAAAACCGAGACCAAGAGGGACTCGGTCGTGACAAAAAATCCTAGTATGAAGCGAACACATAAGGAATTGTGGCACATCAGTGATTTAAAATTAAAAATATAAGATTCATGAAAACGAAACTTCAGTAAAATAGTAGGCAAACATCAGTTTTTGTAATAAAGTAAAAACAAAAACTTCAAAGTTAACGAGGTTAACAGATGACGTCACTACACTCGTCAGTATGCGTTTCTATGTTTGTTTTGTTTTGCTAGTCTCTATGCCCACACCAAAAAAATCAACAGCTTTTTTTTTCGCCCTAATCGAAGACAACGTATTTATATCTTCGTTTTCCGTGAGATTTCATTATACAGGTTTTTATTTTATTTTACTGTTCCAGCGTTAATATTTTGGCTTTTTGCTGAACAGTCTTCAATTTTCAAATTGGTTTGTTAACTTGTAAGAATAGAGGAAATAAAACAAAATCATGGCATAGTATTAATCGTACTATGATGCATGATTTCTATTTGTTGGATTTCACTATTTAGATATTCTAAGCGTTCTAATATATAAATCTTTTCTTAAACCTCGTATTATTTCCACTCTACAGACTTCTTCAACAACAGCTGCACCGTCACCAACAGCAACATCTAAGTCGACATATGTCGAGTGGGAACGATACGGCGACCAGCCAGGGCAACCCGTCTCCGGTTAATCAGCGAACCTCCCACTCTTCGGAGCGAAGACCGACTACCGAGGAAACGGAGAGCACCAACGGGAGTTGTGGCAGTTGCGGCGGTATCAGCTTTCCTCTTGAAAGCCCCGCAGCCGTGTCGACCAGTACGGAATCCAGTTGTAGTCCTTCGCCTGTCCACGCTCACGGACAGTGACCCTGATTGAAAGATGGACGTTTTGCTTACCGTCTCACGATAAGTTTATTTATAGATATTACAATTGTACAGGTCGGAAGGGAAAAATGACATTCTGTTTATTTCTTGTTAATCCTTCACTTTGTCAAAAAAAAAGAAAAGAAAGAGAGAGACAGAAGAAAATCTACAGCCTTTGAAGGTATTATTTACATTTAGATGTGCAGCCTTTGCACAGTTTGTACATACAGATATATTCTATTCCACTGAGCTCTACACGTGGTATAAAGTTATCCCTAACCGTACCTCTCTCTCTTCACACTAGAGACTAATAAAAGGCACATATCTGAACTTCTGTGAATTTTGCAGTGCTCAGCACATCAAAGCTATATGGATACAGGCACGTCGAACCCTATTTATCGTGCCTGGTTTGATATAGAAGGCCGTTTTCTTGTCATCAAAGATATACTGCATCTTGAAACCAATTACTGACTTTAGTTTCCTTCTTGCTTTAGGCAATTTTGAACAGATTCCAAGATCTGGTAAATAAGAAACACTAAATAAGTATGTTATTCAACAGTGTAGGAAACATGGTACAGCTGAATAAGACTAGAAGTTGACTAGGAATCTTAACCCGAAGAAGTAATTATTTGTTAAAGAAAAAATAAGTCCTGTGTATTATTATCTTATTGATATAGTTTCAGAATTTCTAGATACATTGTGATTAGAACTCGTATAAATCACAAAGGTGCTTAAGACAGTTTTGTAAAATCTGCAGTAAAATTTTGAAATAATTATCTGAATTGTAGGTTTGATTAAGTAAACTTATTTCTTGTAAAATTTGATTTTAAAAGATTAATACACCTTACAGACATGCAAATTAGGTCAGTGAATGCTATGTTATAGTACACATAGGACATTTATTTTTATTATGTCTCGTTATATCTTGATTAATTTGAATTGGCTAGACCGTTTATAAAATGCACTCCCACCCTCCACTCAGAGTGGCTCAGCGGCAAGCTGCCAGTGAATATTTTTTATAAATAATATTATGATTTAGTAAATTCACATATAAAAGTTCTTGATTTCAACTCCACAGTTATCATACCTCGTCACCCGTTGAAGTGCACGTGACATTAAAAAAATATTTCAGGCTTAAGAGTGACGTTTTAAGTACATCCCTGTTATTATGTGATATTTTGTCAAATGCTGTTGACCGAAAATGCTTTTGTGTTTTCTGAAGACGAAAATATTTAATTTCAAAGTTTCTAAATCAGACATTACCTATGTTTTCCAAAATATTTTTATGTTTGCTTGAAGTTAATCACAAAGCAACATAATGGGCTATATGTGCTTTGCCCATCACGGGTACCGAAACCAGCGGTTTCCAGCGTTGTAAGTCCGCAGACGTGCTGCTGTACCACTTGGGGCATCTTTTTATGTACATTGTCAAGCAGAAGACTCCTTGCAATATGTATTCATATATATATAAGAATACACATAGAATCCCGAATGTTACTTAATAATTACAAGCTGAGTAATAAGAAATGTACCATACTAATTTCCGTTATAATGGGCAAATTTTCCCTAAATGGCCAAGGGGCACATAGCGGTATATGACTGTGGAGCCTGACTTTAATTGTTGTGGGGTATCAAAATACACCATCCTATTATGTATTGCCTACGGTACTGTCAAATAGATCAAACCCTTATACACTAAATGTTTATGTAATTAAGTATTATGGGCGTATAGAACTTGTAAAATCCCCCGCCCTCTGAATGGTATTGTGTTAACTCTGCAGTTTCAGTAACTAAAAAAAAAGTGTCTTACTAGCAATAAATAGTGGGTTAGCCTTGTATCTTAGTTCTTACAGCTGTTAGTTTTTTTGGCAACTTTGTTAGGCGGAGCTTGGAATCTCAAGAGATTCCAGCGGTAATGTCTTTTGGATACCATGGGCGATCGATTCATTCAGTTGCTTATATTTACTCCAACACACTTTATCTTGTCCAATTGTATTCATATTTCGTTGTGAGTACCGTAAATGTACTGTATTCCCCCCCCCCCGGTTATAATTAGTTGTAAACAAAGATATGTAGTTAGAGAACGAGAGTGCACAGTAACATCATCAAAGAAATACAGTTATCAATATGTTCAGTACAAAACTTCATATAATATATTAAATAACGTTAAGTTAATATAATCAGAAAATAGCAACGTATTATCATGAAATCCACATATTATCTAACAGAAATATTTAATTAGTGAAATGTATATTGCCTAGTCATGACACCATAGAAATATCTGAAATCATTCTTAACATTTATCGAATGGTCTTAACGTCTAAATTTAACATCGGTCAATATGGTAGCAGTTTGTTAGGCTTAGTGCTATCTGATATTAATAAATCTAATATTATTGATTAAGAATTTGTCAAACAAAGGTGCAATCAATAATTTATTAGTGGTGTAAATTGTTTCGTTTTTAGTGTTCTTGTAAACTAAATATAAATTTTAAAGCTGGAAGCTAGCTGAATTAAATTTAGTATCCCATCCACTAAGCTTCATTGCTGAATTAAATCGAACATCCTATTCACTACGTTTCATTGCTGAATTAAATCGAACATTTTATTCACTAGGCTTCATTGCTGAAATAATCTGAAAATCCCATCCACTAAGCTTCATTGCTGAATTAAATCGAACATCCTATTCACTAAGCTTCATTGCTGAAATAATCTGAAAATCCCATCCACTAGGCTTCATTGCTGAACTGATCTCTACATCCCATCCACCAGGCGCCACTGCAGAAATAATTTGAACATCCTAGCTATAAGGCTTTACTTCTGATATCATGTGAACATCCTATTCATTCACTAGGCTTACTTCTATATAGATATACGTCTGTACGAGTCTCATCACTTTAGTTGCAGTTACGAATTAACATCTGTTCCGTTTTGAGGACCTCTACTAGGCGCCTGATGTCCAAAACGTTGAGTCCCAGCGTGACAGGAGGTTTTCTGCCTCAATAACCCCTCGCCCCTTCGGAATAATGATTCATCAAGTGGAGTTAGTGTGGCGTATTATTATAAGTGGTTTTTACTTTAGTTCTGTTTATCTTGTAACCAATGTAAAATACATGTTTTATTACTCGGTGAGCTGCTTCTACACCAGCCTTTCCAGTTGATTTTCTTATAAACCTTCACTTTTCAGTTATATATAAATATATATATATAGAGAGAGAGGAGGGACTGTTTACTGGCGCATTAAACCTGAATTTTTACGTGTCGCTTTTATATAAAGTTTTAGTGTAAAGTGGAAGATTCGTACCATGTGAATATTCTGTTTGTCCTGGTTATTGTTGAAGCAAGACATGCTACTCATCTATGATTACTGTCGATGGAAGAAGTAAATCTGTTGTAACAATTATTTCACTCTGGCTGGGTAAAAATAAGGTTTGTATAGGTATATAAATATATATATAATAAGAACAGTCTTAGCCGAATGTTCTAAAGCGGCTGAGACGGTGTGTATATTGAATGTATACCATTAACGTTGAAAACTATGTAATAACTTCCAGTTGTTTGTGTGTTTCAATAATAATGTTTTTCATCACAACGTTTGAGTTATGTTGTTAATTTCCTTTAAATTAGTTATCAAACAAAGCAGTTAAACGGTTGAAGATCACTACAAAGCATGTAAGGTAAAATGTAATGTGTTTTTTATTTCAAATGCTGGATTAACACATACAAAGATATATATATACAATGTTTAAGTACATATAGGTTACTTCAAAACAAATCTAACTTATTTAAGTATCCTCAACGTGTTAAATACGCGTTCCAATGTTCAGTACTTCGACATTTTTCAACAAAACATGTAAACGTATAAGTTTAATTCTAATATAGGGTTTAGCTAGTAATTGTGTTGTTTTCTTCCATATTACTCCTTGTCTAGTGTTATTTTCTTCCTTCCTATATTATACGTTACTAAAAGATACATCCTTTCCTGATTTTATCGTTACTGCTTCTGACTCATCAACTATTTGATGAATTGCAATATAATGTGTTTTTTCTCCCATATTACACCTTGTCTAATGTTATTTGTCTTCCTTCCTATATTATACGTTACTAAAAGACACATCCTTTCCTGCTTTTATCGTTACTGCTTCTGACTCAACAACTATTTGATGAATCACAGTATAATGTGTTTTTTATCCCATATTACACCTTGTCTAATGTTATTTGTCTTCCTTCCTATATTATACGTTACTAAAAGACACATCCTTTCCTGCTTTTATCGTTACTGCTTCTGACTCAACAACTATCTGATGTAGCACAGTATAATGTGTTGTTTTCTCCTATATTACTCCTTGTCTAATGTTATTTGTCTTCCTTCCTATATTATACGTTACTAAAAGACACATCCTTCCCTGCTTTTATCGTCACTTCTTCTGACTCCACAGCCATTTGATGTAGCACAGTTTAATGTGTTGTTATTTTCTTTATTTCTATTGCAATTGATTTTTACTTTACAAGCACGATTGTTTAATATACCATAATAATTTAATTTTTCTAATGCAGGTTTGTCAGTATAATTTGTGGGGTGGATATCAGGTACATAGGTATCTATGTATTTTGACCTACAGTGTTATACGTAAAATAAAATTATGACTGGCAAGAAAGAGTGGTGAAGGTAAAATAACATAATTGGCAAAATATTTTATTAAATTTCAACTTAGTCGTGGTAATTAATATAGCACAACAAATAAAAACAATTTCTATACACAAATTTTCATGAGGAAAAAAATAGAACTATGAAATATAAAACTCCTTACATGCTTTAAAATTAAGGAGATACAAGTACTTTCAGTATCACTGAAATCAAACTAATATTAATGAACATGTTGAATGTTATGGTTGTAGTTTTACAATGTTTGACTAATCATTCTAAATGTGTAACTGGATTTAGTAGATGTTTTCTCACAAAGTCATTTTGCTTAAGGACCTTGAAACATAGTTGTTTAAACCGTCAGTCTGGATGTAACGACCTTGAAACGTAGCTGTTTAAACCGTCAGCCTGGACATGAGGACCTTGAAACGTAGCTGTTTAAACCGTCAGCCTGGACATGAGGACCTTGAAACGTAGGTGTTTAAACCGTCAGTCTAGACATGAGGACCTTTAAACGTGGCTGTTTAATCATTCAGTCTGGATGTAACGACCTTTAAACGTGGCTTTTAAAACATTCAGTCTGGATATAAGGACTTTGAAAGGTGGTTGTTTAACAGTCAGTGTGGACATGAGGACCTTGAAACGTGGCTGTTTAAGCATTCAGTCTAGATGTAAGGACCTTTAAACGTGGCTGTTTAAACATTCAGTCTGGATGTAAAAACATTGAAAGGTGGCTGTTTACAGTCAGTGTGGACATGAGGACCTTGAAACGTGGCTGTTTAAGCATTCAGTCTAGATGTAAGGACCTTTAAACGTGGCTGTTTAAACATTCAGTCTGGATGTAAAAACCTTGAAAGGTGGCTGTTTAGCAGTCAGTGTGGACATGAGGACCTTGAAACGGGACAGATTAAACAGTCAGTCTGGACATGAGGGCCTTGAAACGTCGCCGTTTAAACAGTCAGTCATTAAAAAACATATAGAGCTTGAAACGTGGCTGTTTAAACCGTCAATTTGGACATGAGGACTTGAAATGTGGCTGTTTAAATTGTCAATCTGAACATGATTACCTTTAAACATGGCTATCAAACAGTCAGTGTGGATGATACTCTGACATCTAATCTGAATTCTTCTGGAGAATATAAATCTGGGATCGGACTGAATTCGAACATGCGACTCTGCTTACCGGGTAGGTGCTTACCCATCTAAAGTTTACCCATCTAAACTTTATATCGCATTTCAAATACTACAACTTCACTTTTGATTTCACTAATTATTGGTCCTTACTAAACAGTGAGGTGAGAATTGAAAATTAGGACATTTAACTTGCAAATCTTAATTGATTAAATTACCTGACTAGTAGGCAAGTTTGAGTCCTATTTTGTCTCAGTTCTAGTTTATTCAAAAAAGTTCTAAATTCACAGGAGGATGTGCCACCTTTAACCTCTTTACCAAGCATAACTAACCTGACCACATGAACTATTATATGATACTCTGTAGTATGTTTCCCTGTAAAATAAAGATGGTCCTTTGACATAAAACCACTTCAAACAGCAATCCAGACTTTGGGCTCATAATTAACTGTTTGGTCGCTTCACTTATATTGCAGTTTGAATTATCGAAGAAAGTAGTTGAATGTTTTAATATTATAAGTTTTTTAATAGTTTCATAAGAAGGAGGATTTGTGGTTTTATAATTTACCATTCAGTTCTTTGACTTGTTCTCTGCTGCATCATTTATTAAATGCCCGGCATGGCCAGGTGGTTAGGGCACTCGACTCGTAATCTGAGGGTCGCGGGTTCGAATCCCCGTTACACCAAACATGCTCGCCCTTTCAGCCGTGGGGGCGTTATAAGGTGACGGTCAATCCCACTATTCGTTGGTAAAAGAATAGCCCAAGAGTTGGCGGTGGGTGGTGATGACTAGCTGCCTTCCCTCTAGTCTTACCCTGCAAAATTAGGGACGGCTAGCGCAGATAGCCCTCGTGTAGCTTTGCGCAAAATTCAGAAACAAACATTTATTAAATAATATAATACTGGCTGTTAACGTGCGTTTGTTGTTATTTGACTCTATAATCATTGTTTTGGTGTGGTTAAAGGAAAGTCACATAAGGCTGTCTGCTGTGTCCACCGCGGAGAATCGAACCCCGGATTTTAGCGTTATATGTCCGTAGACTTACCGCCGTTCCACAAAGGGACTCTATTGGCATTGTAATTCAAAATAAAACAAATTACATAATTAATATTTCATTCAAGTTTTTTAATTATACTATAACTTAGATTCTCAATATGAAGACCATGTCAGTGACTAATTATGATTTAAAATCAAAGTTATGCAACCAATCTGTTTACCAAAAAGTATGTTCATTAATACTTGTGGTATATTATTCGCAATAAAAAAAACACGTCAAAAAGCGATAGTAATTAGTAAATGCCATGGAAAGTATACTCCGTAACAATTTTGGAATAAGTGTCACTGTTGCATTTTTAGAATAAAACTGTGAATATGAATCAATACATATTGTGTACAGACTAGTGCGCGTATAGTCGACCATATATTATTAAGTTTAAATAAACCGTTTCCTTACTGGCTCACGCTTTAGTAAGTTTTATTTGGTGAACGCCTCGGGACTTTGCTCGAAAGATCAGTATTGTCGTCCGAAGAAGTGAATTCAAATATTTGTGATACATGTATAAACAAAAGAAAGTACCACAATCTTCAATAAAATGATTGGCATTCACGTGTTAAAACTGTAAGACAAGATGCACCTTTATTAGGGTGTTCATCACATTACCAAAAGACAAAAGAGATCTTTATAGGGTGTTAATGCTAAAATTACAAGACAATAGATATCTTTATTAGGGTGATCATGATATAACCAAAATACAAGAGATCTTTATTAGGGTGTTCATGTTAAAACTAAAATATACGAGACACCTTTATTATGGTATTAATGTTAACAATGCGACATAATATATATTATATTAGTGTTCATGTTAAAACTATAACATAACATATACCTTTATTAGGTGTTAAAAATGGAACACAATAAATACTTAATCATGGAGCACTATAGGATTAAGGCCTAATATTTAAAACAAGTGACAGTGTATATGATTTAACTTTAATAACGTGGGTTTATAGATAGATGAAAAATTGCTTAAACATTTGAAAGGTTAATAAAAATAATAAAACTTTGTTTACTCGGAAAAGATAATGAACTGGCGGTGTTATACTTAAAGGTAGTAAAGCGAAATTGTTAAGCCTAATTACAGATCGCTTAATCTTGTAAACTAATTCTCCTCAATATCAAAAGCTTTGACTCGTGGTAGTCAAAATGGTGCTTGACTTTGATTAGCGCTTTGGTTTCGTCTTTGCACGCGTGCCGATAAAACATAACATACTGTTACAAAAGTTTATTGTGTTATTTCCGAATTTTTTTATTTCGCTTTAACGTTGTGTGCAGATACAATAACATTGCCTTTCTCGTTTTTTTTAGATCTTTCACGAAACACGATATATGAAACCATATTAATGTGAGACATCTATTCTCAAGTTCTAGATACACGTGTTATATAAGACTTGTAAACAAATTCTATCTAACCGTGGAAGAGAATATATCCGTTATCATATTTCACCAGAAGCTATCGAAGCTACAACTTTTTATTCAATTGCTTCTCATATTATCAGTGTCTAAGGCGATACTCGTACAGCTAGTGTTAATCGCACGCTGTAAAACGGTGTCCTTCATCTACAGCTAGTGTTAATCGCACGCTGTAAAACGGTGTCCTTCATCCCGCGTTACCATTTTAAATTGTGTTCTTCCTCCATTGTTGATTTATTTTATTCTGATGGCTGTGATTACGTACTAGACTGCCCAACATTTCAATTACCATTATAACAAGCCTCTGCGACAGATGGCAAAGCCAGTCTCAGACCACACTGCACTGTGCATAGACGTCAGCTCCAAACTGACGTGCAAACCATATGCACAAAGTGCACAGTCAAATAACTTTGCAGGAATGTCTGACAAAAGGATACCATCTGCACTGTACTCATTCTTCGTGATTCTTGGGAACGCTCTTGTGGAATTGGACGTGCGACTGACTGGCTTTACTATATACTCTTTACATACGAAAGTTGCGTCAACCATAAACCCGGATGTGCTCCGTAGCATTCAAATCGCCCGTTTCTTGGTGCAATACCTGAGGAACACCCAGATCTCCTCCAATTTTGCAACAAACTTCCATCTCTCACGTGCAAAGGACGTGGCTTAATAGTTAGCGTGCTGAGCTGCTGATGGAGGTCCAAAGTACGAGCCTCAATATTCTGCCGAACAAGCTGTACATTTCAAACTGTGGGGACGTTATAACTGTTAACCTCTCTGTTCGGTCATGAATAGCCACATGGGTTTTGTGAGCGACCCTTTCCTTTTGTACCTAAAGAGTTGCGACTTATTCCACAGCCATAAGTGTACCAGTACATCGGGACCTCAACATGAACCAAATATGTGGGTGCTGAACATGTTATCCGTGTCGCCACAGCTTACATCTGCGATGAAACATCATTGTATTAGCATATGCAAATCGTTCTTTTAAAGCTCTATTAATCTTATACACATCTCTCTAATAAGTGATCCTATTATTTAATTGTTCTCAAACAGTTTCACATATTCTTTATCTATTATTTTAAGTAGAATAAATGTTTCTGTCATTGTTGTTTCTGACTCTTTCTAATATTAATAAATCAAATTTATTTAGTTTATCTTCCATCACTTTCTTTGTCCTCTTCTGCTACATTTTTTATTACTTTGTATTCAGTATTTGCGTTCTTTTCTTTCTCTTTTCCTGCCATATTTTCTATTATAATGTTTTATTTTCTGTGTCCCCTTGTATTTGTAACAATAACAAGAAACTATTAAATCTAATAAATATATATATCTCCGTAAGTTTAAAACAACATATACAATTCATATTTAAAACAGACACACAGACCATGTAACTATCACAATGAAAGAAACTAACGGTTAAGAAAAAAAAATCTGAAATTTTTCTTATATTTAAGATACTAAACTTACATAGATGTACTTAAAGGCTCATTTATAAAATGATTATAAGTTAAAAAAAGAAAGATAACAGTAATTGAAATCTCTTCTATTATCAACACCATCGTTCAGCAAACTAATTCTTTATAGACTGAAATTTAAGCCTTAACTTTGATTCTTTTTCACTAGCAACCAAACAACTTTTGTTACATTGTCGTTGCAAATCAAAATGCTGATTTTTCTCAAATAACCAATGAGTTGCCGTTACATTATAATTTTGAAACTTAAAGTTGAGCTCCTTTCACTAGCGGCCAAACTATTATTGTTACAATTCAATTTGAAACTATTTAAAGTTCAGCTCTCTTCACTAGTAATTAAATAGCTGTTGTTACATTCTAGTTTTGAAATTTAAAGTTGAGATCCTTTCACTAGCGGCCAAACTATTATTGTTACAATTCAATTTGAAACTATTTAAAGTTCAGCTCTCTTCACTAGTAATTAAATAGCTGTTGTTACATTCTAGTTTTGAAATTTAAAGTTGAGATCCTTTCACTAGCGGCCAAACTATTATTGTTACAACTCAATTTAAAACTATATAAAGTTGTTCATCTCTCTTCACTAGTAATTAAATAGCTGTTATTACATTGTAGTTTTGAAATTTAAAGTTGAGATCCTTTCACTAACGGCCAAACTATTATTGTTACAATTCAATTTAAAATTATATAAAGTTGTTCATCTCTCTTCACTAGTAATCAAATAGTTGTTACATTATTTGTTTGAAACTTAAAGTCGCTGTTACATTTCAACTTTAAAGCTTAGAGCAATCAAATATATGTCCAAATAGTGCTGTTATATTGAAATATTAGAACACATTGTCGAAATAATTTTCTTCGTTATTAACCAAAACATAGTTTCAAAACGTAATGGTAAATCCTCTTCACTAACAACCAAACAACTGTTGTTACACCATCTCTTCGAAATTTGAAAAACTAATTCAGTAAAGCGATGTAATCTTTTTTAAGGCAGAAAAAAAGAAAATGATGACAAATGAGCGCAATTTTCCTTTAAAAGGAATCTGAGCATACGTTTTGCTCAGATTAACTAAGATCACTGGAATTATTTGTTAGGAACTGTTTTAATTTCTGCTTTATTGTGAGGGGGGATACAAACATCTGTTACCGTAAGATATAAAGCAAAGCATGGAGAGGCACTGTCTAAATTTCATCCTGAATTAAATAAAATTAAACCAAGAGATAAAAAATTTAGATAATCACATATCTAATGACTGGAATTATGCAAAACAAGGTCCTGAATGTATCATGGAACCCTGAACACTAACTGTAGCACCGTTGATACCACAGGAGGATTTGGAGAATTTTCTGTCATCTTAGTGTGTATGTGTGTGTTCTTACAGCAAAGCCACATCGAGCTATCTGCTGTGTCCACCGAGGGGAATTGAACCCCTCATTTTAGCATGGTATGTTCGAAGATTTACCGCTGTCATCTCAGAACCTAACTTAGAAGAACGCTTTAGTACTAAATTCGTTCACTCAATTGCAGTTCGTAGCAGCCAAGAAGCAGAGGAAATCATGGATTTCAGAGTATTGTGGCCATAGCAAGTCAGGTTCTGCTACTGTATTTTATATGAATGTTTTGAACAATCGTAGTAAGGAAATAAACGTTATGTTGTTTGAGAGACTTCAAAGCCAAAAATAACACATCAACTTTCAAATTAAAACTTCTCGGTTCTCGAATATGGATATACGCTTTCATGTAAATAGGTAAATAGAAGAAGTAGCAATCTGTTATCAGAATCCATATTTCGCGCAAGCCTCTCTAATGGGCCTGACTCTCACCACTACATTCACGTTGAATGTGAACATATTTGTTTGTATTCTTGTCCGCGACTCCCACAGTTTTTGAGTTAGCAGGACCAAACTTGGGGTGGCTCAGGTGTGTTCTTATTTGCACGGTGTAGCCCCCCATTAAGGAGGCTTCCAGGAGGGCTGAAACACGTCCGAAAGGTGGCCCAAACATGATGAGGATCTAGAAGTAGATTTGCAGGGTCGTTGAACTCGAATCTGGCATCAGATTTCATGTTCCTGGCGCTACTCGGGATCTCAAGGGCGCCATTTTTGAAATTGTGTTCATTTCTCCATTCACAAGTTAGCAAAACCAAACTTGGCACACGTGCTCAGCTACCAAGGGCAAGTGTTCTAAAGGGTTTTTTTCAAGTACCGACCCCCTTGAAGTAGCTATAGAAGTAATTGGAAATAGTGGAGGAGCTTGATTAGCACACTGGGGCGCCTACTAATCATGAAGGGGTGTTTGAACCCCGCAGCGGATCGAAGATATTTTTTTATATACTGATAACAATAAGATAATGTTTCTTATTTTCCTTTCTTTCGGCACAGTTTGGTTATTTCCTGCCAATCGCTTCTCATTCCATATTGATTAAATATTTTTACTATAAAAAGGTTTATTGGTCTAATACGTATACATAATAAGTCATAAAATATAGTATATTTGCAGAGTTCTATTTCTGAAAGTATTGCTTCAAGAAAATGTGTTTTTCACATTCTCGACATATACTTTAATGTAAGCAGTTCCTACTGTAAAAATAAAGCACAGCAATTTGTTATAGCAAGACTGATTTCAATCTGAAAAAAAAAATGTTTTCTATTCAACACAGTATTAAATTCAGTCCAGTTACAAAATGTAGTAGGCATCTATATAATAAAATTCAGTGTTTGTGTGTCAAGTAACTTCTCCTAAACTGTTGGTCGCACCGACTTCTAAGTTGTACCAAACGAATCTTCTCGGTTCCGAGGTTTGCACAAAGGTAAAATGTTTCAACCAACCCCTTAAAGAACTTGGGGATTTCCCGAAACCTCTTCTCCTAAGCTGCTGGGCTCACCAACTTAAAAATGGTGCCAAATTTTTAAACCAACCACTTAGGTAACCCGGGTATTTCGCAAAAACACTTTTACGGGAATTCCCCAAAAGTGGATCTCAAATTTGGCATTGATTTATGATAGAGCATGTAAATACGTTGGCTTACTAATTACCGTTCGTAGCTTGGTTAAGGAAACTAAATTTGGATTATAGTGGTAATGATCATTAAACAGAAAAAGTGGAAAATAGTAGTTCAGACATTAAATTTGCATTATAGTGGCCCTGTAAATGTGCGCCATAGGCCCACAGGTTTGCTACTATATATAGTCTTTTTGAATAAGCGTGAGGAGTTTTTGTCCAAGCGCTTGTGTGACGCTAGTTATAAACTGTGATAATTTCTCCGAATATTCTATTAAAAAAAAACATAACTCTTCCAAAATATGTAAATTCTAAGACAGCAATGTTCACAAACTTTATATAGTATCTGTAAACATTCACTTTAATAGTATTTATCAACCCTACTAAATATCTGTAAACCTTCTCTGTAGCATTATATAGAATATCTACAATGCTTTTATTTTTCGGTAAACCTTTATTGTAGTAGTATTTACAAACCCTGCTAACTGTCTTTTATAAACATTCTCTATAGCTTTATGTACAAACCTCTATTAGGCATCTGTAAACCTTGACCGTGGCAGTACTTATAAACTCTACTAATTATCTGTAAACCTTTAGTGTAACAGAATTTACACACCCTACTATTTATGTCTCTAAATCTTCACTGTAGCCTTATTTATAAACCACTTGGTATCTGTAAACCTTCACTGTAACAGTATTTATAAACTCTACTAATTATCTGTAAACCTTTAGTGTAACAGAATTTACACACCCTACTATTT
>NW_013665651.1:747993-753246 GCF_000517525.1 Limulus polyphemus | reverse complement strand
AATCTGTTGAGGGATACATGTTATAAGACTGCTAAGTCCACCAAATCTGTTGTGGGTACATATAAAACTGGTAAGTCCACCAAATCTGTTGAGGGGTACATGTTATAAAACTGGTAAGTCCACCAAAGCTGCTGTGGGTACATATTATAAAACTGGTAAGTCCACCAAATCTGTTGAGGGGTACATGTTATAAAACTGGTAAGTCCACCAAATCTGTTGTGGGTACATATTATAAAACTGGTAAGTCCACCAAATCTGTTGAGGGGTACATGTTATACAACAGGCAACTCCGTCAAGCCTTTTGAAAAGAGCAACGTTTAAGGAATGATATATAATACAAAAGTAATTATTACACTACACTTGTAGAAGGGTATATGGTAAACAATTCATTGTCCCACCACATGTGTAGAATGGTGCATAGTAAAAACTGTTTATTTCACCATATCTGTAGGTTATATAGTAAAAAACTTTATTCCATCACATCTGTAGAAAGGCGTATATTACAAAACTATTTATTCCACCACATCTGTAGGTGATGTATAGTACAAAACTGTTTATTTTACTACATCTGTAGAATGATGTATAGTACAAAACTGTTTATTTTACCACATCTGTAGATGATGTATAGTACAAAACTATTTATTTTACTACATCTGTAGAATGATGTATAGTACAAAACTGTTTATTTTACCACATCTGTAGATGATGTATAGTACAAAACTATTTATTTTACTACATCTGTAGAATGATGTATAGTACAAAACTGTTTATTTTACCACATCTGTAGAATGATGTATAATACAAAAATGTTTATTTCACTACATTTATAGAAGAATATATATACCAAGAAAAATCAGTTGTAACAGTATTTATAAACCTTACTAACTGTACATGTATAAATTTTCACCGTATCTGTATTTGTACACCCTACTAAATATCTGTAAACTTTCACTTTTGGTTTTTTTTTTTACTTGTTGAATTCATTTTAGGTATTCAACAGAATGTCAAATACACTCATTTTCTATAATCGATGTTAATTGGATGAAAGGCGTCTAAACATATGCCACTTTTTCGTTTGCTCTACAGATGTTAAGTAACTTATTTCAAAACGATTTTGAAGCTTCATGACGTCGTTACAGTCCATGTCTCCACGTCCGGTCATGGTCTGTCTGACGATAACGCATCTTGACCATAGCCTTGAAGCGTAGCTTAGAATGCAAAAGGATTTGTCGTAAGGCTGTTATGCCCAAAGTACATCAATCTTTCCTGCATGTGTTCCGTAATCCATATAATGTACGGGGACAGTGGTTCCCAATGCCAATTTCAACAGTCTAATCACACATAAATTCATAAATGCTGTGTCTGTCTAATTGACCGGTATGTCTTCGTATGGAATAACATGAATACACGCCTCATTCTCCAACTGCTTCGGATATGCAACAATTGAACGTTTATTTCACGGAAGAAGCATTTGTATATACGACTTTTTTCAGAAACAGTCCTTCTTGATTACGTTGCATAGTGTATTGACTGGGACACGTGAACTGCTTTTTTCCCACCGATTTTTGTATTCGTGGATTCTCACCTGTTACAAAATGCCACAAGTTGTTTACCACGATAAGGGCACGACTTATTGAGGTATCTATGGCTTTGTTATCCAAAAATGATCAAGATTTTGTTGTTGTTGTTTAAATGGAAATTCTAAATCCGTGATATAAATTCTGAATGTATGAATATTTTGTGTCGGAAAATTTTGTTACCTATCTTTCCCAGAAACGATCAGTTTTTGGTTACATCACCCTACCAACGTGACGCCAAACAATGTGAAAAATGTAGTTCTGATATTTGATGGTCCAATGCTACTTCATATCTGCTGTGGTTGACACCTGCCTTGCTGATTTGTATATTCAAAATCGTTTTAACGTAACGTACTCAACGATCTGTGTATGTTATAACAAATGCTTCTTGTACTCCTATTTACACACATAAGTGCAATTTATCGAAAATCTGAAAAGTATTATAGGTTTACGCAAAATGCTTTCTGACTTCACCTCTGTTTAGAAAATGTGCAATTAAAGCATATTCAGCTTCTCATTACATTTATTTCATACTAAATTACAATGTGATCTTGGCAAAACGAATGCATTGCTCAAAGCAATTAAGGAATATCCGATCTGTGTGAGGTTATAACTATGACAAGTTCTCCCATTCAGTTCATTGGTATGAAAATCAGGCATCATGCAATCAATGATGTGATCTAAAATGCAAATTGATTGTCATTCAGCCTGTACTATCAATAGTGGTTTCATATAATCTTGTCTCAGGAGTCGCTTTGAAATGAAGTACATAGTTCAAATTACTCCATATTGTTCAAGAGCTATGGCTAGGCCCCAGAGAAGACATTTGTATGTTTGACTCATGTAGAGAATCATTGAAAAAAAGTAGAAGATAGCCAATTACAACAAACTGCTTCCAAGTGTAGTTAGTAGAATGTAGAACTGCTTCCAAGCCAATGATACAGGTTTATAAGCATCTAAACAAAAACAGACCATCATCTACAACACAAGAAGACAACAAATATTTGTCGAATCTGGGTCGTTGCAGCTGTAGGGCACAGCCGCAACTGCACGTCATGTCAGTGTACAGAGAGTCAGCAACATACTTCACAAGGCCGCTCTGTATACCCAAGAAGACGTATTTCTCTTATAGCTGTACACAAACAAGTTGCCCGCAATGATGCTAAGAACACTTTCAGCACACAAACGAAATCTGAAGCAATATACTTTCTTACAGATGAGTTACACTTCACCGTGCAGTAATCTCAAACTCATATGGAAAGTCTTTGGAACCAGATACACCTCAGAACGGGAAACAAACAGTGATGTTATTAGAAATGTGGTGTGAGCAGAAGTAGGCATTGTTGAGCACAACGAACTTTTTTAATATCACACACGAGAATGACTACATCCCACAACGTGATTTCTGCCTAATAAGGGCTAAGACCCCCACCCCCCATAGCGGTTAAATGTTTGACAGACACATTCTTCGAAGAAGGAAGAACTGACTGAATGGAGTGGACTATACGCCCTTACTGCTTCAATCGCATCCAGCATGTATGCAGTATGGGATGTTCTTGGGAGACGCGTCACATTCCATCAGTTGTTTGTAGTAACATTTAGTGAATGTTCTCTTTTATCTGGCCTTGTTCTCTGAACGACACGGTTTTGTTTTGACAACTTTAAAGCCCTTGAGTGAATACTATACAGAACTACTAACAACACACACACGAGTCTTGGAAAGATAAACGAACATTACCATATATGTCAAATACGTATTGGGTTCCACTTTCATGTCCCAGTGAGTATACGAGTGATTTATAAGCTTTTAAAGATACAAGGAGATCTTGTTTCTCAGTTCATGTTGCCAGAAAGAATAAAAACTCCTTTATGAATTGAGAGTGACGAAAAACAGTCATAAATCTTCTTTTTCCGGTAGCGGTAAGGAATAAGCGCTGACATACTATAGTTTAGACTTTTATAATATTCAAACATAAACAAAGATACAAACCCCCATGCTTTAAGCAAAGAACTTACAGAATGCGATACGTTTTCATGTACATATATGTACTATATATTATTATATATGATTCGTTTTGTACTATATGTACCCTTCTATAGAAAGATGACATAATGAAAAGTTTTGTACTGTTTACGATATCGAGATTTCAAGGCAGAAACACATCAATGTCTGGTTTTGTTTTTAATTCGATGTAGTTTCATTTTATCTTACTTTTCGAGATAATAATAAAAGAAATGAGAAACGAAAATGTAGAAAATTTAATTGACTAATGATGGATTTTATATTTTAGTTAGAACAATATAAGACATAATACTCAAAATTCAAACAGACAGTTTATCGGCACCGTTGTTTAGAAGTAAATACAATTTCATGTGATTTACAACTTAGATAAAATAATACAAAACTATATATATATAATTTTTAATCATACATATTTGGATAATGCCTTTCCTTCTTATGTCAGAAATATATTATTGGCAGTAAAACTAATAACACCAATTTAAATACAATTTAAACTGAAAGCTATTCTGAAAAACATCCAGCTATTGTAGCTACATATGGCTGTAGTTTTATATTATTCTCCTAATTATTACTGTTTAAGGAAATCAGTTTATATAAGTGAAACTGTCTGGTGTGTAATGTATAAAACTTCACACAATACACTGTCGGGTTTCAAAGCAATAATTACAACATAATTAAAATAGAGCTATAGTCAGGGGATAACTGGGCACTAACCACTCCCTGTTTTACTGAAGACCTACCTGTAAAACTGATTCAAATTTCATCAGGTGTGCTTCGACCTTTTAATTCTTCATGCTTCAATACGTGTACTCTTTGCCATTAATAATGTCCAGAATAGACCCAAGAACAGGTTGACTGGTGCTGGCGTAACTCGAATGTTCAAAGCAGGAAGACGAAAGTGCATTTCTTTCAGACGTTTTCAGTTTCTTCTGTACAGGTGAGATACATGCTGTTTCTTATCTTTATCTGCAACACTTTTCTCGCTGAAACTCAACAGAGAGTTATCAAAGTTTACTATATACATTTCTATTCTAATCGCTGTATCAGTAAGTTTGTGTGCTGTCCTAGTCATATGAAAAGTGATGTACTTTCTAGAATATATGATTAAGTTGTTTACTTTGTACAATGACTTCTTGTGCAGATATGGCGAACTGTGTGGAATATGAAGGTTTACAGATAGATAGTAGAGTTTATAAATACTGCCAAAGTGAAAGCTTACATATCTTAATAAGATGTGTACATGTTGCTATAAAAAGTTTAAAATATAGTAATCAAGGTGTGTAAATATTGGTACAATAAAGTTTACATATACTTAGTAAGGTTCATAAATGGTATTATAATGAAGTTTTAGAGATACTTAGTAGAGTTTATAAATACTGTTACAGTGAAGGTTTACAGATAGATAGTAGAGTTTATAAATACTGCCAAAGTGAAGGCTTACATATCTTAATAAGATGTGTACATGTTGCTATAAAAAGTTTAAAATATAGTAATCAAGGTGTGTAAATATTGGTACAATAAAGTTTACATATACTTAGTAAGGTTCATAAATGGTATTATAATGAAGTTTTAGAGATACTTAGTAGGGTTTATAAATACTGTTACAGTGAAGGTTTACAGATACCAAGTGGTTTATAAATAAGGCTACAGTGA
>NW_013665651.1:726666-747261 GCF_000517525.1 Limulus polyphemus | reverse complement strand
CCCCTCAACAGATTTGGTGGACTTAGCACTCTTATAACATGTACCCACAACAGATTTGGTGGACTTACCAGTTTTATAACATGTACCCCTCAACAGATTTAGTGGACTTACCAGTTTTATAATATGTACCCACAACAGATTTGGTGGACTTACCAGTTTTAAACATGTACCCCTTAACATATTTGGTGGATTTACCAGTTTTATAACATGTACCCCTCAACAGATTTGGTGGACTTACCAGTTTTATAACATGTACCCCTCAACAGATTTGGTGGACTTAGCAGTCTTATAACATGTACCCCTCAACAGATTTGGTGGACTTAGCAGTCTTATAACATGTACCCCTCAACAGATTTGGTGGACTTAGCAGTCTTATAACATGTACCCCTCAACAGATTTGGTGGACGTATCAGTTATATAATATGCCTTAGTATATCGATAATGAGATAAAGTGTGTATTTGCTAATCGTATATGTGGATATTTTAGAGGAACGTGTTTATGTGTTTATATTATTATTATCATATTTATAATTTCTTTAAGAGGTTGAAATTCGAGATACTGAGTTAATATTATTACTGTAGTCTACAAACTTTGGCGTGATAAAACGTATTATTTTCTCATATATAGAATACGTCTAACTGATATATATGTAAATATATAAATATACATCTATACATAACGATATATATATATGTATATATTAATAACTATATTTAAACACTGTTAGTTTGATTATGTAATTTTTAAAACTGATACGAAGTTATTATAATATTTAAAATAAACCTATTTCTTGTTACACTGTACTTTCATATACACATTATAAGTTTACAACACAAGGGTTTACACCACACCTCAGGTTTACTCACACGTACAGGAAAAGATTGATCATCAAAATAGTTTTTAATAATTGCGGTCTGAAGAATACAAATAGTTTTGAAAATAATATTGTTAGAATATATATATAGATAGCATTTGGTAAATGTTTCGACGTTAAACTCTGGATCCTCTTTACAATGGGTAGAGCATAAGGCGTGTGCTGGATTCATAAAACAGTAATATTACTTCAACTTTAGACGTCATATGATGTATCAAATGAGTAAATGTGTGAAAGACTAAGTAGGCAATAACCTATCAGTACATGCCTAGGTGTATTCCAAGTACTTCTTGTTCTAAATGCATATTCCACTTAAATATTTGTGTATTCCAATTACATCTCTGCCTATACCGTGTTTGTTCATTTTTAAGTGCAGTCTTATGTGTTTCGAGTTACTTACCTGAGTGTTCTATAATTGTGTGTTCTATGCTTCAAGCTTGCAGGTGATTGTTTTGTAAAAAGAAAAAAAAATACTTTTTTTAAACGCGTAGTAAGCATATATATATGTCTCAGCATGCTTGATGTTTGTTTGTTCTTGAATACACACGTTATTTACCTTTTTCTTAGAAAGTCCGGATTCAACGAGCTCATCATATATGACTCAGAGCCGACGCGATAAAAGTCTAGGCTGCCTGCAAGGCCCCTTTTAATACATAAATTTAGCGCGAAAAAGGGAAATTTGTCTTACCTATTAGCCCCTACTGGGGTTCAACGGTAAGTCAATGGACTTATAACGTCAGAAATCAGGTTTCGGTACCGCAGTGGGCAGAGCACAGATAACCCATTGTGTAGCTTTGTGCTTTACAACAAACAAACTTATCTTCTCAAAAATATTATTGTTCTCATTCACATTGTTTTTTTATATAGTTAGTAAATTACAATTTACTTTCTTATTATTTCTGTTATAACTTTCTGGAAACGTTTGGTTTGTTTTGAATTTCGCGCAAAGCTACACGAGGGCTATCTGCGATAGCCGTCCCTAATTTAGCAGCGAAAGGCAACTAGTCATCACCACCCACCGCCAACTCTTGGGCTACTCTTTTACCAACGACTTGACCGTCACATTATAACGCCCCCACGGCTGAAAGGGCGAGCATGTTTGGTGGGACGGGGATTCGAACCCGCGACCCACAGATTGCGAGTCGAGCGCCCTAACCACCTGGCCACGTCGGGTCTTGTGGAAACGAAACATTCTTGTAACATCTCTTTCGATGTAGAACCACCAATCTTACGACACGCCCCTGAGACATGAACGACCTCAGATAGGGTTTAATAAATATTATCTTTGAAAATTTCTTCTTAGTAAATGCAACAGTCACTGGTACTATAAGTAGTACTTTGAGAGTAATGCACATATTGAAATGTTTTGGTAAATCATAGTGTTTTAAGAGCATCAAGTACTTCTGGAATAATTAAAACTATAGACTTTGAAGTTCAACCACTAAATCAATTCCATCAACGTGTCTTAGCTTAATCGGCTCTGCAACTAAATCCATTCATGAGTTTGTTAGTTCATTATGTCCTACATAATGACTTATTAAGCTTCATCTCCTGAGCGTGGCCTATTGGTTAGTTTGTCCGGAATATGAATTCGAGGATTCATGGTTCGTGACCCATTGTCACATAAATGTGCTCCACAGTTTGGTGATAGGTACTGTTGACTAGCTGTCTTCAATCCAGTCTATCAATTCAAGATTAGGGAGAGTTACATTCAGATAATCCTTGTGTAGTTTTGCACGAAATTCTGAAACAATTTTTTTTAACGTAATACAGAAATCCAAAAATTGGCATGTGGCTACGGAACAACTCAAATCTATCTCCCAATTTTGTAAAAGCACAGTCCATTGCAAGGTAAAAAAAAAGGTTTGAATGATTTTTTTCAGCAATGATTGGCTCAGATTTGCAATAGTATCTGGTAATTTTGCAACAAATGATAATTATTTTACAGTTCCTTAGCACTCTTTTTGACACCTTCAAAACCATTTTCTCTAAATTGAAAATGGGTTTACCGTATGCCATTGACTAAATTACTAATAATACCATTTCTCACAGTTAAGCTCAACAATTGCTTCCTAAATAGAATTTAGATACGCAGGTCAGCAAATTACATGACCACAGCCGATATAAAGTTGCGGTGGAAAGGAATGCATCAGAATACATTTTGACATTGTGTGACATTACATAGCTAGAGTGATGCCACCGACAAATTGGTCGCTTTTGGGAATTATGTGTAACAACCCTTTTCGATAAAAAATATTTATACACTTCGATCATAAAGATGTGTTCAGATCGAGGATTTAGAATTTCAGAGGCGGAGGTACCTCTTATACATTGAAAAATAATATAATATGGATCAACTTGGGGTACCAGGACCATCCAGAAGGAGAACTGCAATAAGTCATACTACATACGTGTAAATCAAATTGCGGCGTCTTCCAATAGGAGAGAGAATTCGCAAATACAAAGGTCAGTGACAAAACCCTTGCACGAGTCCCATGCAACAGTACACAACATAATAGGGGAAGGATCTTCGTCTGAAAAGGTAACACAAGTGAGTTATATACAAGTTTCTTCCACGACATAACTCAAGCAGCTGGAGAATGAAACGGACATTCATGCTATACCATACGAAGGCTTGCTGGTAAAATCGCCTGATGCAGCACATGTGGATTTCTGCGCGATTGGACTGTTGAAACAACCGTTGGGAAACCGTCGTCTTTGTACACTAGATGGATTATGGGAAGCATGCATAGCGAAAAGGGGTGCTTTAGACATGACAGCCTTACGATGACGCCTTTTGCAAATGAAATTACTCTGCAGAGCTAATGTCAAGATGCACCCTTGTTTGATAGAGCATGCTCGATATGGTAAAATGGACTGCAACAGCATGGTGAGGCTCCTAAGTCGTTTTAACATAACAAACTCAGCCTCCATGGTTTTCATCACTTGCATTAATGCTGCTAATATTTTACGTTCGCAATTTAAATTTTACACTCTCTTTAGCGCCGAAATGAGGTTTGAGGGTGACAAATAACAAAGAACCTTACTACAGTCTATCTGCTAGCTAATGCCGTAAAAATAGTATACATTCTCTGAAGATAAAAAGATAAAAGGTGTTGACCAGTTCTAAGAACATACATCAAGCATCAGATAGTACAAGACTCTGGGAATGACGGTCACAAGATACGAAAATGTAATTTTGCTAAATTGCAACAATCTAGATTACTCGTCTTTTTGTTGGCCTCTCATACTTGCACCATTGTCATACCCCTGACCACGGCAATCTTTGAACTTGTGTCTCGCAAACTCTTTAAGAATGACCTCTGATAGAGCAGAGCCTGCAAGTAATCTCCTCCACTTTAATGAATGAAATGAAATTTTCTTCAACATTAACATCTATCTACATTTCTTGGATATTCGCCGTTCCTAAAATTAGTAAGATATGGTCTTGATGACTTACTGCAGGAGTTACAGAATAGTACTTCATATGTTTAATGTTTAGAAGAGTTCAGTTGATGACTTACTGCAGGAGTTACAGAATAGTACTTCATATGTTTAATGTTTAGAAGAGTTCAGTTGATTAATTCTTTCGAGAACATATGTATTAGCTCATTTTGAACTTAAGGACGCAAATATCGGCGACTCGCTGGCTGCGTTGCTTATGAACCTGCGAATGTGTTCATTCATTATTGGATTAAACTTTGCAACAAATTTTACTTAGGTTATAACTATTACGTATTAGGGATGATTTAACTTATGAACAGTTTTCCGGAAAGCTTGATTTTCCTTCCCAAAGACATAACTGTTGTCATTATCCTATCAGATACGCCAGTTAAACACTGCAGTTCGATTTCGATAAAGGATTAAGCTGTTGTATCTACTAAGGAATTCGTTTTCAGCCGGAGTTCTTAATCCGTTACATTTCATAGGGCATTACATGAAAAAGATTTTCCTCGTGAAATTCAAGAGGTTTGGAATATATCTTGCCAATAACGAAATCCGTCACCAGACAGCTAAATTTTCTTGTCGCTAAAAATTCAAAGAAAAAACAGAAACATAGCTATTAGTTTTAAAGAATACACCAACCATAGACTTGTAACTTTTTCATATTTTTATTTTCTGAAAAAAGTTATGGTCTTCTAAACAGATTTTCTTTGGGTTCAAAAATGATGACTTTAATGTTTTAGTAACATAATTCTTGTGAACATATAAACCAATATCTAATATGTGGAGTTCTGGTATCCTATCATTTTCTTCTTTAACTGATTTTTCTAAATTGTATTTTCTCACCCTTTTCCTAATTTTGCAATTAAATATTTTATTTAAATAATTATTAATTAATTTTAAGGGATGGCTCTCGACGTGCTGCAACTTGTCCAGTATGTCACATGATTAACTCGCGCCTGCCATCATAGTTATGTCTATGTTTTGGGAGTTATGCGGACTGTCAAGCATTTATGCAAAAGATGTTAAATAAAACAAAATAATAATAACATATCTTATGGATGAAACATTATTAAAGTTAATAATGCGTCAAAAAAATGTTGTTTTTTTTTCTGGAACTAGATAAATTTAAGTTGATCATTACTTTGTTTTTGTTCTGAATTGATACATTAAATTAAACAATAATTATATAAATATTTTATATTAAATATAATGTAAGTTAAGATGAAAAAAATACCTCGAAATCTTTGACATGATCGAAGTGTGTATTATACCCCGACATATCTGTATAGAGCTTGAGAAACTCGTTGCACAATAAACAAGTGTCTGTCTATTTGTCCAATTTTCTTTGCACCCCACGAATTAAAGCGTTCTTTAAAAGAAACCTGCCTTACAATAATATGTATACACGGATCCGACGTTAGCATGTCCTAAGGTGCGGTCTTGCATGTCACGTGATAGCTCTGTTCAAGTTTATCTACAAATCTCGTCATGAAAGAAAAAAAATGTGATAATGGAAAATAATTTATTTCAACAGACGGCTGTGGTAGTTTGAAGCAATTAGTTTTTAAAAGAAACTCATTTTCATTCATTTAGATCTATACATTATGAAACACCACGAAGGCTAAGTTTTGGTCTTGGGGTTTCTATATTCTTATTTTGATAACGCAAAGTGCGTCTACTTTGTAAGCACGAGGTGTTTATATTCCTGTGTAGTTTTGTTGGTATTCTAATTCTTGTGCCCCTCATTTCTCATACACGTCTTTTTAAAACATGTTGGAACGACAAAAACAAACTAAACTAAATAGGACTATATGGTGTTATATGTTAATATAACTTTGGTTTGCTTGTTTATATACTTACTATACACCTAGAGAAATGCATTAAGACTTAAATGCATACTGAAGGCCATATATAAATACACACACAGTTATATGTGTATAGGTAACCACAGTAAAACATGTGTTCTTAATACGTTCCCGTAGTAAAACACATACTTTATCATATAGCTGCAGTAAAAAAAAGATTGAATTATTTAGTAAGAGCAGTATCAACAATACACATAAATCTCTCTGTTTCTTCATTTTCTGTTGGTTAAAGACATTTATGAAAATGGTTCATTTGCTTCGTGTTAGGTGAACAAGCCATATATTAGGAAGCTCGGATTGTGTGTAGGCAGACTATAAACCCCGTAATTAAATCAGCTTGGACCATGTGGTTAGATTGTATAAAATTGCAGTCTCTCTATTCAGTTTCCTTCAAAGTGATGGATCTTCAGAGTAGATACGATCCGAAACCTCACGCAACCATTCCCTGTACAACAGTAAATTTGTCGAGAGGGCTTGTCTGTTGCTGCATGGTTAGTATACAGATAGAGCTAGGGAGACAGCGTCCCTACCGGTGGCTTCCCACGTATCAGTAGGCTCATGAATCCTGATGAACAATGCCATTGAGATGCTCAGCTTTGAGGAAAAATTCGAGTTTTGCGTGCTAAACTTCCACAAAAAGCTCTCTTCTAAAGCATCACTTTATTCAATTATAGGGTAATCCAGGAGATTGAATGTAAACTTAGCATTTTCTGCTTAAATTCGAGCCTAGAAGCAGTAGAAATTCTCCGAAATATTTCTCAGTGTGCTAGTTTAGGAACATTACTGTATCCTTTTCTTCATTCATTTTTATACATGTATTGAAAGTTCTGTGCAGAACGGTAGGGGCGGAAGTATTCCAATGGTCGTTTTCTTGTGCACGTCCACCTATTTCTTAAAGCTAACGATGCTTCCATCTTTGCTGAAATCATCACAGCGGTAAATATGTTCTTTTGTACAAAACACGTTATACGAACTTGATATACTGATTGTCGATATCTTATAAAGTGGCCTCAGTTCCATGACTTCTCAAAGCTTATATCTATGGCGAAATCGTTCAAAAATTTATATTTTTTAAATATCCAAATCTGTTCACATAATTACAATAAAAAATTACAACGGAACCCTACATTTCATGAATGAAAATTGCCAAAAACATAAGTTAGAAAATTGTGTTTTTATCAAGACTAGGATCAAAACTTCAGCTCAAATCAATTTATTACATCCTCAATACTTAATAGAAAAGGAATACAAAGTAGAAAACAGGCGAAGAGATTAATTTTGTCCCCTACAGGCAGTTCTTACAAATTCCAGTGATAAATTCTCGCGGTCTTTTTTTTTTTTTTAGCGTTAGTATATGACGTATGTTTTCTTACCTGAATCAGACAACGAATAGACCATATTTTCAAGATAATGGAAAGTTATAAGTTACATAGTTCTAATTTTTTACGTTATTACGTTAACCAATGTTCATTTTACAGAATACTTGCAGTTTTATTTGCATGTAAATCAGTGGTGCCATCTGGCTGCCTAATATTATATGAAAACGTTTTGCAATGATTTTGCAATATTTAAATGCTATTTATAACAACTTAGCATACTTTTAAATGTGTATCATAAAATAAACCATACGTATTTTGTAAACTCAATCTTCTTTATTTTTCGTTAAAGTAAAGGTTGACCTTATTTAGTTCATGGCTTTAGTTTCTTAACAAACATACATTTATTGTAGAATGAAGTTATGAATTCACATATTCAATACTGTGGTAATGAGTTTGACCATATCCACTTAACTGCACACCAAATTTTCATCTGTAATTATATACTCCAGTTTACGTGCTGCCTAAATTTAATCCATTAAGAATACATCTACAGAACAAAGTGCTTTGTTCTTATTATTGTCATTACCTCTCGATTCTTTACATCTGTTTTCTATCCTTCAGTAGTCTTCTTGTGATTATTATAAATTTTCAAATGATGCTAAAACGATGTGTCAGGTTTCAACAAAATTGATTGACTACTTTAAAGAAACAAGAGGGAATCCTCAATAGCTGCAACGCTTTAAATTCTTTTAGGCAGGATTAGAGTAAATTAATTTATGAGACCTTGGGCGTGGTCAAACATATCAATCAAAAGAGTTTGACCTCCTAAGTTCAAAACAGTTATTAGATCACAAATCAGTCAAGAGATGACGGAACTATGAGCTAAAAGTTTGTACTTAAAAAGCTCAGAACCATTCTTTCAGCCGTTATGCCGCAGCTAAAAAGTTAGACTCAGTTAAAAATTAAGTGTACAAAAGCTATAGAACTTAAAATTTAGACTTTATATACTTTGTCAGTCTTCATAGTCCCCATTTCAGCAGGCTGAGAGACAAAATATATATTCATGCCTAAACACTAAACTTTACTCTGAAATACGAAATTTGATTCAATAATCGTAACAAAATAAAACATCAATTAGACATCTTTGCCCGTTACAAGCAAACCTATGTTGAAAAATGACGTAACAGTGAAACAAGCAACAAATGATATTTCTGTTAATCTTGATAAGCACTCTAATTCCGTCATTTTACTTGCTAACGTTCAGTAGTTTTGTTCTTTTATCAGGCATTCAATATTAATACGGCACTCTGTTATTCAGTATTCAAGTAATACCACTATATTCAATACTGAAATAACATCTCGTTATTCAAAATAGAAAATAGCACTCTGCTACTCAATATGGAAACGACATCCTATTACTCAGTATTAAAATAGCGCTCTACTATTCAACAATAGAATAATACCCTAGTATCCAAAAATAAAATCCTGCTTTTTATTCAGCTAATCATCATTCTAGAAGAAATTAAACGACTGAATTCGCCTTGTACAAAATATTAAGTTAATGAATAAAAATTCCTTTTAACTGCTTATAAAGGACTTTAAGAGTAACTAAATTCGTGGCGTAGCGTCTCTGTCTAAAATGATTTTGAAGAATGGTTCTTATTTAAATGAACAAATGATTATTCGAAAAAATATCACTATTTCTTATCTGGTATCTAAAAATTACTTTTGATGGTATTTATTACTTAGCTTCTCTTCTTTCAGAACTAATAATATTGATTGGTGTGTAGAGTAGTCTAAAGCAAACGTTCAGGATTTAGTCAATAAAATTCGTTCACAAAATAGATAAGGAATTTATTTATTTATTTGAAATGCAACTTTTGACACGTAAGTATTTCAGCAGTATTTTCAACCTGAACAGCACCTTGTGCGACACGTGGGTTCAACGACCATAGCAGAGATCCAACGATTCAGGCATAGCCACCTCTAATTTAGAACTGCTGTCCAGTCAGCAGTAGCTGCCACCTACACGGCTGCTCTTAGCCGAAGAGGAGATCGACTGTCACTGTAATAACGCCCTCACAGTCGAAAGTACAGAGACGCATCAAACCTTGGAACTTCCGATCTACAGTATGGCAACGTTAGCCATTAAGACATGCCCGACCAAATCTCAGGAATCCGCTTATTATATGTATTTTTTTAAGCAGCAACAGTACCAATGCTGTACTTCTTCAACAGCTGTTTCTTTACTTTATCATTCTTAGTCACTGCGTCACTTTATCTCATTTAGGAATCTGAATTACTGGGATTATGTCGAGATTGACTAGGCCAGTGTAATTGGTGACAACATTTCTCAAAACAATTATGACAATATCGCACAATCCAAACACGGTAAAATCATTACTGATGCCTGATATGTTATTATTATTATTATTGCTTGTTTAGAAAAACAAAATTTTGTTCTGCTTTGGCTCTTGTTAAAACATGAGTTCACCAGATGGTAAAATTAAATGATTATTAACTTCGCTTAATTCTCTCAGGATAATTAATCACAAAACACGGTTGATATTGTAGGCTTCAGATGTTGTGAGTAAAACGACAATTAACGTTGTTCTTGAAATACAACAACCAAATACTCCTTAACACATATTTATCATAAGGCATTATGTTAGGCCTATTATCGTTTTGAACACCACATTCTTTTTCTAGTCCCTTAGGGATTTTTAAGAATTAGAAGAGCATATAACAACATTATTCCAACCCCACCATATTTGTCATATCCGTTGCTGAGGACGCGTTTCACTCAATCCAGAGCTCTTCAGGCCGACTGGGATACAAAGAACAAAGCAGTGGTCAGAACACTATTTATGTAATAATATGTATATGTTACTTTTTTTTTCATTTTCACCAAAGGTATAAGTCAAAAGATAATCTGTGACGCAGAGGCATAATGCGTTTATTGATTGGCTCATCAGTACAGTTTGGATTAGGAAACCAAATAAATACAGTTGGACCTTTTATGATGGTGATGTGTATATAATATCTATGGGGTTTTAGAGTCCTTTTACAAATTTAGTGAAGATCCATCCACAGGGAGAGAAGTAATTACATGGAGATACAACAGACAGTACTGTTATATCTATACAGGTACTAGCGAACCCGTGGGCCTATGATACACGTTTACAGGGCCGCTATAATGCAAATTTAATGCTTGAACTACTATTTAGCTTTTGTTTTCAGTTTAATAATCATTGCTACTATAATGAAAGTTTAATTTATTTATCCAAGTTACGATCGGTAATTAGTAAGCCTTTGTTTTACGTGCTCTAATGTAAATCAATGCCAAATTTAGGGCCCGCTTTCAGGGCATTCCCGTAAAAGTGTTTTCTGGAAATCCCCGGATTTTCCAAGGGGTGGGTGAAAATGTTTACCTATGTGCAAACCTTGGGACCGAGACGATTGGTTTCTTACCACTTAGAAGTTGGTGTGACCAGTGGTTTAGGAGGAGTTACGTGACACACACTGAGTCTTATTATATACAATAATTATAATTTAAACATAGTAGGCAAACAATTATTATAATATGCTTGTCATAAGACATAGAGTTAGGCCTATTAGATGTTTGAACATTACATTAACTATATATAGACACATAAAAGTTAAAAAGAAAATTTAAATACTTTAATAAGAACTGCTTTGCTGTAAACACACAATTTAGTAATTTCATTTTCAAGTAAACAAAAATAAAGGAAATAAAAGTAACATTTAAACCTCTATTACTTATCAAACAAATGGTTATTAAATCACAGTTTTCGAAATGTATGTATCACACTTATAAAGAAAAAAAATCATATACAATTTGTACCCAAATATATGTTTCATTATATCTTCTATTTTTTTATTTAATCTTTTTTTCTGTCATTCACTTACAGTATATCTGAAGAGGTTAATTTTAATAACATAAAATATTCAAAAGAATGTTAATTTCATCAAAAATAACTTTTTATTGTAATGCAAACAATAATACATTAGAAAAGTATTTTTTTTTATTTCAGTGGAGGTTTGGTTGAAATAAATTGAATGCTTCAAGTTTTAGGGAAATTAACCAAACGTCTACTTATACTGCCTAAAATTACCAACTCTTTAATTTACAGTCTACAGCTTCTGAGTAGATCTGTTTAAAGGCAAACAAAAAAGTGAAATACCATAGAATTTAGATACAGCAAGAAGATATTCAACGAATTTACCTTGAGGAACCAGTCATTAAAGGATTTTAATGAAACGTAAAATGTTTTACAAGTTGTCGGCACATAACGTTTTTATGGAAGCCTAATTATTTTTCGTCACGATCAATTAATAATTACAACCGTTTATGCTATTTAAATAGCATTTCTGCTGTATGATGTTAGCATATAAAAGAGATTATTTTTTAGCTAATTTCTACTTTCTATTACTTTCTCGTCCTCTGTGCTTTTATAACTGTTAATTTCATTAAGAGTACTATAAAGCCAGTTTATAGACGTATATTTTAATTTTTTTTTTACCCAGTTTTCTTTTGGAATGTTCTGAATAAAAATGATACAATGTAGTGCCTGCAACAGTTGGTGTCTGTGTTCCTCAGACTTTTGTTGTCATCTGTACGTGATAAATGAGTTGTGACGATTAAAAGTAGTGCTCGTCCGAAAGTATTTATGGTTTACATATCTGAATGTCTTGTTTTCGATGAAAATCTTAAACCCAGTCTGTATATTGTGGGGCGGTCTACACTTTAATACTTCTTAACAATATGTTTAATGTTGCCCATATTTATAGGTAGACAGATAAACAAGACCGTTATTTTTGGATTACTGACTGAAGGAAAGGTAACTAGATAGCAGCACTCGCCGCCTTAGGGGCTTTGTCTGGCTCTTTGAACCAAATAAAGCTTCTAGCCCTGGACCCTTCGATGTAGAGCACGGCAAGCTAACCGTTAGACCACGCCTATCCTGACAGAAAGATAGATAAAATCATTTGTTTACGTTTTTCTGGAAGGTAGAAAGCGGAAAAAGTACTACCTTAGAAGATTATCCCATAAAACTACATACAATCATGTTAGTTGTACGATAGCTTTCGGTTTATTGGGTGTTCCTTTAAGAACGTTAGAAAAATGAATGGCTTAAGGCCGAAACCGGAAAATATTAATTTAAAAAAATTGAAACAAAGCACTCAATAACATGTTAAGTACTCGATAATTAAATCTTTCATTTCAAAAATATGGGTTAAATGTAAATGAATGCCTTCAAAAATACTTATATGATTATGTGCTTCATAAATTTTATCACCAGGCTAGTTCTAATAATTTTTTTAACGTGTATATTTGAAAATTTTGAATCTGGATGACTTTTTGCTCCCACATACTTACGCATTCCGATGTGTTAAAATATATACTTTCTGCTATTATATGGCAGCTTACGTAATGTCTTCACAACCAATTGAAAGCCGGGGTTTTATCGAATACCTGCTTTTGTTTTTGCATTAAAACGAGTGCTTTCGTTTGCTTTAAGTTTTTGAATAAAACGTCACAGATTTAATTCGAAATAAAATATAATATATACGTTTATATAAAAAATTCGTCTACTGGTATACAAAACTTTTTGTGCACGGTAAGAAATCCATAAACCTTTTGTGTTAGATGTTTGTTCAAAGTAAAAACAAACAACATTATTCTTACATCAAGATGTTTAAAGGTGGAATATATGACAAGATGAATTCCTCCGTTGCTAGAGTGTATGTTGTCACCTTTTCATAGAAAGTTATAACTATGATATGAATAAATAACGTGTGTTTTATTACAGAGATGAAAAGGATTCGGTAGCCATGACAACCGATTCCTATATCATTTATGTTTTGCATACTTTTCGTTTCTTAATTTATAACGTTCCAGTTGAAGCTGTGTTGTTTAGTTTCCAAAAAGATAAATGTATGGTACTTTGTTTTAGTTATAATGCCCCAGCTTGTCAATCATCCAGTATAAAAAAATTCTAAACCACTCCCATCTTCAATAATACCTTCTGCTGATGCTTAGATACATGCATCGAAAACGAATAAATGACATACAAGCTGCATATTTTACCATTCAACCATATCTCATGTATTTCATTTGGTATTTGGATTTGCCTGTTTATCTTTAAAAGATTTTTCATCATCAAAGAAAACCAAAATAATGCATTCGAAAGTTCATTTGCTCATTTATTCAAACATATCTACAGGGTGGCCAGAAAAGGTATACCGAAATGATACCTTTATTATTTTATTCGTATTCCTACAGAAATAAACAACACTGGTTAGTATTTAAATCACACTCAAAACAATGAAACTCCTCAAGCCGGCCAGTTTTAAATTGTTACGGTGTGAATTAGATTAAGTAACTCAACTTTAATTATTGCCAGTTTTAAATTGTTACGGTGTGAATTAGATTAAGTAACTCAACTATAATTATTGCCAGTTTTATTTTAAGTCATTTACAAACCAGAATTTGAGTAAGTTTGGTTGTTGAACTCCATTTGTCACTAATAAAGGGTGACCCTAGAAATATACTGAAATTAAATTAATATGTGGTGTTTCCTCCGTTTCATATGGAGCACATTCTTTTACGTCAGTAAACATGTGAAATGAAATAAGCTTATAATTAAAGTTGAGTTACTTAATCTTGTTCACACCGTAACAATTCAAAACAGGCAATAATTAAAGTTGAGTTACTTAATCTAGTTCACACCATAACAATTTAAAACTGGCAATAATTAAAGTTGAGTTACTTGATCTAGTTCACACCGTAACAATTCAAAACAGGCAATAATTAAAGTTGAGTTAGTTAATCTAGTTCACACCGTAACAATTTAAAACTGGCAATAATTAAAGTTGAGTTACTTGATCTAGTTCACACCGTAATAATTTAAAACTGGCAATAATTAAAGCTGAGTTACTTGATCTAGTTCACACCGTAACAATTTAAAACTGGCCATAATTAAAGTTGAGTTATTTAATATAGTTCACACCGTAACAGTTGCTGTTCGTGAAATTGATGATAAACATAGTGTTTAGACTATTACTATTAGTCGCATCCCAGTCAGCCTGATGAGCGCTGGTAATGGGCTAAAGGCTTAGTCGGCAGTGGATATGGCAGATATAGTATGATGAACATATTATTCTTTGCTTTTGCTCATAAGTTCTTAGAATTACTAATGTAGTTTTCGCCAGTTAACGCTGTGGTTGCTTTATCCTCTCCGGGAACAGGAAAATTAGTTTGTTAGTTCGCCAGTTCTTATGAATAATAATAATAAAGTTAATTCAAATAGAATAAATAATAATAAATAATCAGTGTTTAAAATAAATAAATAACATCGTGTTGTTAATAGTTGCCCTAATTTTGTAGTGTAAATGATTTAAACTTAGATTAACAATAAATACAAATCACTTGCTTATTCTAGTTCACACGTAACAATTTAAAACTAGCAATAATTAAAGTTGAGTTACTTATTATAGTTCACACCAACATAATCACTGTTGATGGAATTGATAATATAAATAATGTCTAGACTACTACTATGTTTGTCTATTCCAGCCGGCCTACTGAGTCCTGGTATTGGATGAAAGTTCTATACGGCACTGGATATGGCAGTCTTAGTGTGGTTTACATATTGTTGCATTGTCGTCTTTGCTTTTGCTCGTAAATTGTTAGAATTAAGAAAGTAACATAGCAAGGTAAATTTCGTAAAAAAAAAAGCTTATACGAACACCATATATCTGTGTGTGTGTATACACATATCAACAAGAGATCAGATTTCATAAATATTCTACTCGCCCCCTCCCCATAAATAAGAGCAAGTCCAATATAAACTATAAATATTGTGTATATATATATATGAACAAAACAAGCCCGAACAAAACAAAATTAAAGACACTGCATAAATTAAAAAAGGATCCCCAGGATACAAGCTATAATGTGGGATATGAAATGTGCCCTGGATTTTGGAGGTGACTGAGGAAGTAGGACTGGGATACACCGTCTATCAGTCTTAACCTCCGTTCGCCAGTCTCACATGAAGAAATTCATAAAAAAAATCATCATGTAGCGTCTTTAATTTAATTTTGGTTTTTGTCTGGGCTTGTTTTTGTTCATTTAAATTTCACTTATCACATTTTTGGATTTTATGTTTTTAACCCAGTCCCTCCTTTTGATTTTATTTTGTTTGACTATTTAAGTATTAATTTTCTATTTATATATGTATTAAGCGAGAGTTAAACACAATTTGTTTTGTATAGCAGAATAATGTCTAAGAATAAATAAGGTGTTTTTCTGTTGGCAGAACTGTAACAATGTAACTGTCTATAAAAAGCAATACGTGTTTAATTTTCAATGAGAAGAAAAGTTCTGTTGGCAGAACAGTAACAATGTAGCTGTCTATAAAAATAATACGGGTTTAATTTTCAGTGAGAAGAAAAAAGTTTAGTCTAAATAATGGTGTGTTAGGTATAATTCAGCCTCAATAAAACACAGTTAAGCCTTAATAAACTTTTGATATATGTATATAAAAACACCATTTAATGTTTTTAGTTTCGAAGGAACACATATTTATTACACGTTCAAGATATAAAGAACAATACCACAACCGAAGAAGTGATATCTCGATTAATTAAGTTGAATAAAATGCATTTTATGCAATCTGACTGATATTGGTAGCATATCAAAAACATAACACGATTTGCTGAAACAACGTGACATAAAGTTTAAACAACATTACTACTGATATGCTTTATAGAAACTTTCAATGAATCTACTTTAATCACTCGCATTGTACTGTATTGTACTTTCACATACACTTGCCTTTACAAAAAATAAAATAAGATTCTAAAGTTTTAAATAAGGATCTTGCCGAGTTATTCTATCATACTAGAAAGTAAAACATATTTACAGAAGCACTGTGTAACCTATGAATAAGACTTTTTACTTATGCTTTATAAAAGTGATTCTGATCATAAAAAAACTATTTTACAACAGACGTACATTTAAGAAAAGAGGAGAACAAATAATATCAGAAATGATGAAATCAAGGTATTCATACTTGCAGAGGGAAAAGGTACAAGAACATTTTGAGGAAAAGTACCACGGAAATGAAGAATACCTGGTTGCTTGTTTAAGATGTTTTGCGCACACCTTTACACTGGTTATCTGCGCATATCTATTCCTAATCTAGAACTGAAATACTAGAGAAAAGGAAGTTAGTTAGTAGATCTTAAGATACTCTTGTCTGGCCCTATAATGGAATTTGACTTATAGCACACCCAGCACACAAAGTGTGTAGTTCGTTTTTTACGGTAACGGAATACAGCCCATGAATCCTTACGATATAAATACTGAAATGGAAAAGTAACAGTTCTTGTAGAAGGAAAACATAATAATATTCTGAAGGAAAGTAACGCTTGCATGATTACCTAGATAGAACTGGGAAAACGTTAAAGGAATGCGCTAGTCTCTGCGTCAAGAAAGCAACAAAACAGAAGTGAAACAGACATATATGTTGCAATGAAACACACCTTTTTACTTCTAGTTCTTTTTTCGCGTATGTTCGTTAATTAACTTCATTCAGGCTTGTTCCCCATTTTGTTTGTTGGATTTTTCTCAAACTTACACGAGGGCTATCTGCGTTAGCCGTACCTAATTTTGAAATGATAGACTAAATGCAAGGTAGTTAATCAACAACCCTCCCCCCTCCAGCTCTCAGGCTACTCTTGTTAAACTGAATAGTGTGATTTGACCAACGTTCGTATAACTCCATAAATATGGCGCGTGTTTTTATTATTATTATCATTTTATTTTTGCGGTAACGGTACGCGAAACAGGGAAACTCAACTGTACAAACTGGCATACACACCACTCAGCCACGCTCTATTCCTTGTTCTCTATAACTTTTAACTAATAGCCTACAGTGTTATATGTATTTTTTATTAGTTTTATACCGAAGAATAAGAGTAGAAGATTACATACGCAGCAATTTACCCCCACGCTTACATCTGCTACAACACCATGCTTATTTACTACAACCCGAATACCTGTCTACTAGAAACCCATGCTTATCTTAGTACAACCCGCGTATTTGTCTAACATGAAACCTGCTAGTCGGTGTCAAAACTCAAGGCTAAGTTATGATTTACAATACAAGAATACACATCCGTGTTGTTTAAGTTCACAAGTTTTCCAGTTTCTTAATTTGTTCTTTTTTTAAGTAATCGTTAGTGAGGTGATCTGGAATTTAAAGAGAAAACAGAACAAAAAAAACAACTTCTGATTAAACAGGGTAGTGAAAAAACTAACTTAGCTAATTGTTAACTATGAAAAGAAAAAAAGGGGAAGTAATTTTCAAGTTAACTTAATTATATGTTAAGTTCTACACGCTATATCAGGTTAAGTCCTGCACTGTAATTTATTTTGACGTTAGCAATGATTTGGGCGAGTGCTGGCCGCCCCCGGTGGCTCAGCGATAGGTCTGATGTCTTATAACGTTAAAAATCGGGGTTTGATACCCGCGGTAGGCAGAGCACAGATAACCCATTGTGTAGTTTTTGCACTTAACAACATGGGTTTGCCTTGTGGTATAGCTTTGGATTTCGGAGCTGCCGAGTCGGGTTCGAATCCATACGGTTCCACAAAATATTCTCCGATCTTTAAGCTGTGGGTGCATTATTAACAACGACAGTAAGTCTCTTAGCTTAAATGGTGGGTGGTGGGGAGACTGCTGCCTGGCTGCCTTCCCCGCAGAAATAGTTCAAAAAGAAGAACGTAGGTAAATAGTCATAAATACAACACAATACTGTTTTATTGACATATTTTAAAATTATCCGCGTAATATACATAGTTTTTCCTGCTGAATGAATTAACACTTTAGGTTTTCGAGCGAGATTTTATTCTCAGATTTTATTTACCTTCTCATATCAGAAATAACACAGCACCTGCCTGCACACGTGACTTAAATTTCTGTTGAATAACCAATTAAGGTTTAGACTGATCCACTAAGTTCATATCATTATTAATGTTCATGTAATTTATGGATAAAGCATGCGTTTTCATGTTTATAAATCATATACTAACTGAAGTTAATTATATTTTGACTGAGCTACATTATCTAACTAAGTTTTAAAAAAAATCCTGATAATTTTGTTTCCAAAATTCATAGTTAACTCCACTACTTGCGTAGTTCACATACTGCTAATATATTTAGTTATCACACATAGCCACGAGCCGCCTTCAACATGCGGTTAATACTTTTTTTACTAACTCACTAAGCCCATTAATTCAAATTTAATACATGTAATACATTTCTCTGTAGGATGTAATTTTCATTTTTGCATGCCTTTTTTTTTCACTTTTATCAGCAAAATGTTTTATAAATTTTCATGCTATTAAAAAGTTACAACAACAGACACAAGTGCGTAATGCTTCTAAGAGATTTAAACTCGAGTCATTGTTTCCCAACTGCAGAAGAAGGAAATGCAAAAAAAAATAAAAAAATACAACATCTAATGTAGTTATTACAGGTCTGCCGCAATTCCATAAGAACGCGAAATAAGCGAAGTGAAAGATTTCTAGCCTTCAGATTACCAATCTTTGTTTTTTCAAAGGCCATTAATGGTTTATTCGGTTGACGAAAGTAGTGAAGATTTTGGTTCATTTTTCGTATAAAGTAGAGCGGTAGCAGTATTGAGTGGTGGCACGTTGTGGTAATAACGATACGAGGCGGGGTTATAGTTATATACAAACAACAAACCGCGGAGATCAGAGAGTTACTGCACAACGTGCGTGCCGTGAGCTTGAGCACCTAACACCAAATTGGCCACACGGATAAGGTTCGTGATCTGCAGCGAATCCGCCCTTCTCTGTCAAACAGAAGCAAGGCTTAGCCACACAGAACACGAGTCTGTTATTTGTATCCAATATTTGATCTTGAATCGATAATAAAAAAGAAAGAAAAGCTTCCTGTTTGGCAGAAGGGCTCTTTACTAAAATACACGTTATAGCCCCCCCCCCCCTCCACGGATTCATGTAGAATAATCAGATTAAACGGCCAAGTCTTCCGATTTCTCCCTGCCTTGTGGAAAACAATGTCTCTGAGAACAGTCCATATGACACTCCGGTTGGAGCAAACATATCCATTAGACCCTATCAAGAATCCATTAGGGAGCTGTATGGAAGGACAGAGTTGAGGTAAGTAGAGAAGAGGTTACGTGAGGACTTCTAACAAGCAGATCACGCGAAGTTTTACTCGCTTAAACTCTGTATGCAGACGGAGTACGAGAACGAAGCTAAATTGAGTGGGATCGCATAGAAGCACACGGATCACAGCCTCGTTTAATGAAGACATCACTAAGGGGCTTTTTTTGTTGTTATTGTTGTTACAATCAGTTCCCAAAGTTAGCTTTTTTATGATTAGTTCACTGAAAGGCATGAAAAATATATGTAACGGATTAATTCAAGCTCGTTCAATCGCACGGTAATGAAAATCGCATGTTCATTATATTTAAGACAAGAGAATCAGTAGGAAAATTTTCAGACCTTGATTCTGCGGCCAACTGATAGTTATGTTAAATCAAGTTAGATTCATTTTGTTTTGTAACCGGAATTCTTTAATTTGTGACACAACTATACACATATATATTATCTTAAAAACACCTCTCTCTGTCTTTTGGTTGCTGTTATCATTTTTTGTTAATATAAAGCACGTTAGTTTTAAGCTAGAAGTGCTCATTCATCAACTTATATGTGAGCCTGTATGTTAATATAGATATGTATATATATATATATATATAAACGAAACAATATAAACATGCCTTTAAAAGTATCTAAAAAATCTTTTTTTATTACTGTTAGTTTAAAAGAAATATATAAAAGCATTAAATACCAGTTTCGTATCATTCAGAATACTCTTCAATTTCTACAATAAAGCTTTCTCGAAGAAAACTAGCTTAACAATCTTAAACAATGTAATGGTTACTTTAAATGCTTTATAAGGTCGTTTTTATTAATCACTTTCTTGAGCAAAATATATTTGTTTCCTT
>NW_013665651.1:724755-725940 GCF_000517525.1 Limulus polyphemus | reverse complement strand
AACAAACAAACAAGCACTCAAAAGCAGTTCATATGTATGACTGGGTACTTATTAAGATAACTGTTTCGTAACTACTTGTTGGACATCTTCTTAAAGACACCCCTAGAGTATAAATTTATCTTCACTATTCCATAAAACACAACATGCATAATAATATTTAACTATTGCTTTTTTAATGTTGAAAAGTTTATTTGTTGTTTTTTTTTTTCACAGATACGACGGGTTTGAATTATTTATTTTACTACTCTCAATTTTCACCTAACTATAAAACAGGCTTTGTTCGAAATATTGAGCCACAGCTATGGTCTGTTTTCGTTTTTTTTTTACAGAATCTTCTCTTGGCAATTACTACCTGATTTATTCAGAATCTTTGCGAAAATGTTATTTCCTCCTTTGTATGCAGAAAGTTTTCCTGGCAGTTTTTCCCCCTATTTTGTATACAGAACGTTGTCGTAAGGGTTGTCTCACGTTTTTTGAGCAGAATCTTCTCGAAACGGTTACCACCGGTTTTATAGAGAACTTTCTCATAACAGTTAGCAACAACTACCTGTTTTATAGAGAACGTTCTCATAACAGTTACCACCTATTTTATACAGAACGTTCTCATAGCAGTTTTACCATCTGTTTTATGCAGAACTTGACATTAGATGCAACTTCTTGTTATATTCTGAACCCATTTTATGCGGCTTAATGTCTTTTACTCGGAACGTTCTAATAACGACAAACATCTGTTTTATAAGAACTGTACTAAAGTGGTTATCGTTTGTCTTATACAGAGCCGTTTTATAGTGATTACTGCCTCTTTTATATAGAGCCGTTTTATAGTGATTACTGCCTCTTTTATACAGAATTGTTTTATAGTGATTACTGCCTCTTTTATACAGAGTCGTTTTATAGTGATTACTGCCTCTTTTATACAGAATCGTTTTATAGTGATTACTGCCTATTTTATACAGAGTCGTTTTATAGTGATTACTGCCTCTTTTATACAGAGTCGTTTTATAGTTATTACTGCCTCTTTTATACAGAGTCGTTTTATAGTGATTACTGCCTCTTTTATACAGAGTCGTTTTATAGTGATTACTGCCTCTTTTTATACAGAGTCGTTTTATAGTTATTACTGCCTCTTTTATACAGAGTCGTTTTATAGTTATTACTGCCTCTTTCATACAGAACCGTTTGATA
>NW_013665651.1:720883-723855 GCF_000517525.1 Limulus polyphemus | reverse complement strand
TTTTATACAGAGTCGTTCGATAGTTGGTTACTTTATGCATACAAGAGGCCGTTTTTTAGAGGTTACTGGCTCTTATATACATAACCGTTTTATAGTGGTTACTGCCTCTTTTACACAGAGCCGTTTTATAATGGTTTCCGCCTGTTTTATACAGAGCCCTTTTACAGTGTTTATTGTCTACTTTTGTGGAAAACAACAACAAAAAACGCGTGTTTAAGTTAATGCTAAAATTAGTAAAGCAGAACGATAAGTCAAGTAAGACCAAAGCATTATTTAATAAATTACCAAACAGTATAAAAGTTTTATTTGCATGATAAAATATCCTTAAAGCTTGGACTATCCTCATGAAGTTTGAGAGTTAAAATAACCACAGTTCCGTCGTACAGATAAATATTTTTTGGTCCTAGCTTTTGTTCCCCAGCGCCTCAGCACTAAGTCAGTTAGCTTATAACGCTAAAAATCGTGTCTCGATATACGCGGTGGACAGGCCACAGTCAGCCCATTGTGTAGCTTTGTGCTTAAGAACAAACGAACAATACTTGATGTTAAAAACGCAAATACAACAACTACTTAATTATAAGACAATGGGGAAGTAATCCAGACTGATAAGTGGAAACTATCGATCGAAGACTAATGTTAGGCGCACTTTGATTTCTCAGTTCGTCTTATCTGTTACGACTATGTAATCGTGTGCTCCCTAAATGCTTGCACATTGAAATAAATTCAATTGTTTAACAGATCTTGAAGGTTTGGAAGCACCAGAACTATATTTTATAGCGGTGACACTTGCTGGCCAAAGATAGGCACTCTCGGATTCGTTCGCCCGTCAGAAGAGTCACAGCTGTGCAACCATGTGCACACCCCAAGAATATACTTCTACGACAGTACATTTGTTTGGAAGACGTCCGTCCTGCAGCCCTGCGTGTGAAAGTAGCGAGCTGTGACGACCATCCAGATCAATGTCATCTATCATGTTTCACATCAAATCACGAAACTTTATTATACATTCCTACACTCAACTTCTCGTGTATCTGAGCACCTGAATTGCTTTGATATCAAATAGACAGGTCAAAAGGAAGTAGGGAGTAATCCAAAAATATACCTAACAAGATATACCTCATTACATTGCACATTGTTCATATTGAGCCGAATATAAATGATGTTTAATCACCACAAGCAAGATATGATCTATGGCGTGCACGTATTACACGAAATGCGCCCAAGCTTTAGAAACTTTATTCCTGTGATGATAAAAAGGCTTTTAAACAAGAATAAACGAGAATACAAAAGAAAACGTTTGCTAATCTGTCTGGATAATAAGTAAAACATTCTGATCTACGTCAGCATAAACCTACACTATAAAACTATTCTATGAGTAAAACATAAACAAACAAAAACCGATATCTGTTTCCAATTTCCAAAAGAAAAAAGGGCTGAATATTTTGGATTCAATCCTTTCATTTTGCCATTTTTCTGAGTGTACATGATCTGAAAAGAATAATACATTTCATAATTTTTTTCTCTGTGTCTCGAAACCTCTTTGTAGTATTCGATTCAGGCTAAGTAAGATACTTCACTGTATCTCATATGTTGACTGGTTGGTTTGGACAAGACTAGGCAAACGTCTTCACTGTATCTCGTGTGTTGACTGGTTGGTTTGAGCAAGACTAGGCAAACGTCTTCACTGTATCTCGTATGTTGACTGGTTGGTTTGGACAAGACTAGGCAAACGTCTTCACTGTATCTCGTATGTTGACTGGTTGGTTTGGACAAGACTAGGCAAACTTCTTTACTGTATCTCAGAGTACCCTCTGATACATTTGAGCCAAATGAAATAGGATTCTCCATGATATCTAGAAATATTGTCCACGAATTTGCACCAGAATGAGCTAAACTATCTCGAATACTTTACAAAGTATTTGAGTCAGACTTGCTAGAATGATCCACCGTATTTCGAGATCCATTTGATGGATTCAGTTGGACTACAAATGATATAACTCACCTTATTGATTTAATTGTCGAATGTGGATAATGTTTATAATACTTTCCACTATACCTTGAGTGTTTTGGGATCGATTAGACAATTCTTTACTGTTTGTTGAGATTTATCAGATACGATTGGTCCACACTTGTTAAAATTTCCTTATGTATTTCAAGATATCCATGGCTCTTTTAAACCATATTTCTCAGACTTCTCCAATGCTTCTCTAGTGGATTCGGTTGGAACATACTAGACAAAATTCTTCAGTGAATGGTAAGAGCTATAAATCATAATTGTGTGAGACTAGAAAGCTTTCTCTACTGTCTCTCGAAAGATCTATGAGAATTATGAGCAAGTAGAGATACTTACACTATCTCGAATCTTTCGCCGTATCTTGGGTACTGGTTTACCAGACTTAGTATATTCCCTTTTGTACTTTAACAGCTGTCAAGAAAATATAGACCAGACTTGGTATTGACAATAGCAAACTTTGGTCATTCGTATTACATTTATTCTCTGTATCTCTAGTTGATTCCAACGTAATAGAATGTTTTTTAAAGGATTTGGACTATGGTTAGTAAAATTTGCTGTCGTATCTCAAAATTTCTTCAACAAATGGTACAGTTATCCATTCTAACTCATTTGTTAGCTTGTGTATTGAGTTGGATCAAAATTAAAGAGATTTTCTCCTGTATTTTGAGAATTATTTACAAAGAGTTAGACCCGATTTGGTATAATTCTCCAGCATTCTTTGGGGGGTGTTTAAACTTGGCCTGGTGGAGCTATTCTTGTCTGTAGTACTCTAGGACGCATATATTAAGACCTTACAGAATTTTCCGCTGCATACTGAGAACCAGAGGAAGATATGTACTAGACTTGTTTGAATGATTGTATTGTACGAGTTATCAAAGGGGTTGTAATATACACCTGGAAAAAAGTTAAGCACCCCCAAATATTTTTCAGGATTGCTTATTGAAAATAAGGTTTAATT
>NW_013665651.1:694126-720026 GCF_000517525.1 Limulus polyphemus | reverse complement strand
AATTAAACCTTATTTTCAATAAGCAATCCTGAAAAATATTTGGGGGTGCTTAACTTTTTTCCAGGTGTATATAAATAGATGTGATCCATGTTAAAAGTCATGGTGTTCCATGGTATACAGATAGGTGTGACCAACAGTCATTTGATATTAATTTTAATTAGTTTGTAGATAAAGGTAAAGAGCTTTTCCAAACAGTAAATATCAATTCATGGGATTTTTTTTTGATTCAAAGAATTATATTATATCACCGACTGATGTTGCTTAGTGCAAAGCTACACAATGGGCCGCCCTCCAGTAGCATAGCAGCATGTCTGTGGACTTACAACGCTAGAAACTGGGTTTCGATTTCCGTGGTGGGCATAGCACAGATAGCCCATTGCGTAGCTTTGTGATTAACTTCAAACAAACAAAATGGGCTATCTGCACTCCGTCCACAGCGGGTAACCGACCGGGAACATAACTAAAGAACGGGTTAACTTATTTTATGTTCAGTTAAGTAAGGGTATCTGTTATTACTTGTTTCATCCCCAAAACCAAATGACTTTAAAAATGTGTTTATCTTTAACAACCTATCTAGTTATCTTTCATTTGTTACAAAAGTCAGTATTTTTGTACATACGTAATATGTATGTCTCACCAGTTGAGATTAAACAATAATTACATGGTATCGCCCACCAAAATACCCCAACACAACAAGTTATTAATTAACCTCACCTGCTCTTCAATATAATTTAGTAGTTTTCAGTTATATAACGAATAATACATTTCCGACAGGCAGGACAAAGTAACTCAGAATGTATTGAGGTTAGTTGTTCCTCTAAATCATCCCAGCTTCGTGACGTCACAAGGTGCAAATAGGTTGTAAGCTTCTTACTTGACACCTTAGAAATCAGCGATGAAAAACGACTTCCATCCTACATCGTCTGTCAACTGAAAATGGTTACACCCTCAAGCAGCCTTCGGTGATAATAATGAAGGTGTAAGCATTTGTAAGTAAATATGGAAGTTATGTAAGACCTTAGAATTGAAACCTAGTTATACTGAAACAAACTCGAGATCTCAATTTATCGTTTACAAACACTTGCATCCTTAATGTGTAAAAACATTTTTCTAAAAATATAAAAGTAATAACAATAATTATCTTTGTAACCAGAGATAATATATATTCGTAATATTTTAGTGAACATTCAAACAAAGTTATGGTTCCTGAGGCTATTTTCAGACAAAGTTTTGCTTACACAAAATTTGAATCACTTTCTATACACAGACCATACTGGTAAAGACAAATGTACGTTTATCTGCAGTGCTTAGACAGCAGATATATACAAACCAGAGAGAAAGATTTTGTATTTGAGTCACATCTTTAAATGTTGTTGATTGGAAACAGAAACTGAATTGATTGCCTCTGAAACAGAAACTGAATTGATTGCCTCTGAAACAAAAACTGAGTTGATTGCATCTGAAACAGAAACTGAATCGATTGCATCTGAAACACAAACAGAATTGATTGCATCTGAAACACAAACTGAATTGATTGCAACTGAAACAGAAACTGAATTGATTGCAACTGAAACACAAACAGAATTGATTGCATCTGAAACAGAAACTGAATTGATTGCAACTGAAACACAAACAGAATTGATTGCATCTGAAACAGAAACTAAATTGATTGCATCTGAAACACAAACAGAATTGATTGCATCTGAACAAAAATAGAATTGATTGCATCTGAAACAGAAACTGAATTGATTGCAACTGAAACAGAAACTGAATTGATTGCATTTGAATCAGAAACTGAATTGATTGCATCTGAAACAGAAATTGAATTGATTGCATCTGAAACAGAAACTAAATTGATTGCATCTATTTTAAATAATGAAAGCCAGCTAAACCAATTAAACTGAAGTATCAATAAAGTTAAGGAAAGCACATTGAAGAGTTTGCTTTTCAAGCAAAAAATCAAATAGATCTGATAACTTGACTTCATATCTTCGTACACCTGGGGATTATGGATTTAGATTAGACAGAAGTAGCCAAATAAACAAGTATAACAAAAGTGCTAAATACTGTAAAATATCGATTTACACATATATAGATGAAGAAAAAAAAAGAGTTTGAAGATCCATTTCGCTATAATTATACATGTCGAATAGAAATATTTTAGTGATTCAGTTTCATGCTTATTTAACAAAACAACCTGTACCTTACAAATTGAGCTAGCGCAAATAGAATTGATATTAATCGTATATTTCAAAGTATATGCATTTCCAACATTAGCGCATTTGTGGAAAGTTTGGCCACTTCGAGATGATAGATTTGACCGTTTTCAAACTATAAATACACTGGATAATAAGCCTAAAGCGTTCTAAGGACGGTGATACAGCACGGCAACTATAACGCTAAGAAAAATCAGGTAAATAATAATAGAAAATTATACATAACAAGTCAAAGTACTAAGAAAATGTCAAAGCTGAAAGAAGCAAGAACCAAGTAATATTACAATGTAAATCAGGCTATCAAGCAGTTAAATTACTGGAACATTTGTGGTATTCTCACGTTCACTGATTTGCCTTCCGGGTAGTAACTGAAAATAACACGAGGAACGAACAGGATATATATATATGTGTGTGTGTGTGTGTTACAGTGCTAAAACTAGAAATTTGACTTCACTGTGTTGAAGAAAAGAGATAAGATACAGAGTTAACTCTATTACGCCCGGATGAGTGCATCCCACCTCAAAGGCGAATTGCACCATTGAATTAAAAATATATATAGAAAATAAACTCGTAGTCATTGGTACACACATGAAAAAGCAACACATACTTCATAATTGAAACTTACCCAATAAAATGTTTTATTTATTTGATTATATTTACAAAAATAATATAAAAATCGCATTTTGATCTTGGACTGAGTTCAGCGTGATCTGATCGAAAACATAGTACGGCACTTGTAGCCTCATAAAGAAGGTTTTGAGCAAAATAGCACTGCTTTGACCTTATAACTTTAATACAAACGTAGATTTATCGATTTCAACCAGTCACTGCTTATAACCTTGGTTATTATGGTGTGAAGTAATTGCTTATATCTCAGCTTCAATAAGTCATAGGCTAGAGATCTAAACATTTAATTGAAACTATTTTTCTGTTCTTTTCAAACGCCTAAGCCAGTATGCCAAGGGTGGTGTAGAGACCAGAACAAAATTGTATAAGTTTAGCTTAGTGATATGTTGCTAGAAGAAACAATGTTTGTGAACAGCTATAACATAATTACAGTTCTTATTGTTTTTAATCCTGTGGATGGCTTGTTTCATCATTTTATACTTCATTTAAGTCATGGTGTTGTAGTATGATAGAACAATATGTTTTTCGTGTAGCAAGATGAATTAGGCTTAGTTAAAACATTATGCCTAAGTAACTGCTTGAATGGACAAATGAAATCCCCAAAAGAAATGTAATATACACATGAATATAAAACTGTTTGAAACTTATAACATAAATAAAATAAAAGATTCTGATTCATAATCGTAAAAAAGACAGCTTGCTTTTAATTTTGACATGATAAAAAAATATTATACGCCAGTGATCGTAAACATACTGAAAATACATGGGGTGTTTTTTGAATCAAAACCAAAATAAGTAGTTCGCCTTTCTAGGCTTAGAGATAAAGAAAATACCATATCCTATCTTCTCTTGATTTTATGCTGTACTCAGCCGTCTCTATCCATAAATTTAACAGAATATATACAAAGAAAATAAGACATAGATTAAAACAGTATAAAGTAAGCCATTTTCCAATACCAAAACCGCGTGACAAGACGGTCTTTATTAAAACCAATCAAATCATAGTATTATAAGATACAAACACAAAACCTTTTAGGCTCAGCATGGTCAAGTGGTTAGGGCGCTCGACTCGCGGGTTCGAATCCCCGTCACACCAAACATGCTTGCCCTTTCAGCCGTGGGGACGTTATAATGTTACGGTCAATCCCACTATTCGTTGGTAAAAAGAGTAGCCCAAGAGTTGGCGGTGGGTGGTGATGACTAGCTGCCTTCCCTCTAGTTTTATACTGCTAACTTAGGGACGGCTAGCGCAGATAGCCCTCGTGTAGCTTTGCGCGAAAATTCAAAACAATCAAACGAACAAAACAAAACCTTTTAGAAATTATTAATAACGTGATACGAAAATATATCTTTCTAATAATGAAAAAAATTGTATCTTTACATGTAAAATGTCCCTTTTACTAATACCAGAAAATACACAACTGAAAAAAAGAAACCATTGACAAAAATGTAACTTGAAATAATTGGAGAAATTTGAAAGGACATGCCTTCTTTTCTAAACTTCATCCACTGTGGAAGAAAATATTCTGCATTCCCTCAACATTAGTGGTAATAAAAAAAAAAATAATCACCAAGCATTTTGTATTTTAAGATGCGACAACCACTTGCAAAGAAGGTTATCATTCTTGATAATGTGAAACCAAAAGCCATAACTAACAAAAATCATGGTAATGCTTTAAATTGCATGGATACTTACTTGACATACTATTAGATGTGTATATCACATTTATTTAATCATTATTGATAATTAACCTTTAACAACAATTAAATACTCTTCAATAAGAATAAAAATCGTGAATTAGCAGATGTTTGCTGTGCATTGATTTTCAGTCATCTTTTAGCGTTGAAATTACCATTTGCTGTTGATTAGATTATCCAAATCGAAATATATCAATTGGACACCCTTATTAAGAAATCTATTCAATAATTGCTAAGTGTCAACTGAATTTCAATTGAAAGGAATTCGTTGTCAATTGTTTAAATTACATTCTGTTACTTCAACCTCATTGAAAATGTTCATTGAATGTCAATAGTGATTATTGAAATGTGATATACATAAGTAATTGCATGTCAATTGAATATCTATGCCATGAAATATTAATATTGTTAAAATAATCATGGAACAGTGCAATTCTTATAGAATCATGCTTTTTCACTAACATTGCCCAAAACACTGAATAAGCCTATGTTTTCCTTTAAACATAGTGTGAGTTTGTCCATTATTATTATTATATTTTTAATGAAAAACTCCACTACATGCAAAATATTCCTAGCAACATGTTATGCATTGAAATTTTTTTGATAAATTTAAAATGTTCTCCTTACCAATTAAGGAAGGCATGAAATATGAGGTGCTCATATGTATGCCATCTACACAGTTGAAAAACACAGTATAAAATCTCTTTTAATAAAAATACTACTTGAAAAAACAAATCCAATACAATAAAAATCTAAATAGCTATGTGCTGCATACGTAAACCTACATATATACATAAAAACTTTCCCAATGAACAATATCCATTACAAAATCTAAATAACAAAATGGAAGCACACAATTCAACATACAGAATCCATTTGTATACATAACCCCTAAAATATAATACTCATTAAAGCAAAACATAAAGTAATTTTTTAAAACAATATTCAATATTAATAATTTTAGAAAAATGATAAAACCCAAAGTTATAATGAAAAAAAAGAGAAACATTATACAATGAAGAAGAAAGCTTTACATATCATACATGTATACACTCACCCAGAGGAGGCTGTTATATATTCATCAATAGACTCTCTAGGATAGATTTAGACCATCAGTGGGTGAAAGAGATCTTGAGAGGATCTCCTCCACTTTCACTAGATCTCTTGTATTTTACATTAATTAGATCTGCATGAGTCTAAATCTCGCAAAGCTCTACAGTCAGATTAAAGAAGTCATCTTTGCTTTGAACCCTTCTTTTCTTCGTTTCACACTGCCACGTAGGGAAAGTCGTAGTCCACACTGTTGTTTGGGACCGGAAGTGATGTTTGAATGTCACAGCCTATTCAGAAATGTAGTAGGAAAGAACAAAAGTAACTGTTGGCGTTCAATATTCTTGGAGCTGCTGTCATCCAGTCAAAAATGCAGATGATTGTGATGGGTAAGTAATAGAGAAGGATGCACCGTCGCTAATAGTAGAACTGGAGGCAGAAGTTGAAGATGCATCCATGCATTGTTTAGGCAAACTCCTGGATTTTTACTCCGGGAATGTCTTTGGCTTTTTGATGTTAAGATCTCACTGAACGTGTATACACACAAGTGATTCAAGTGGTTAATTGATGTCACTGCAACCTCCAACAGAACACTTGAAGAAAACTTTGGTTTACATTCACTTTTTAGCCCTCTCCTTCAGTTGTGATGAAGTGGTAATAATAGAGTCAGCTGCACAGGCTGTACCATGTGTAGGTTCTGTTCTAAGATAGCTGTAAGGCAAGCAGTTGTATTTCCTACATTGGTTCTGTCACTTTAGGACCTGGCAACATGGAAATAGTTGCTTCTAGAGGCACTGCAGACTTCTGTAACTCTAGGGTTAAGCTGAAAGCAGCTTTCAATAGATCCAAAACTTCAAAGTACTCTGCTAGCAGAAGTTTCTCATCCATAAGCTCTATTTTGGTGTTAGTCAGCCTTGATCCCAAGGCCTTGGGCACTTAGGGGTAACCCTCAAGATCACCGAACAGAGTGTAATATTCTATTATAATAAGATTAATAGGATAAAGCCAGCAACTAAATGAAAACAGATTCAAAGTCTGGCTAGTTAAAGACACGATATAGCGTGAAGGGTCAATAATTTGATCTTATATTGGAAAAGTCAGAATTGAAAATGTTTGTTCAAACTCGTTTCTGATTGCCTGAAGTTTTCTAAGAAATGTCAATTTGAATGCGGTAACATCTTAGTTACAACTAAAGTATGTTTCAAGAACAAATTATGAGCGGGAAGTGTTAAAACTATTGCTCTAGTTAAGTAACATTACTACAGGCATACGTACTCATATATAAGTTCCTTACAGTATGCTGCAGTTCACATGGCTTCATCTGATATCTATATATATATCTTTATCATCATATATAGCTGTGCTCCCAAGTTTAGCATTACTAAAAAAAAAAAAACTCCAAATAACACGGCTATTTCTCAAATGCACATAAGCCTTTCACCTTTGTCTTGTTGTTTTTGAAACAAAGTCCAGTTCCAATTAGGAAAAAAAAAGGTGAAAGTGAAAGCACACAAGTAACTGAATTTGGGTCAGTACCCCTCAAGCACAACTCCGGAGCTTCTGATAATGAGATTTCTTTAGCACAAATATATAATTTCATATCAGTTTTGTCTTAGTACAAGTTAAGTAATCACTCAAAGTAACTACAGAACAATGTTATAATGCTTTACTTTCTGCATCAGGTAATACAAACACAGTCCACAATAATGTTCTAACTGCAAATAATACCAAAATAGAAATGTTAAGAAATATTTTCAGACAACTGATGAAATATTTCAACCAGCATAAATGGGCTTGCCCATTATTGTTATATTTTTAATAAAAACTCCCCTACTTGGAAAATATTTCAATGTTTAAAGAGAAATATCCTTTCAGTGGTATTAATGAAAATATTGGGTACCCATAAAGTTCAATGATGTTTATTCACAGGCTAATGAACCACAGTTTCATTTTATGTAGGTTGATTAAATTTCTTTATTTTTATTGAATAGTTACGTAACGTATATGTTCTCTGTGTAATGATTAATGCGTGAAATATAAGGTTCATGATCAACTTCACATACCTATAACTATTTACATATTTATATACATTACATATCATGCATGCTTATGGTTTTCAACATATTGCCTTAAGAAACTATGGTAACATCAGCTGTTGCTCGATGAGCTATTTATACATCAATACATATGGTTTTGATACCATAAAGCTATTTGTTCATAAATCAATATGATTAGGTTCTCACCTTCGACATCACAGAAAAAAATAACAGCATGCAGAATTCAACTGACCTAAGGCTTTTCAGCTAACATTTCTTCAGTTAGAATTAATATTTGTGCTGTCCATTCCAACATACATCAGTACAAACTTAGAACAACTCTTGCTAATAAAAAAAATAATAGTAAATTACCTATATTGTGCCACAAATACCAATTGTTGTACTATGCCAATATTGTACTGCCATCTGTGGGTCGATCCATCCACTACAGTTGGCACAGAAAAACGAACACAATGCTAAATCAAGTAAAATATTGACTTTTTCACTAATATATACCCAGTATGATTCATATTCTGTGTTGACTAAAGCAGAAATCGCTCACTGTCAATGTGAAAGTCATACGCAGGTTTCATATGCTTGTGTGTAAATGTTACTTCAATTTCACTCTTTCATAGTCTCAAACTATCTTAGATGATTTTTTTATAAACATCTTTGAAATGTTCATAATAAGAATGACACCTGTTTGCTTGGAAAATAAGGATTGTAAAGTCTGTTTGCCTTTCAGGAATCTTTTTCAGTCCTGCCAACTGACAGTGTTCTAAGCCTAACATCTAATAACAGCTGCTGTCCTAGCAAAGTTACTAACAAATATTGTGTGATTTGCTCCACAGAAAATCTGATTTTACTCAGCTAGATGGTATGAGCGATTTTTATAATACAACAATACGTCCTATAAGACGTATAACACGTCCTATAATACGTCCACCACAAACTGCTCGACAACTTGGAAAATAAGAATCACAAAACTATATAAGCTTAGTCTTCAAACCCCAAGCAATCAGTTGTATAAACTGTCGATGTACTAGGTAATATATCTACTAACATCAGCTGTCCTAGCTTGTAGTAGTCAAGTAGTCATCACAGGATGTAATGTATACATACTATCTTAAAACACCGCATGACAGCCTGTAAAGCAAGGCATGTCACTTCCTTTTAGTTGTCAATCTACTGGTTAACTCACTACCCTAACTGTTGGTTTAGTAGTTAATCCCAGCCTTATAAATCAGGAGGTTGCATTGGGTGTCTCAGCCTATCATTAAAATTGTCCATTGATCTTGCTCTTCTGGACTGCTAGTTAAGTACCTAATCTCAGCATCTTTCTGCTCATAATCTGGGTCGAGATTACATAGACAATATTCTCATTATCACGTGGCTCATAATTATCACCCTTCTAATCTAACCAGTGCATAAGAGGGTCAACAGTGATAGAAGTTTCAGTTTATCACATTTAACACCATTTGTACACTGTATTAACACATTTACACCATTTGTACACTGTAGCTATTGTTTCATGGTCTGATTTTCCAGAAATTAATATAAGGAGAGCCGAGTTCCTTCCACGACATGGCCTTGTACCATAGCATTTCCTCTGCCATATCATAGCCTTCCTTAATTGCTAATGCAAATATTCATGCATATCAAGTAATGCAGACATCAATCACATATTACTGTAGACACTGTAGCACATCTGCTCTAGAAGACAAGCCAAATCCACAGAAAACTGTATTTCTTGACCAAACATGTAACAGTAAGTTTTATGCTACTCAATTTGGTTGTTTGAGTGGGATTAATAAACTTTGCTTGCATCTGCTTCATAGTCTGTATTACTCTTCCTGTCAAACCATCAAATTTAGGATGATATATATATTTTCAACACACCTAACACTTTCCACAACTAAGAAAATAAGTGAATGCTGAAATTAGCTCTTTGGTCCACGTGGATTTCTTCAGGTGTTTTAAATTATACTATATATTGTTCAACCAACACATCAGCTATAGAGGTTACTAGCATATCAACCAATGGATAAGGCACAACCCACTTGGTAAAGTAATTGATATTGACCAGCACATAACAATTTCCTTGTTCAGCCTATAATAAAGGACAAGTTAATGTCAAAGGGTATTCTCTGCAATGGAGAACCAACAACTATATGCCACAGTTCATCTTATTTTGGGTAGATTTTCCACTAGGTAACCCATGTACTACACTGTTTGCACCATTGTTTAACTTCTTAAGGTGAATATGGCCAGATAAACCACTCTTGAATGTTAGAACATTTGCATATAACACTCTGATGTTGTTTGCATTATGTAAGGTTTAAGTATCTCCTGATTAAAAGTTCTGGTACCATTAGCTGCAGCACAGATTAAGAAACTAGTTTCAATGTTTATAGCAACAGTTAAACACATCTTTCTGCAATTGTAACTACTTGTACATATACTACAGGTTATGTGCATCTGTGTTACGTTGCTTGATCTGATATGGTAGTCTTGCTTCTTCACCTTCCTGCATGAAAAGTAGCAGTCAAGCTAGACCTGGGTCCCTTAGTTGCTCTTCCAAGAGCTCCTGGAGGATCATTCCTGAAAGTCCACCTAACAGTGAACATTAGATAATGTATGGTTTCACATCATTGATGTTTTCACTCTCACACAATGTCCTGGATCAGGACATTCAATGAACAACAACCCCCTAACCATTTGTTTAACAACTTGCCAGTATTTTTGTGTTGTGGTTCCAGTTGACAATGCACAACAATGTCATATTTCTGCAACATTGTGATGCTAAATACAGTCATCGCTACTGAATCTCTAAAGTTAGTAAGCCATTTCATTGACGCATGGCGCACATTAATTGTGAACTTTCTATATTACAAGTAGTATCAGTAATATTTGACAAATACTACAAATGCAAGCACTTCTTTCTTTGTTGAGCAATATTTGCATTCAAGAGCCACCAGTGTAGAACAAGCATACGCAATTAAATGTACTACTCCATTCTGCAACCATGACAATAGTGGTCCAATTCCACTATCACCAGCACCAGTATCCAGCAAGACTGGACAATTATGTCTTGGGTATGCTAAAGCTGGAACTTCTACTAAAACCAGTCTTAGTGACTGAAATGCAAGGTCAGAAACTTCAATTCACATAAATACATTTGACGTTAGTCACAACAGAAAACACTCCAGTAGTCTTAGAGAAATTGGTTATAAATTGCTGGTAATAAATGTAAAGCCTAGAAAAAACTGTGGATTTCTTGTTTTTTCATAAGTCAGAACCAATCTCTGTCTACTGCAATCATTGCAGGGTCTGTGAAAGCTCTTTCTCTTCCTGCAATGTGAACAAAGAACTCTACTTGTGTATTCATAAGTGTACACTTTGCTGGTTTCAGCTTCAAGCCTACCTTTCAACAGTAGACTAAAACATGTGATCAAATGTAAGCTCAGGTAAATCGATTTCTCACAAGGTTAACAAGATAGGATCTGTAGAATATCAGGCAGCTCTAACAGGAAATATATTATGATTTTTTTACTTACTGAGCTTAAGAAAGAAAGAAGGACACTGTAAAATACAAATGCAACAATATTTATTCAAAAAGACAGTCAAGGCTATGTGTGCATTTTTGTATAGAAGACATCGTCTGAAGCAATGTTGAAGGCTTTAGATCTGTTGAGGGTGTACTCTCGTAAGTTAAATAAAGTTGTTTCAGACTGATAAAACTTGCATCATATACAAAAACAAACAATGCTATATCCTCCAAGGGCACTTGTGCTATCCATGTGTCTGTTTATCATTCACATTGAAACATAAGTACAGGTATAACCTCAAGGTATTACTTGATCTGTCAATTGAAAAAGTAGCTTCTACTTTCACACATAATATCTACAACTTTGCAGAAACATTTCGTATAGAAAGACGATGGAAATGCCATAAATGAATGAAACAGAAAAGAAGGTAGCTGTTTGATGTTACCAGTTGAACTCTTGGTTCCAGTTTATTCAGACGTTCCAAACACTTAGTCAACCCTTCTAGAAGACTTCAGCTCTGATAAAGTTTTCCCACTGAACGTTTTTACATATCTGATTATTGGGCACTCTTCTGACAGGGCACATCATTGGCTAGAGCTATCATTTACTTGGCAAATTAGTCATTTTTTTGCTTTACAGGTATTGTTTTCATGGTCTCCAAGGTGGGGATGTGAGGCTGGGCTGCTTGAAAACTGGGAACAGCCAACATGCATGTGGGTGGTGTGTAATCCTCTATTAGCTGCCTGAAAATGGCTGCTAGTCCCAGGGAAACTTGAGAGTCAGCCTATTGACAGACTCAGTAAGATGCCACACATCCTATGCATCCTACCAATAACATATTTTATAACATGAGCTCTAGTGGGTCGAAGTTCAGGCTGGGTCTGGGAGTCTTAGTAATGTCCACAAAGTTCAAATCATTACAGGACAGGAAAATCTCTCAATATTCTTTTTCCATGATGTACTGGCTAATCTAGGTTAAACTAACACTTGTATGAAATATAACTGGTTAGTTGAGAAAGTAAGATAGCCAGAAGAGCTATGGACTTGATTTTATGTACAAGTCAAGATAGAAAAGCTCAAATGAATTCTGTTTGATTAAAATTTCAGACAAAAGTGTAGGTTTAAATGTTGTAACTGCCTGGTTAAAACATTTCTTTGTTCTAAAATTACTTTTGGTCCCAGAATGCTAAAACTATTGTCATGGTTAAGTGACATTTCTACAAGCTTACGTGTATTCGATTGTATATTGCCAAAAGATTATTTACCCCTTGCACTCAGGCTTCAACAGATCTCATGCTTGACCAACACACAGTAGTGCCTCCCACCATCATCACTGCTATGACAATGGCTAACACAGTTATTCTATGGCCTAGTTAAAATATTTTTACTACCATTTAGTGTGTTACACAAACAGAGCTTCAGGTTCAGTAGGAAAGAAATGGGAATCAACATTGAAAATTCTCATTCCTACACAACTACTGTACACAGGCTAGCCACTAAACAAACACTACAATTTAACTCCTGACCATGACAACACAACAATACTCATATCAGCTCTCCCTCACGAGAAGTTTAATACTAGCCAGGTGTGCTACAGAGTGCCAAAATGTGGGTGTTACATCAGCATGATGGAGAGCTCTGTTTTCTACCAGGACGAGCCACTGGCGCAACTCAGTTGTGGCTGTTTCTCAAAGTTGTGCTTCAGCCAACTGTTTGATGAAATCAAGGCTAAGACCAGACTTTCCACGCAGTCCACACCCTTCTTTGCCGGACTCTTTATCACCAGGAACGAGATCTGCTTCACTTCGCTCACTATACCTGTGGTTGCAGCAGAAACCTCTCACCTATAGGTTCTCATCCAACACCAGACTGAGTTGCTTTAGACGTCGTGGGTGTGGTGGTCATATGAAAGAATCTCACATTCAGATAAGCATCAGTTCCTGCTTTATTGTGGTAGTTCATTTGTCAGCTCTCAGTGACCCAAGACTGCTCTGACAGGATATCCCCTATCGCAAAAGTGAAATGATAGAATTCACATAATAATAAGAGATTCTAATACAAAAATATATTATGAAGTAAACCCAAATTCTCTGAATCTGAGTTTAGGAGATAAAGAGACTGGATACAATGTTAAGCATCATGAAACAATATACCAACTTGTGTGTGTGTATTTTTGGATAGAGGACATTGCCTTTACTGAAAATAACTCTCTGTTACAGTGGTAAAAGCTCTAAATTTGTTAAGTTCTACTCTGTTAAGTTAAATTGCTATAAAATGGGAAACATAGCACTATGCTCATGAAACAACAATGCTATGTTCTCCAAGGACACTTGCACTACCCACCTGGCTATTGGTGAATACAGCTGAAACCAGAGGGAGGTTATATTTTAAATACTTCACCAAATTTTTAGTGGAAAAGGTCACTCTCTACTTTCACACACAGTAGGTATAGCATTGTAGAAACCTTACCCACAGATGAGAAGACAAAGGTGATGCCATAGGAGAATAACACAGAACAATAGGTATCTAGACAAAAAGAAATTATTGACTTTCTTGTCCAACATGCTACATGAAAACTGCATACACCTGAATAAATGAATATTTTGAAAATGTTGGTGTTAAAAAAAAATAGCAGCAAACATCCATCATCAATATAAATCAGGCATCTCTCCCATTACACCCCTATCTGTGTGAGCTCCATCAGATGTTAGAAGTGACAGGTGGATTACCAGTCTAAATAGCATGTCACTGATTTAATACAGACCATCTTGGGTGCCGGGATTGACGAGAAAATATCCTGAAGCCAGATGTAAAGTTTTGAACCAATGTGAATCTTCCAGAAATTCCAAACTTTCACTTGTTCGTGGTATGTCATTGCATTCACTCATCTAAAATCAACAAAAAACCTTGACAACCTTTTCTTCTTTTTTATAATCATACCTGTTGATAACAAAGCATGTTCTAAATACTGTATGATTCTACACTTGAACATAAATGCATTTCAGTCTTGACTCTATCCTTACTGCTCCAAGGAACCATGTACAATGGTTATATTTTTGGCGTGCATCACCGGGATCTATGTGATAGTGTGATACTGTTGTCCACCTTAACCAGCCATCTGGTGCCTGAAATAAATTGGTACATTCAACCAGCAACTTTGCTCACTTCCTGTTATTGTGTTGAGCTTAGAGAGCTTGCATACTAATAATCATTACAGCAGAAAGTTGGATAGCTGAATGTCCATAATTACCGAACAACGCTGGGATAGTGCCTGACTATGCGACCCTAGATTAGTAGCTGAACCATACCATAAGTTTTTCAGAAATGCTGTGAGACAAATCGAATATTTTGATCCTAGTTTCCAAAATTATATACAGATAGAGGCAATAACACCAATTTTTGCATTATAACCATCATGGAAAGCTCTAGAAAGCCATCTTGCTCACTCACTGGTACCCAGTGCAGCTATGTGTCTGCATATTGGAGTCTCCAGTGGAACACAAACTTTCCATGACATAGACATATCAGGAAAGTCATCTGATCAAGGTACAGCTACTGTAGCCGCCATTATGGTTAAATTATTTTAATGGTGATGAAACAACTTCAACTGTTGTACCAGACAGAGTTGGACTTGAGGCCACTCTCTTTGTTAAGAGCCTGGTTATAGAGACCTTTCACTCAGTCTCAAGACCTCCACTCAAGCCTGTAAGTCACTTTCCTGACCCTCGGCTCTCCATGCCTTCTGTGAGCCAAGGGTAATGTTCAGGGATAGAATCTGTTCAGCAACTCTAGAGATCCCGGGATGCAGTTATCCTTCCTGAGTTTGCAGTTGGATCATGATAGCAGACATAGTGAAAAGCCTACATACAGGAAAGGACTACCCCCAATTTCAAACTTCTCCCCTTGACATACGTCCTTGAACTTGAAAGTGTCATTTCCACGTTTTAGTGAAGTACAAAACCTACGCTATACAAGAGTACAAACGAGCACAAAAACACACACAAAAAAATATTTGGTTAAGACACCAAAATTTCATCTTAACACCTTACTTTGTGGTATTTTCAATTTCGCTGATTCACCTTTAAAGTGGTATCTGCAAATAACAGGATTCTCCATTCTCAAGATATCTTTTTTTCTATTCACAAAAGCAAGAGCACTACTCACATCATTGGTATGAATTGGCGTTTTATGGCACGAAGTAACGAGGCTATTTGCATATAAAGTGTAAATAGGAAGAGTTTAACCTCTAGGTATTGCTGAACATAAACATGGTGCTGTTACCAAACAAAATGCATATGAAGTCTGAAAATAAGTATTCAGTATCACCCAGAGGAAACATCTGAGGTTACCTACGTCGGACACATGTCTCGACAAAGTGTACTTAGCTCGTGAAATAAGGTCATTGATATACAAAGTGAATTTCCTATTATATATTATATGTGAAAGTCTTAAGTGCTTTAAAAGTATATGTATATATATCTGAAAAGGTTTGAACATTTAGCCAATTATACAGTTTACCTTTATAGGCTAGTAGGGACAATAAAAACAGATTTTCACAAGTACAGCACATTTACAGCAGGTCAAACAATCTCTGTTTTTATAACTTCACGTTTACACTGAATGTGAATCTTATATCATGATAGGGCTGGTACCATACGATTTTTTACCCGAATTAAGTATATTTTAATCTTGGTCTCAGTCTCCTTTTGGCAAGGTTCAAGCTACACTTAATGGTTAATATGTGAAACTGTAGATCCAAGGGTTTGTAGTTCGTGTTCCTCAACCATAAAAAAAAGCATACTCTACATTTTAGGAGCTTAGGCGAATTATAAAAGCAATGTTCAAATCTCATTATTTGATTAGACTAGACCAAGCGTTTGTAGTAGGTACTGATGACTATCTGTCCTCCCTCTAGTCTATCAGTTTAAAATTTGGGTCGGCTAGAGCTGATAGCCCATGTCTACCTTTGTGCAAATATCTGAAAAAAACCAACACCCAATCCTTTGGCAGTATTTTAAGTAGTTTTTCGCGTATATTCAATACCTTAATAATATAAGTTTTTGTTTAATTTAAGCAAAATAGTTGTGCGATTTTGCCCCATTCCATAAAATATGCCTTTCTGTGTTCCCAAACTATTCTATCGTGTGCCATTTTGTGTCTACCATAAAATACCAGTTATCTACCAGTTATTTAACCTCACTAATTGTCTTTGATTCTACAAGCAGATAAATAGTTAATCACCCTAAATAATATGCGATAGAATGTTGCAACATTCATAAAATACCGTTGATAAACTATGTTAAACATTCTTTAGTTTCATGAAAGAGGCATTACTTTGTGACTAGTTATTATAGACGTTCTTGAGACACTTTTCAAAGTCACAATAATATATTTAATGAACAAAGGTATTAGAAAAAGCCTTCTCAATTTTCCTGCTCTTTCTATAATTTGTTTTCCTTTATCTAGGCGTGATCTTCAAGCTAGGAAACACTTGCTACTGTTACTTCTCATCTTTTTCACTTAATTTTCTCCATGCTGTGCAAATTGTAATCTAACTTTTAATTTCCGCTAGGTTTTCGTGTCCTGGGGCGTGGCGATAACCCCGGGCGGGCTTTTTTAAACTACCAACTTAGACTGTACACAAATACATAATACAAGTTTTAGGAGAGTATTTAAATCTTGAGCGAAACTTATAGTATAAAAAGGTCCGCATTTTACATTGGGGTTTGTTTGTCGTGCAACACGAACTCCTCTCGCCTGTTATTTACTCTAAAACTATTGTATTCGCTCAGTATTCACGAGCCTCGCACCCGTCGATGCAGCCAGAGGGGCTGCCCGAAGAACTGCTCTATCGACCCGGTGTATTGTCTGTTTCAATGTTGTCAGTGGTGTCGCAGGGCACCAGAAACAGAGAGTATACTCCATTACTCTATAGTAGCGTACATTTACGAAAGTTGACAGAATTCTATTGATTCTGAAGTACATAACCCCAAGCTGGGAGAACACTACAGGAACACGCTAATAAATAGATACGGCTAGAGTTTAGAGGTACGGCTACAGATCGCTTGGATGTTCCACGCGGAAAACATTAACTCATTTCTCCCGCTATGAAATACTTCAGAACCCCCGCCTCGAGTTCTAGTATAGCCGAAAATCAAACACGTGAAGTCTGTGTCGTTGAATTACGTTGAGATCGAAGAGAAACTTTCTCGTATTGACAGCTGGCAATAAACTCGGAGCCCGTCTGTCGAAGAGACAACATTTAAACACATACTTCTCAAATAACTGATACAGGTAAAACTCATTCACTACGTGATCTGTTCGATATTTTGAGAGAAAGGCATTGAAGTTTGCTTTCAATGACAACGTATGTGTGTGTTTGATATTATTTCAATTAAAGAGAAACAAATAATCCTCACACAAGCGCCTTTTTTTATAGAACATCTAATAAAAAACGCTATCCTAAAGATAGTTAAACTAGGCAAGTACTTATACAATTGTAATGAGCTTCGTACTTTAAAATGTTTGATTTGATATTATATATAAATTGATATATTCAAACGAAAATAGATTTGGAAGCGTTCACTTCTTCAACTCTCAAATTACAGCGGCTCAGGGATACATATGAGGGCTCACAGTGCTAAAAACCGGGTTTCGATACTCCTGGCGGGCACAGCACAAATATCTCATTGTGTAGCTTTGCGTTTAGCAACAAATAAACAACCTCAAACGAAAGAGGTCCACGCAAAAGTTCGAGATAAAGGTGTACCTACGGTGAGCCACTTATTTCAATCTCCTACCCCCTAAAAAAAAAAAAAAACAGAAACAAAATGAAAATCACGGATTCGCCTCTGGTTCTAAAGTTGGTAACGGCTTGAGTTGTAAGGGTTTGTTTGGAATTTCGCGCAAAGTTACGCGAGGGCTATTTGCGCTAGCCGTCCCTAACTTAGCAGTGAAAGACTACAGGGAAGGCAGCTAGTCATCACCACCGCCAACTCTTGGGCTACTATTTTACCAACGAATAGTGGGATTGACCGTCACATTATAATGCCCCCGCGGCTGAAAAAGAGAGCATGTTTGGAGCGACGGGGATTCAAACCCGCGACCCTAAGATTGCGAGTCGAGCGCCCTAACCACCTGGTAATGCCAGGCCAAGTAAGGAAGGCACGACAAACTCAACAAATATTTCTTTATAATGAAATTAGTTAGAGGTACATGCGTGAAAAGAACAACAACATTACAAATGCTTAAAAATGTATAGTATAATATTATGAGTGACTAGTAACAATAAAATAACACCATCATAAACAAAGTTTAATGTATCTTAACAATTATGTTACTTCGTAGTCAGCTATGTACTAGGTTATAGTAATATATGCTACAAGGTGAGGTACCCGTACTTTGTCCGGGTTAGGAACTTAAAAACATGTGTGGGTGGATGCTATGATAAATAACACAAATATCCTAACTTTCACATAACGTTTTATCACAGTATTCATTATTTCCTGATCAAAAGTTCTGTATAAGATTTAAAAACTCAATATATATATTTACTTAAAACATGGTATACACTGTACGATGGTCTGGGTGACTTTCTAGGAAGAGGTAGCAGCAAGAGTAGTAGCGGTAGGTGTATTTTCCGTTACCCACTTTCAACACACAGCTCTTAATGTCCTTCCACAGTGTTTCACGTTTTTAATTAATTGATGGTCACTGGCCGCAGATGTGTATTACGGGCCGAAGTTGAAAGGTCACGGGTCAAAGTAAAAAGTGGGTATAACTCGAGAAACGGTTCTTTATATCAAACATATGGTGGCTGTTGGAATAGAAACTTTAGCTGAGTTTATGTGTTATTGCAATCGTGGTGGTCTTTTTTTTATTGTATTCCTCCGTATAGAGTGCTAACACATTGTCTGAGATATATAAGACGTTTGTGTGGCTTCCCCCACATTGTATGTATGTTGTGCTACAGAAAATTTAATAGTCTTTTCTTTTGTGTAAGGACGAGTCGCCATCTATGAATGTAGTTAACTTACGCCAAAGATAATAAATGCTCAATAACAGCACTAATGGGGTGGAAGGGGTTGAGAACCTTTCATTAACATTTAGTTTGTTCCAAACTATCATCCCAAAAAGTTTGGTTGAGATTGACCCAGCGACCTTGGGGTAGTTAAATAACGGACAAACAGTCAGACACACAGATGTTTGGGCTTTATATGTATAGAAGATATGTTAACATGTAAAAAGCTGGTGTGCTACGTTCATCTGTAGTTTTCTGGTGTCAAACTTTAACCTTTAACACTCTGATATGCTGCCTTAAGTCATAATAAACTGATACCTATAGTTTTTATATACAAAATTTGTAAGTTAAAATACTTCATGGTTTTCTACATTTTGTTTGTTTAGACAAATTTAAGCATTAGTGGTTGATATGTATGAAATTAAGCCGAAATGGGTCTTTTACTTGTTGTTAAGCGCAAAGCTGCACAATGGGCTATCTGTTCTGAGCAGATCACAGGAATAGAACCCATAATTTTACTGTTATAAGTCTTCAAGCATATGCATCTTGGTCACTAGAGATCAATTAAGTTTTGCTTAAATGTTGTTTACAATTTTGTTTCTTTATTCTTAATATCCGAGTTCTGGAGAAAAAGGAAATTTAACAATAGGTGTTCTGTTGCTTCTTTAGGGGTTAACATGCTTGGTCTGTGAATCAGAAGATATATTGTTCACGTCCTATTGCCGCAAAAACGTGCTCCAGACTTTGAACTATGGATGCGCTATAAGAGTGACAGTCAAAGCCAACTATTCAGCCAAACAAGAGTAACCCAAAAGTTGTCGGTGGATGCTGTTGAATAGCTGCCTTCTCTCGTGTTTCTCAGTTCAAAATTAGAGACAGCTATGCGCAGTTTAACAACCAAACTATTGCTTTTTCTGATTAAGAACAGGAATGTGTTCGGTTGTTTTTAATCAACTTACTTGTTTGTCGATAAGTTATGCTGGGTAATAGTTTAGCATGTCTGATAAGTTAGCATCATAAAAGTGGGAGGTTTACAAGGAAAGATACTAATATCTGCCCCCCTGTGGCATAGCAGTATGTCTGCGGACTTACAACGCTAGAATCCGGGTTTCAATACCAGTGGTGGGCAGAGCACAGATAGCCCATTGTGTAGCTTTGTGCTTAATCACAAACAAATACTAATATCTTAGATATCTTAAGTTGTGTATAATATAGATTGACGATAGTGAAAATTAAAAAATTAATCTGTTTGTGTTGATTTTTTTATGCATTTTGTGGCAAATTTTCGGTTGTCTTTTATAACTTAAATGCTAAGAAATGGTGGCTGATAATCATCTTCTATTTCAATTGTAAATCGTATAGAAGAAGGTTGCATAGTTGTTTCACTGATTAAAGAACCCTTTCAAGAGATTGGAAAGATACTTCCAGAGGGTAGATATCTCAATCACCTAGGTCTTAGAAGAGATCGACATAAAATAACTTCTTCTTCTAAATCTTCCATAAAGAGTTAATATACAATGGAACAAAGAAGCCTATTGATGTTGCATCTAGCATGATGTATAATTATCCTTTCAGTGTTATACACGACGATGGTAGACATATTCCTAGAAGATTTATGATTAACATTTTCAATACAGTTGCTCGTTTTGTTAATGTCATGTAATGTTGAATTTTTTAGGGACAGTTGTGATGGTAGAATCGACCATAGTTCTGTAGTAAAATGAGAATGGACGTTACTTAGTAAGTAACAAACAAATCAAATCTTCTTTGATCACCTCAACAACAAGTTTATCAATATAATCAGAAGATTTTTAAGCCACGGGCTTTACAGTAACTCAAAAAGCTGAAAAGGTAGTAAATTATTAGCATGTGTTATACTCACTACATTTGGAATTGTTGTCCCTAAAAATTATGTTATGTTAACTTATTGATGAATTAACCAGAGAGAGAGAGAGAGATACAACCATACACTTTTAAATCTGTTAACAATTTCTGTACATTGACATCACAACACGCGATATCAAGGTCATTCCCACCTATTCATGAGTTATTGAACAGCGATATTGCACAATAGGACGAAATTAAAGAGAACATTCGCCGAAAACTACGTTCCACTTAAGCTGCATCATCTCCAAACTTCACACATTACTTAGACGTTCTATAAGTCAAATGTATCATCATTTTATCAGAAGAGGTACTTGTTCTTTTATATTCCCAAGATTACACACATCTCTACAAATTCAAAGTTCATCCTTGATTTGATTAAAGTTCCATGGGCACCCCAGATCTTCAAACATATTCACAGACAAGCTTTTTTTTTTTGCTAGAGTTTCTGTTTCCTGGTTATAATCAGCAAATTCTTCTTCTGGCTATTTGGTTAAATAGTTCTTCATGTCACCAACTAGATGTACTTATTCACACTTTTGTTCGGTGATAGAGGATTAGACACATCAATAGAAACTTTCTCATGCAGTATTAAAACACAATATTACAGTAGTTGCACATGTTCTTTTCTTTGTGAACCTTTTGACTTATAGCACAATTCACACAGTTTACACCAATGCTTTACAGATTTCTTTCCCAGTAGAAATCTTTCCTAATTCTCTCCAGTTTTTTTCTTAAAGCCAAAATGTCCAGCTGTTGAAAGTTTGTGTAGGTGTCAGAGTGCTCCTAATTGTTGTGGCTATGGAAGTACTAAATAAACTCCTCACTTCTATATCTTGATATCTTCCTTTTTTTGTAGGCATAACGTCTCCCACTGTGGCAAGCGTGGTTGTATCTATATATCTCTACCATTTTATCAGTAATGGTTAGTTCCTTCTTCTGTATGTTGAATGCTTGTTCTCAATTAGGTGTCTAGAAAAACACATATGTTTTTTAGTAGTTTTTAAAAAGATGAGTGAAATAGTGATAGTAGGAACACAATCCAAGAAAATTGAGCGTAGAACTGCTTTAAAAGGTGGGGGACAGGTCAATCTTATTTCTAACCCTCTCAACTCTTCCATTTTCTACTTTCCTTAACACCATTACAGTCAATCCCTAATCCTCCCCTTTATTATATATACTCTAGAATAGGTTATCATTTGATGACAGCATGAGTGTGAAGTGTGGGGTCTAATTGTAAAACAAACAACTCAATTAATTAGAAGTATGTATTTAATCATTATCACTTTTGGTACCAAAAGTATTTTTTTCGTCTAATATTGCACTCTGTGAGTTCTACTGCAAGGTGAGGTATGCTCACATAGTTCATTTCTCTTGGTAGAGTGGCAACGTCTCCCAGTGGGACAGCGGTGAGTCTTCGGATTTACAACGCTAAAATCAGGGATTCGATTCCTCTCGGTGAACACAGCAGATAGACCGATGTGGCTTAGCTATAAAAACACACAAACACATGTGGCAACTGGCAACATGGTTCAGCCTCTTCTGGCTCACAGTTGATCTAGAACAAAAATATGTAAATCAATTCCGATGTGAAATGAAGTCAAAATAGTACCCACGTTTAATGGACAGAAAATTACATCATTATTTTAAAAAGAAGAAGAGATATGCGTCAACACAGAAAATATCAGTTGTACTTTTGTTGAATGAGCTAATAAAGACTATGTAAAACACATTACCTCAGACGTCTTTATGAACTTAAGCTTCTCTCTGCTTCACACGATAAGCTGGGTATGACGAACAGTAACTTGATCACGATTTTCAAATTGCTAACGAAACGTTATGCATATCAGAACTGAACTCCTTCATTTTTCTCACTGCACCCTGGTCAGGAGTAATTAACGGACACTTTCACAATAAAAGAGCAAACTGAGTCTTAAGGTAGTCTGCATCTAAGTCAGGATGATGGTATTTCAAACATTTCTAGCAATAAACATCCTTCTAGCTTCCCCCAATTTCCTTGCCATCCAAAATCGATTTAGATTTATTGGTTGTGTTGATAACAAAATTCTTATTCTTCATATCCAACAGAATTTTTCCAACCAGTTATCCCTCAGGATAAGCTGAAGTGTTTGATTCTAACCATGTCCCAGTCACTAGACAAAAGTTTTTGTTAATAAGTCCTGGTATGAGAATTTATCTTCTTGATTGTGTAAACATAACTCGTCTAGTTATCCTCACTAGATGCTCAACCTCTGGTATTCCACTTTCATCTATGGAAACGGTTTATGAGCTTTTATTACCAGATCTGGTCAAACAACGGTAGTTGCTTTATCAATCAACAAGTTACAAGTCTTCCTGTCAATGAATTCATGTTCAGCAACTTTGACTAAAGTTTCATCCCTTTTACTTACGCTGCTCCTACTCTTTCATTTAGAAATTTTCTTTTAATGCCGCATTCTACATCTATTTAATAAGGCAGCCACCAATACTTGATACTTGTTACAACTCTCTGTGGTAAGGTCCCTTAGTGTGACTAAATATGGTCCTGTTAAATAAGCAGCAAGGTGAATAGCTTGATGTTCACTTAAAGGTGATCCTGTTAAATAAGCAGCAAGGTGAATACCGTGGCGTTCACTTAAAGGTGGTCCTATTAAATAAGCAGCAAGGTGAGTAGCTGGATGTTCACTTAAAGGTGGTTCTGTTAAATAAGCAGCAAGGTGAATAGTTTGATGTTCACTTAAAGGTGGTCCTATTAAATAAGCAGCAAGGCGAATAGCTTGATGTTCACTTAAAGGTGGTCCTGTTAAATAAGCAGCAAGGTGAATAACGTGATGTTCACTTTTCATTTCATTTCATTCACTTTAGAAATTATTTCAAACCACGCCTGATATGCCTCTCACGGTACCTCTCCATCATAGTCTGTTGCTCTTTCATAGATGACAACTTGATAAGGTAATGGTACGACTAAAGATGTCCAAGAACGTTCTACAGTTACATGTGGAACAACAGCAGCGGAAATAGGTGTGAACCGAATGTTGTAGTTTGAAATTGTTCAGTGTATACAGAGTGAGATTTTGCTGTTTACAACGATAGTTGAATTTCCCATGTCAGTTTCCAGATATTTTGTCCTAGAGCTGAAGTTTATAGATTTCCTATAGGTTAATTTATCTTCTATAATCCTTCTGTACTTCACTGATGTTCTTTTGTACTATTTCATTTTTGTTGTTAATAATTCTTCTGAACATTTTCAATAACTTCCTCAATCTTGTCTTCAATGAAATGAATTTTTATCTATAATTTTTCAGTAAATTTTGGGTTTCATTATTGTACTTCTTCTAAAAAAGTTGTGTATCTTCTTGATTTTTTTTAAAATTTTCTTTCTCTCTCCTTTTGAGAGAGGCGTGGCCTGGTAGTTAGGGTACTGGACTTGAAATCTACAGATTGCGAGTTCTAATTCTGTCACCGAACATGTTTGTCATTTCAGCTGTGAGACAAAATAATGTTATGGTCAATCCCATTCTTTGTTGGTAAAAAAGTAGCACAAGAGTTAGCAGTGGGTGGTGTTGACTAGCTGCCTTCCCTCTAGTCTATCACTTCTGAATTAGGAATGATTAACACAGATACCACTCGAGTAGCTTTGCGCAAATTTTGACAACAGCAATCAACGAAACAAAACAAACTCTTTTTTTTGATCTATTTAAATCTATCTCTTTCTTGTTGATCTTCAGCCCACTGTTGTTTTATCACTTCTACCAAATTTTCAATGTCATTTCGAGCACATTGTTGTCATCATTTTGAAGTTGAGCTTCTAATTTTGATCGTATTTATGCCAAAATAACTTCACTCCTGATATCAGTGCTGTAAAAAAATAATAATAAAAATGTAAAATCAAATCCAATTATTGATCATGTAAGAATTGTATTCTGCAAGTTAGCTTAACTTATGTTCGCTGATAGGCTTGAACTCACAGTAGACTAAAACAACAATTTCAGTTACTTGTTTAATTTCTCATACTTATGGCACTTCTCATATTTCTATTATATGTCAAACCTCCCTTTCGTCACACAACAATCTAAACGTCTAAATTCAAAACAAAGGTTACAACAATTTTTGAGTTTTGAAACTCTGTAGTAACACAGTTTGTGAAATTAGTTGCTCACGCAGTTATTGATATTTTTCTCGTACTTGAGATAATACTTTTTAATAAATGTTTTTTCACTCGATGGTTTCAAAATGTTTATCATAGTGGAGAAATCATTAAGAATTTGAACTTGTTTCTTCTGAAAGCTATATTCTCTCGGGATTTAGCTATACTTTACAGCGATTCATTTTTAACGTACAGCGAACAGTTTCATTTCACGCTTTTTACCAAACCTTTTTAACACAAAAAAAAAAAAACACACTGCCTAAAATCTTTCATTTGCAGAAACATTGGTACACAGATTTTCAATTAAGCTTAGAATGTCATTTGATTTTAGGAATAGTATGTTTGTTTTGAATATCGCGCAAAGCTACACGAGGGCTATCTGCGCTAGCCGTCCCTAGTTTAGCAGTGTAAGACTACAGGGAAGGCAGCTAGTCAGCACCACCCACCGCCAACTCTTGGGCTACTCTTTTACCAACGAATATTGGGATCGACCGTCACATTATAACGCTTCCACGGCTGAAAGGGCGAGCATGTTAGGTGGGACGGGGATTCGAACCCGTGACCCTCAAATTGCGAGTCGAGCGCCCTAACCACCTGGCGATTTAGGAATAGTTATCAAAATTGTACTTCCAGATTACACTCACTATTTTGTTCTATTTATCGTAGTTGTCTAA
>NW_013665651.1:665962-693126 GCF_000517525.1 Limulus polyphemus | reverse complement strand
TTAGCTATACTTTACAGCGATTCATTTTAACGTACAGCGAACAGTTTCATTTCACGCTTTTTACCAAACCTTTTTAACAACAAAAAAAAACAAAACACACTGCCTAAAATCTTTCATTTGCAGAAACATTGGTACACAGATTTTCAATTAAGCTTAGAATGTCATTTGATTTTAGGAATAGTATGTTTGTTTTAAATATCGCGCAAAGCTACACAAGGGCTATCTGCGCTAGCCGTCCCTAGTTTAGCAGTGTAAGACTAGAGTGAAGGCAGCTAGTCAGCACCACCCACCGCCATCTCTTGGGCTGCTCTTTTTACCAACGAATAGTGGGATCGACCGTCACATTATAACGCTTCCACGGCTGAAAGGGCGAGCATGTTAGGTGGGACGGGGATTCGAACCCGTGACCCTCAAATTGCGAGTCGAGCGCCCTAACCACCTGGCGATTTTAGGAATAGTTATCAAAAATTGTACTTCCAGATTACACTCACATTTTGTTCATTTATCGTAAGTTGTCAAGTTCGTTGAGAAATTTGATCACTTGAAACAAATAAATATAATCTGGAATAAGTCCGGAAGTATAATTTTAGTTTCTTATTCGTCCATTTTAAAATGTTTTTCAAATGTTATACTTTTTTTTAATATTTTGGTATTCAAACAACCGACTGTGAGCAGAAGTCATTTAGGAATAGATCTTAACACTCTACGTTGGTCATCTCAAAACGTTTAAATAGTATATCGTAATTTTACAAGTTTAAAACAAAAACCAACATTAAATACATGTACTGAATAAAATATTGATAGGTTAACACATGTTAATATCAACTCCTTCCTAAAGCAAAATTTTTTTAAATTTTTTTCAGAAAGGAAAGTAATTGAAATGTGTTTGAAGAACTGATAAGAAGTAGAATAAATAATAACGTGTTCACATCTCACTGACAAGATTTCTCGTCGTTTTAAGAAAAAAAAAGGATGGAAAGCAATAAAGTGAACAAAATGGTGAAAGTGTAAAAGGAAAAATATATAACTTTTTACACGGTTAATTTTATTTCTTGTTCTAACACATACATAAAAAAAAACAACTATATCATTAATTGCAAGAGTATAAAATCTCATACATTAGGTAGACCTGAATGAATATATAGAAAGACTGAAATAAATCCGGGAAGTTTTAAATCGTCAAATTTTTATTCAATCAAAATATTATTAGTCTGTATACTAATCTTTTACATTAATAAAGATTAGAACGTGAAAACTCATAATGATCACCTTCCTGCCATGGTTTTATTGAGGAAATTTATTCTTTTCTTTGTAGAAAGATGAACAGCTAGTGAAATTTTTCATCTAATTTGAGATCTAGTAACTTCATGCATATGAAACAATTATTCGTGAGACACGTCCTTCTACTTTATAAGCTGTTAATGGATTTATCATTGTCTCGAAGTAATGCTCCTCGTTTTCCGAAGGCTGTTAATGCTGTTTTTATCTCAACGCATCTAGTTCTCTATAATTTGAGAGATTTAATTAGATTAATTTAGGAATGAGATATTTTCTTGCGTTGTTTTTAATATGCAGAAACATATTAGAGATTTTAGCTAATTTACAGTAATTAAAGAACACCGAGTAGGGATTTCTTTGCATAACAAGTATTAAAATGTGTTTATTTGTAGAAATTTAAGAAATTATCTGGATGCGAGTTTCAACCTAAAATGTTTTTCAGTAAACTCAGATGCCTTCGATATGAGATCACCTGATTAATTTAAATGTAATTAAAATCCTGCAAGCCACAGTTTTTGGAATATGATTATTAACCAATGAACTAATTTGTGGAAACCTAGAGAGTTGTTTTGTTTTTAACTTTAAATTTTATGTTTCATATACAGGTAGGTCTTCATAGCTTTTAAAACAGAAACATCGTATATGGTAAATTACGTTATGGTTACCAGGAGAATAATGCGTTTCCTTTCGGGCTGTAAAATTTGTTAATTGGTATACATTCATTCTAAATGTTCAGAATTTGATCGTTATTACATCGGTGGCACGTAAAGGAAACACGATTGTATGCTCCAGACTAAAACAAATTATATTAATTTTTATGTTAATTGGTATACCTTACACATGGAAAAGTGAGATTAAAATATTTTCTACTTTCCCTCTAAAAACTGTCAGATAATTTTGATGATGATGATTATATGAAGAGAAAACACTCTTCGTTGTTGTCCAGAAAATCAATTCTTTGTCATTAACTACAAAATCACGTGTAATGAAGGAACTAGTGAAACTTTAAATTTGTTGACAATTTCTTAAACTTACAAGGTGAGCCAAGCATATATGCATATAACAATGGTTAATTAGTTTTAACCATTAAACCTATTTAAGTCATTTCGCCCAATTTCTCAGTCTGTTTCCCTTTCTTCAGTTATTTGAATATCAACCTACTTTTCTGCCTTTCTGTCAGTCTTTCTTAATTTCTTTACTTTCCAGTTATCTGTATGTGGCGTATAAAAAGCACATGTATCACAAACCAGAGAAATTTCTTATTAGAACCCTAAACATAATTTGTCTCATATATTTGTTGATCAGACACAAGCCACTTGAACCAATTATAGGCGTCTCTCAGACTGGCAGTGTATGACGTCATTTCCTTTTTCTCTGATCTTAGGCGTTGTGAGAAATTAAGATAAGCAAGCATATATTTATCGACTATACGATCTGCATTAATTACTTGAGAACAACGGAAAATTTTTAATAAAATATTAATGTGAAAGCATGAAAGTTCTATGTTCCTATACCATATATATATATGTATATTAAAAGCAGAGTTGATAGTTATTTTGACAAAAATAACCGAACATTATTGATCTTAAGAGACAAGCATATTGGTGCATTGTTCTCGATGTGGGTTAGGACTGTATGTCATTAAAACATCTGTAATCTCAAACATAAGACGCAATGTGACTGGAGAAGAATAGTTAAATCGTACTAGAGTTGTACTGATAAGTAAGTAATGGAATAAGTTTCTAATACTGGCTAAGAAGAACGAGAAACATTATAAACTTATGTCTTTTTAAGACTGATGTAGGGATGTTTATCCAAGCTCAGTCGTTGAAGGTCAATCTACATATCTTTAGTATTATTGAAGGTATTTTTGTTAAAAACAATGTTTGTAATAATCCAATGTTCTTAAGTACTCCGTAGTTAACAAAACCATGGACCCACAGCAATTTGGTGCATAAGCAGTTCAGAGAAATGTGTTTAAGACACTGAATGGGCAGTAACTTTAAGGTTTATCTGTAAAAATCTTCCCCATTTTCAAATTCTAGTTATTAGTATTTCAATTCACAGTAAATTTATCATATCTACTTAATTCGCATGACTGCACTGTCTTCAATATCATATGCTCGTGAGATTTAATTACAGTATCAGCTTATGTATCTTCACAAGTCATTTGCAATAATAAGCAAACGAGAATCAGACGAATTTTGCTAAATCAAACTTGACCAATAAAGAGGCAAAAAGAGCAGTCGAGGCAGTCAAACTTCGGTAAATTCCTTTGTGAGCCAATCAAAATTAAGATCATCCATGAAATTAATTCGTGGCCTATTCATATAATAATTATTGGTGAAAATCGGTTAGATTAACAACTTCTAATATATAGAAAAGCCAGTGCGTTTTGGTAACACTACGTTTCAACAATAGCTTTTATGTCAAGTTGCTTGGCCACAAAAGTATAACCTAATGTTATTCTATGTACTGAAAGTATAAAATGAAATGTATGGACAGTTAAGATTAAAGAGGTGTGTTTTATAAAATATAAAATAGCTTAATTTAGAAACGATTTAAGTTTCAAATTGAATCGATATTTTTACTTTCAAGATAAATTTTATGCACTTGGCTTTAGGCTAGGTGATCCCACACTACGTCTTTAATTTAGGCTTATTATACCAACACTCACTACACTTATAAGGCTTCACAGAACACACCCCTCACGGCCCCCTTTCACCCCCGTCACTAAAATCGTAATGGGAAGTCAGTAATCGAACTATTCTATCTGGATAAATGCATTTTGGAATATATTACTTTCGAGAATTCAATCGTTATATAGGTTACAGGGTGTAGTTTGATTTCTGACTTATCGTTGTTTTTATGTTCCATAGCTTATATTATCTACTTGTAACATGACTTCATTTGAGACTGTGCTTTTGAACACTCCAAAAACAAATGAAATAGAAATAAACATAACAATTATGATTGCTTAGGTTTATGAGCAAAAGGTTGCGTAGGGTTTCTGGGCAAATATTGGGTAGGTTTTTATTTCGAAAAATGAAGCATTATATAGTGTATTTTTGACTTCTGACTTGTCATTGAAATATTAATTCGTTTTGAGAATGAGCTTTGGAACTCTCCAAAGGTTGCTTAGGTTTCTAAGCAAAAAGTTGCATAGGTGTCTGTCTACATTTGCCTATTTATCTCCGTATTTACGTGTCTTTCAGGAGTTGGGACCTGTTGCTATTTTAACAGAAAAGATTCCTGGCAAAACTAAATGGGAATAAAATATTTATACTATTTGAACTTTTTTATCAGCTAGCTACAGTCCTACACTTTTCAGGACCTTGTGAAAACAAAAAGCCAAAAACCTGTCATCATTTAGCCATAATTTGAAGATTTGGTTCGTTATGAACCATGAAATATGATATCTAAACGTACATAATTTCGTCATTTATTGTAAATTTCTTAATGTACGTCTTCTAAAGTCTTAAATTTCTGACTAAGTTTGACCTTTCCTTATTTATTTTACCAAAATAATCACGTTAAACGCTTTGATATGAGAAGATGGGAAAAATATAAACGTAACCCTTCCACCATCTCACTCACCCCCCTTTTTTCATTCTAAACTCCATTTCTCTAAATGTCTAAAATTTAAGAATAGAACAGACTTCTTGACCTTCCTATCAAACTTAAGTACGTCTTTAACCCATACTGAAAACAGGGAAAAGGGACTGAGGGGAGGGGGAGGAGAGACGGCTCTGTCGCCTGACGACGGCTCAATGCCAGTGTCCGACTTTGAAGAACTCGCCGAAGCTGTCGTCTCTTGTTTCCGTCCGTCAGTGTTATTCATGTCAAGTCTCTGCTTCCTCTTGAGGTACATTTTTTGTTTTCCTCCACATAATCGTTCTTTCATTTAATATTATGAAACGAAACATAATTAAGCTTATCGCTTGACAAGTGGTCATGCAACTGAGTCTTTATAGTCAATGTTTCTGCAAAGCATATGCTGTCCGAGGTTAATGTTTTATACACGAATTATGGTCAATGAACAATATGGTTATATGAATACACCTCGATACTTGTCTTAGAAATAGCACAATAACATCATATTTTTTATATAACGAGAATCACGATCTTGTCGTATCATATTGAAATCGGCTTATCTCTACAAAACTTGTACTTTGCGTGAACTCTATAGTACTCCCCTAAATAAGATTTCATCTACCATGTTCATACGCTCCACAATCGACATTCTCAACATTTTAATGACAGATTCACTGATTTAAGTTGTTTTAATCGTGGAAATCTTGTGCACATGACCCCTACGCTAAACTACACATATCTTAGCCAAAATCGAAGCCTGTATTTAATAGGTCTTCGTGACATTTGTTTAATGAGTTTAATGTTTGTATTCTGTTTTAGGACGCAACTACTGTTTACAAGGCTAACGACATTAGCCATTTATAGAGTAAGTAAACTTTAATAGAGCTTATAATCAGACAGATTTCTTAAAGACTCGACCACTGAAAAAAAGAAAAAAAAGTGATGAGCCGATGAGAGTTTCTTTAGCAAGTACAGTCATTATTTTCAAATATTTGAATACAAGTGCGCGTATGTTTGTTTGGCAAACAAAGAAGTAATAATAATGATAAACGTGATATTTACATATAAATAAATCACGCTGTCTAATACCAAAATTAGTAAAATAATAAAACCCTGGAGCGAAACATTCAGAGCTACTAAATATCAGTTTCTCTTAGTTTTATTGTTAAACGCAACCCGTCATTTTATTTGTACTACAGACCTCTTTACCAAATGTAACAACACATTTATCTACAATAGACTGATGTCAATAACAACTTTAAGTAACCTAATCAGGCTTAAATTAAAATTTGCCAAATATACTGAGAGACGCAATAGATTTCTTAATACATGTTATATTTAAAATTGAAATCATTCAATTAGCACATGGATGGCCTGATGGCAGTGCCGATCTTTCTGACATGTTCTTTACGACTCCAGGCAGAAGGAGAGGAGGCTAGGAGGACTACCACAATAGATATCTTCGTCTGGACTAGATACCCCAAGCGAAATTGGTACTCATTTACCAAGCCTAGAATGATGAATGGCTAAGTTGACCAATAACATCTATGATGAAAATCCAACCCGTGATCGTCCGACTAAGAGTGAAATGCTCAACCACTGAGCCAAGGAGGCCATACTATATCCACGTCATAATTTTGAAGATGGTTGCCAGTACGGTAAGTGATAACATAAGTTTATCATAGTGTGCTTTCTGTGTTATTATACCTCCGCAGAGAGTTTTGTTTGTTTGTTGAATTAAGCACAAAGCTACACGATGGGCTATCTGTGCTCTGCCCACTACGGATATCGAAACCCAGTTTCTAGCGTTGTAAGTCCGGAGACATACCGCTGTGCCACAGGGGGGGGGGGGCTCCGCAAAGAGACATATTGTTTTTATATTGTTTCTTCTTCTTTCAAACACTTTTCAATGGACTGCCATGCCTTCATTTCGTGGCGAATTGACTTGAACGTTAATAGGATTATACCTTATTCCAATACACCCAAAGGCCTCTTTTAATTTTTTTTATTTATGCCTTTTTAAGGATTTTATGGGGTAAAAAAATCAAACAACCCAAAAATTATATCTTGGGCTCCTGTGCGGTCATATTTAGAGCAATCAAGATGAAAATTAGTACAAATACTAATTTTCATACATTCAGCACATTGACATACAAGGAAAAAGTTGGATAAGCCCATTTTTAGTCTTTTTAGGAGGGGGGGTCAGAGCACACAAGAAAAGCATAGTTTTGGGAGTTTTGGTCAATTACTCGGCCATATCTTCATCAATTGACATGGCATTTAGTACAGAGATACTTTTCTACAGGTCTCATATATATACATACAAAAATGTGGGATATGCCAATTTTTGGTAATTTCATGGAGGTCAAAAGTCACAGAAAACATAATTTTAGGGGTTTTGGCACATTTCTTGGCCATATTTCGACCAATTTACGAGTGATTTAGTACAAATATACTATTTGCAACTGCAAAACAGAGATGTACACAATTTTGGAATTTTTGTCTTTTTCTCAATTTTTCAGCGAGAAAAGCACAATTTGGGGTTTTCATGAACTATTCATGTGTTTGTTAACACCAACTTACATGAGATTTGGTACAAAGATACCTTCTTGCAAGTCCCAAGCAGTGATATAGACAGTTTTCGATCTCTCTGTGTTTTTCACGATTTTTCTGGTGTCAAAACTGGCCATATCGGCCTGTTTAATATATGTTTGAAATATTTACAAAAGATATTTAGGTATCTAATAATATATATCAACTGGAAATAAATAGTGGCATTTACGTCATAATATGGTGGCTCTTATGACAGCATGAGCTGGTGAAATATCAATGCGAATCGTCTGTTCATGGCATTCATTATATTCACATAAAACAAACATTAGCTTCATATCGTCTGCCCAGTACTCTACAGTGTTGTCGTTTAGCTTTTGCACACTCGTCAACATGGTCCAAGTCCTTATCAGCTGCATTAAGTTCATGTTGCTCGTTTGGAGTTGGAAAATGCAGGCATGTGTTATGATGACGGTGGAATCCTAGGTACCACTAAATATCCAACATATGTGCACAGCACTTCACTGAGCAACACAGTCAATATCGTGCACATATTGGAGTGACCAACTGGTGTCATGGGATATAAATTGAAAGTAGACCTTATATGCCATATGTCATGTTTGGAGTTTGATCCCTAACATATTATTATCATACTTGTGATATAAAAGCCAGGCGATGTAGCAAAAGTCGTATTCAGCCACAGCACTCTCTGGTTCTTGCTTCTCTCTACTTAGCGATCTCTCATGTAACTTACTTGATTAGGGTGAAAGTGACAGAATTTTCCGAGTAAACCTTTCCTCTTCCTTCTGTGTTTATCAATATTGGTCATATTACATTGCACAGTGTACACGTAATCCTGATAAAGTCTCAAATGGCATGGATTTACTAGTTACTTATGACTTTATTCAAGCCCTTCCCTCTCTAATCCCATTTACAGATTCAACAACCCATGTGAGGCTGAGAATACATCCACCTGTACCGATGATCATCATTCGCTTCACCAAAAGAATGCTGCTACTAAAGCCTCTACATTGGAAACTGTAATTGATAGATATTCTTCTCGATGTGGACCTTATAACATCTACCAGCTACCTCTATAATAGTAGTACAAGTTCTCTTGGAACCATAACTGTTGCTCCAAGACAACAGTTCACCTGGAGTCTTTTGTCACCAAAGATATTTATTGACTCCAAAGGTCTAAAGCTTTGTTTCTACAATAGCCAGGCAAAAAACAGCACAGCTCTCCTTTTCTGTTTCAATCGCTTATACTTTGTTTTAAGTGTGATCGCTCATAAAACAAATAATGATTTTGGAAGTGCTTTATTTAAATACATACTGAAGCCAGATCTAGCCCTGTAACTCTTCTAAGGTCTTTTGGAATGAAGTACTTACACGCCTCAACCGATTTGGATACAGTTAGCAATGCGTCTCTTTCACCATGCCACACCATTTCAACTCTTACATACGTTTAGCATCTTAGAATTACGGGAATCTTAAATTTCCTAAGTAGTGGGGTTGAAACTTGGTATAAACTAATGCACGCACAACATTAACTGCAATTATTAATTCTGTATTTCTCAAAGGGCAATTCCAAATCAGAGCATCTCATTTTTTTTTGTATTTGTTGTGGATAGTATCACCATGACTTTTGTAACATTTATGTCATGTGACATTCAAGGTTACTTACAGCTATTTAAGCCACATTTACATTTACATTTTATTGTATTGTGATGTGTGAAGCCAACTTATATATAGCTCTCGTTTTATTATACGAACAAGGAAAAGGAGAGTAGTTCTATCACTTTATTCTCGACATAATTTAATTTCCAGGCTTACTTATAATGAAATATAATGACTTAAAGTCTGAAACAAAGGAATTAATGAAAATATAATTAATAACACGTAATTACGAATTGCCATTACACTACAGATTAAGATATACAAATAACTGTTCACGATCTACGTTAACTACATAAAGATGCTTGTTTCGAGCATCTAGGTCCCTACGGCCCCTTCTTTCAATTTGGATGATGTTTTACATGATGTCCTTTGAAATGGATTATTGCTCGTCAGTGGAATTTCTGCTGCAAAAACTGTGCAATAATACACTGCATTCGATATAATTCCCTTTTCTTCTTACAAGCTTTCCAATATCCATTAACCATGAGCAAAAGACGATTTCCGAATGACTGATTAAGTAATCAAAAGACACAAAAGTCCGAGAGTGATTTATCTGGTACGTCTTCAAATAGTGCATCATGAAATTCCGTTTGTACTTACATCTTGTGGAGGAACTGTCACGTTTACGTAGACGTGTGGCTGGATGTTTTGTCTTGGTTGATCTTTACATTATTGATATTCAGTTCTTTCAAAGATGATATTTCCTTACGGTATATGAGTGTCAGCGCGAAAGCCTGATAACAAGTACAGATTACCTTTGCGTTTTTATCGACTTCTTGATTGTAACACATCATTATAAGTCTAGCCTTAAACCATCATAAATCACTTACAAAAACGTTTATGATCTGCTCTTTAAATGTTGTATCACTAGCAGAATGATAATAAATTGCTTAGACATTGATTTGTCGAAACTAACAGCATAATTCGATTTATCACATACCACATATCGCTAGCACAGTTTTCAACAGCCGGTCTTTCGTTGGGCTTTGCGTTTCAGGAGAAACTTGTGAATGTAAGACTTTTGTTGCTTTCGTAAGCCTATACTAATGTGAATCATCTTATTTACAGTTACGAGTGAAGTTTCTAGTTTAGCTGTAATAAATGGTTTTTTGGATTATTTCTGGTAACCAGCTGTTTAGCTTTCTACACTACCTGCAGTGTGCGACTGATAGCCAATCGTGGAGTGGCCTTTTTTTTTCTCAGTGCTGGAATCATTTCTCTCCTTTCTTTACCGATACGGTTCAACACTTCAGGTATCCCTTTTATGAAACTCTAAAATTTCATACAACGCATGGTTTTATAACTATAGAATAGAACTTCGAATCGGAAAGACATGTAATGTAACTTTCCCAGAAAATGTGAAATTTAGTCTCCATATGGATGACCCATTTCCACACTTTAACTGATCTGCAATAAGAGAGTCAGGGCCTGTGAACAGCCTGCATATTGTCTCTTATGCTCAAAGTTATCAAGTGACTACGTATATTTTTCTGGAAAAAAAAATATCTAATTTACTTTACGTTTTTGATAATAGTAAAAACACTAGAAATTATTATTTAGCAGAAAAAGATTTCATTGGGAAACGTAGACTTTATTTTAATGGACAAGTGAATGTCTTTTAAATGGGTTAAATGATATTAAGCTATACGAAAACGAGAAAGATATTTGTCTTATTAAGGTTAACCTTATACTAAAATATTCAGTAATATATTTTTTTATCATTTCTTTGATCATTGTTCAAAATATCAAGGTTCTGTGTTAAACTTATTTAATGCAGTAAACACTTTGTCATTCAGCCTAACTAATCACTAAACTGACATTGTATTCTGCCCCCAGTAGCACAGCTGTATGTCTGAAGACATATAACGCTAATACCCGGTTTCAATATCCGTGGTGGGCACAACAGAGATAGCCCATTGTGTAGCTTTCTGGTTAACAACAGCAACAAGAACAACAACAAAAAAACCAGACATTGTATTTCTTTTTGTGGCGCCCTCCAGTGTTTGGATATTTGTGTAAATTATTTGTACGCATTATATTTCAGTCTTATCCATTGAGTGTCGGCCTCTCAAACGACTAGATTTCGCTAAAGTTTTATGAACAAGAGAAATAAGCAAAATATAAAATCCAATAATCCTTAGTTCAAATTTCCAAACTGAACAAGACAGTTTCATCAAATTTCCGTAAATTGTATTACAGACATTCTCCTTGGTTCTATTTAAAAAAACCTATTAGCGAACGTACAGATGTGTTCACGTTTTGTGTGATTACGCCAAGTCATTATGAGACTTGATGGTGATCGTGGCTCTATATAACAAATTCAATGTTCCATATAACAATATGATCAAAAAAAAGAAGCAAAGCGTAATAATTGTATCACGTACACATTAGATAGTTTTCAAAAATCACACAGAGCCTGAGATCGTGCGAAACAAGGAAGAAAAAAAAAAGATAATTATTATTCTACAAATGTATTATCAAACTTGTAAACGTACAGCAAGGTTTATATGCGTATCTGCACTAGAGAATGCGTGCCCTGCTAGTGTTATGGCTGCAAACTTACTCAACAGGGGGCGCGCATTCATTCGGGGTCTTTCGTCATCTAAACATCGTGATGTAATTTAGCCAAAACTTTTAATCTGGAATATGGGAAGATAAATATATGCATACGGTAAACTATCATGGAAATCAACTTCCCACCATGACAATGCATGTAGACAGAAGCATATGTAACACGATAGACTAATACAAAAACAAACAGTGTCGTCAGTTCAATTAAATTGAGCTGTTTAATGCACACTTTTATCATTCATTATCAACTAAACGCGTTTGTAAGCATAGCGTCTTCTTAATATATTTGGAAAGTGGGAGGAGGAGGCGTAGGTGAATAGCTTCCTAATAATGTGACACCGTCTTTTTGAATTTCACCTGTTTACTGTTCCTCACCTTTGTATGGCTTTTGTTGCAATGAACTTATCTCTATAGTTCTGTATTTCATTGTTACTTGATTCTCGTCTTTTGTTTAGCTAAGGTTTACCCTTCAGGCTGTTCTACTGTCAACCTTCTAAATTTTTCTAATGCTAGATATGCCTGATAATAAGTAGCTTGTACTATGAGGCGCCATTGATCCTTGACTTTTTATCATCAGGTTAGCTGTTATTACAGTCTGATAATGTTGTCATTACATATAAATGCAAACGATTGCCCTGTCGAGCGATAGCATTGCTCTGATGGGCGTGTTGCCAGTGAGCACGAGCTCTGCTTAGTATACCTTCTCTTTTGTATTCTCTCAGAACCAACATTGTCAGAGGACGAAAACTATTGTATGTAAACATTATTAGATCTACCCCTTATTTTTTATTTATTTATTTATTTTTGGCCAAACGGACTATAAATGCTCGTTTCATTCTAATCAGCCTTCACTCTTTTGCATCATATTTAATTAATTCGCGTACGTAATTTAAATGATTCAATCAGGTCTGGAAGACAATTAATAAACGTTGCTAAGCAACGGGAAGTTTCACAACAGTATGTCCAATGCAAAATAATGAGTTTTATTACATATTTGTCCTAATTAAATATATTAATTTTAATTGAAAAATAATTATTCTAATGATTCATTCAAGCCGAGTAATTAGGCCATAATGATGTAATTAATGTTTTACGTGTTACGTTATTAACTATATAGCGTGCATTATTCTTGATATAAGGGGGGGGGGATGAAGAGAGAATGCCTAGGTGCAAAATGAAGTAAATGTTTAATGTTGATTTTAGGTTCTTGATTGTCTCCTTGATTCCTTCATCTCGGGCTCGGCATGGCCAGGTGGCTAGAGCGCTCGACTCGCAATCTGAGGGTCACGGGTTCGAATCCCCGTCACACCAAACATACCCGCTCTTTCAGCCGTATGAGCGTTATAATGTGACTATCAATCCGTCTATTTATTGGTAAAAGAGTAGTCCAAGAGTTGGCGGTGGGTGGTGATGACTAGCTTCCTTCCCTCTAGTCTTACACTGCTAAATTAGAGCCGGATAGCGCAGATAGCCCTCGTGTAGCTTTGCGCGAAATTCAAAAACAAACAACCATCTTTTATTTTGTTCTTGGTTAAAACTACATATTACAAGAAACTAAAACCGACAGTGAACTATTATTTATCAGCGATTGAAATTCTTCGATATTCTAAAAAAGGGGAGTAAAATAAATATTGATTTTTAGATGTTGACAGAGAACGGCAAGGACAACTTTTACACTCAATTTGGTATTTTCAGCTTGAACGGCTCCTTGTATGGCCAGCCCCTAGTGTTGAACTACTGACCAGACGAAGGGAAGCCAACTAGCATCACGAGCCGTTCCAAGAGCTTTGTTTGGCTTCTGAAACTGAATAACGAAATTGACTATTGCGCTTATAATGCGTCCACGGTTGAAAGTATGGAGAATGTTCAAAGGAATTGCGGCTCAAACCTTGGACCTTCAGTTACGCAGCTCAGTTAAAGGATAACCTAGACTTTTATTACCGGATCTTTTGTTAATGCAACATCTTATACCTGCATATATTCGTAACGAAGATTTACGTAGAATGAACTTGATAAAGAATTAATCCTCTTTATCTATACTTCTGTACTAAAATATATTCCTGTATTAGAAGCATGAAAACAGTGAATAATCATGATGCATTGTGTCGTGTATCATATCAATCAGTTACGTAGAAAAACGTTCCAATAAGAAGATAATTCTTTACTCTACAGATAATAAAAGTAATAAAAATTTTTTTATTTTAGCCAAAGTTTTGCCATTGCAGCTTCATCTTGTACTACTGGCCCCGATGAAGTTGCAATAGCGAAACGTTGGCTGAAATAAAACGTTTTCTTATTATTATTATTTGGAGAGTAAAGGTCGTTTTTTTTCTTCTAATTTGATTGTCAAAATGGCCAAATCCCTCCAGGATGCACTACAGGTTCTGAAAATTACGGTAATCCTTTAAATTCACACTTCTATCCAAATTTTCATGATCGATCTCTGTGGTATAACAAGCATTGTTGTTGCTTTCTCTTCTTATGATCTATTGTTATTCATGTCAACATTTATGTTACCAAACTTCTAGACTCAACGATATTTATGATATATTTCTGTTGTTTGAAAATTACACTGTGTATCGGTATCAACTTTACGTTTTGTCTAACATCAGATTTCATATTAAATGTAATATCGTTATCAGCTTTACTCTAGAAATATATTTTTTAAGCAATTAGTTGAGCCAGGATAACTGGTTAAACGAAAAACTACTTTCATGTTTCGTTAGTTACTAATCACGTCTCTATCCTGGCATTAATATGATCTTCTGGTGTGACGTGAACAACGACGCTGTAAATGTGTTGTTCCATGGTGTTAGTTACCAATTATCCCAGCAGGGAAAGGACAGAAACCTAGCCTCGACTAGACAGGTTGCACGAGTTGCTGTCCACCAGGGGGTACCTGACAGGCTCGCTTCCCTGATGAAGCTATATAGACAACCAGACCTCACCCTAAACGAACACAAACTCTCACACCACATACCTCTCGTGATGGATGAAGGGCTCGAGACACATGAATTGTCTCCTGCCTCCAACCAGGAATCAAAACATGCAGCTGTATGGCATTTTCTAAAGAATTCTACGTACCAATGTTGACGTAGGCAAACACTAGATATGCGAAGCATAGAATAGAGGCATTAATCATATGTTTTTGTTGTGTTTTTCACTTTCAGGCTTATGTGGACTTACTTGCTGTGTTCCTGGTGGTCATTTATTGTTGCGTAAAAGTACCGAACTTTTTTGTGAGTGTGAAAAAAATGTGCCTTTTATAAGTTTATCTGTCTATCAACATTCCACACTTTCTGTGCACTGCTCAGTAGATGATAACTAGAGAGTACTACAATGTTTAAAATAAATTGAATATGACCAAATTTACTCTGTGCATTTCAGACTAGCTTCATATTTAGAACAAAATTAAATCGGTAAAGTTACGACATCCTGAGCAAACGTCACGACATGCTTGTGTAAGTGTTGGGATACAGTTGTTGTTTGACCTTAAGACCGAAAGAACGAAGTTTCTCGGTTTTACAGTATTCGTTTTCCATAATTCAACACGCTATTAAATGACTTTTGTTTCCTAGAAGCTAGAAGACAATAGTGGGTTTACATCGTTAATAAAGATATAAATTACTAGTTCATTCCTTCAGTTCTACTACAACTAAGACAGTGCTATACACACTCCAGGTATGAAAATCAAAATGTTTACCAAATAAAAGCAAGATATTTGTTTCGAAAAAAATCTTTTCATTGTCAAAAATATTCAAAATATCCAGTCCTCCAATCTGCTTCATACTCCCTTTTTATGGAAAATACTATTAATTTAATTACTTATATAAGACATTAACTGGGCAAAATTCACCAAGGGTTGCGTAGGAAGTTACGTGATGATAAACGAGTAAATATTTAGGTATTTTTCTCAGAAGCAATATTCAGCCACAATACTTTTGTTACCATAGCAGCGCCACCATACTTTTGTTACCATAGCAGCGCCACAACACTTTTGTTACCATAGTAGCTCTTATCATCTGATCACTTCAATCGTAATCATTTTTAACTACTCTAAAGAAGATTGAAATACTTCAGGGAATAAAGACCCGTTTTACAAACTGAAATTTCAATTACATATTTAACTATATGTTTGCCTTTAAGAACGTATGAGAATTTCCACATACGCTGTCTGCGGTAGAGTAGCATGAATTTACGTTATATACTTTTCCTTTCGGTATTTCGGAATATTAACATATACGATATAATTCACGCGCAGTTATGGATAAATTTGTGTTTCATTCGGATCTGACGTTTCAGACCAACATAAAAGGCTATGCATGCAGTTAGCGTGTTGTTACGCATGAAATAATCGCAATATACTTCTATTAGGCGTCACAAAGCATTCAAAATCATGATTTATTTGGAATGCATCACCTCAGGAGCACGTGTATAGTTTATTTTACGCGTTAGAAAACATTATTGAAAGTACTGCTTGAACGTGTATTTTGTTCCACATTTAATGTTATGTACAAAATGTTCTATCTTTTTTTATTACCTGAGCCGGGTTGTGACATAGTGGTAAGTGTGCCATACTGTGAATCATAGGGTCCAATGTTCGCGTCTCCTTGCCACGAAATCACGCTCCGCACTTTGGATACGTGGGTGCGTTATAAGAATGACGGTCCAATCCCCATATTAGGTTAGAGTATCCCAAGAATTATCGGCGGGCGCTGTTGATTAGCTGCCTTTCCTGTAGTCTATTAGCTCAAAGCTAGTGACGTAGTTGACCTTTGTAGCGTTGTGCTAAAGTCCGAAACAAACAAACCTGTATTACCATAACTTGTTGAAAAGTAACGTCTATAGTAACTGTGAATTACACTCATAATAAGTTAGTGACGTAGTTGACCTTTGTAGCGTTGTCCTAAAGTCCAAAACAAACAAACCTGTATTACCATAACTTGTTGAAAAGTAACGTCTATAGTAACTGTGAATTACACTCATAATAAGTTAGTGACGTAGTTGACCTTTGTAGCGTTGTGCTAAAGTCCGAAACAAACAAACCTGTATTACCATAACTTGTTGAAAAGTAACGTCTATAGTAACCGTGTTTGTTTGTTTTTGAATTTCGCGCAAAGCTACACGAGGACTATTTGCGCTAGCCTTCCCTAATTTAGCAGTGTAAGACTACAGGGCAGGCAGCTAGTCATCACTACCCACCGCCAACTCTTGGGCTACTTTTTACCAACGAATAGTGGGATTGACCGTCACATTATAACGCCCACACGGCTGAAAGGGCGAGCATGTTTGGTGTGACGGGGATTCGAACCCGCGACCCTCAGATTGCGAGTAGAGCGCCCTAAGCACCTGGCCATGCCAGGCCGTAGTAATTGTGAATTACACTCATAATATTATCAGTTTCTGTGAATCCTTCCTTGACTTATTCTTTTATATTGTTTCATAAAAGTCCTTCAAAATATAAATGGTCTAATCACATAAGACTAATATTATAGACTCTACATACACAATTTATATATATATATTACATTTACTGAGAACAAAATAAAAGTTGTGAACATATTTGTATTTTTAGTAGTCCATCATAACTTATGCAGTACTCATTTTGGCATACAAGCATAAGACAGACAGTGAGAATATACGTCAACGTTAGAAAATAAACAACGCAACGACATATAATAACATATTAAACACCATTCGATTCATGCCATCCAGGCGTTTCACTAGTTTCTGGTGATGGCTACATGTAAGTGATCTGTGTGACTTAGTTTATTGTAATTAAAGTAAAATTAATACCAATTTCAATTTCTCGGTAAGAGTGACAGAAAAAAAGCTATTATTTAATTGATTATGCTGTATCTAATTTTGGAATGATTAAAATAGAGGTTGTGTGGTTATTTGTTACTGATCATTATCCTATTTATTATATAATTAATTCTTCAATATTTCAGAAGGAAAACAATTTATTATAATTAATTGGTGGGTTTTAAATGGTATAACGATTAAATGAAACTGGTGAGTATTGTTTAACGTTTTCTGCAATCATTGCAATAGCGGTTTGCTTGTGGTAACAAAGGATGTTAAGTACAAAAAAAGTCTTAAAACTGATGAAAATACACCTTGATAAACAATTATAAACAAAATAAGAATAAAAACTAAATTAGCTTTTATAGCCTAAATTATCAGGTAATAATGATGATGGAAATAAGTATAGTGTGGTTAGAAATAAAATATTTTAATAGTGTATTTCTTTCTCAAAGTGAATAAGATAAAATGTTTGTTTGTTTTTAAGGACAAAGCTACACATTGGACTATCTCTACTGTGCCCACGAGCATCGAAACCCATTTTTTAGTGTTTTAAGCCTCTAGATTTACTGTTAAGCTACAGGAGGGCTATAATTAAATAAGGATATTGATCTACATTAATAACACCGGGCAATAATTGTGTTTTTCTCTGCTACTCGAAAAAATGAAACTGTTTTTAAGTAATTAGACGATTCTGATCCCAAAAAATCATGTTGAAAATTACTGTTCACCTCCAGTTTCCGAGTTATGATTTAATTAATATATTCTTATATATCGTGAAAATTACAACTTTTTCTTTAATAACTTTATTTATTCGTTTAAAATTGCATTTAAGAATGTTCAACAACAATGCATAATAGCAACAGCAGTTGACAAAGCAATGAGCATAATAAGATTATATACTAAAAGTACTTTCAAAGATACAAAAAACAATAATGTTTGGTATACCTACTCTGCAGGCCTAGCAGGAGTACAGTAACTTTTCGATCACCACATATGTTTCCACCTATGGTGATCCTGTTTGATGGCCTCAAGTATAATCTGCATGCTTTGATAAGTTTCTTTCATGTTCACAGCATGAGCAACAGGAATCAATGGTTTGATGTTCCCATTGTGCAAAAGTACATCTTTCAGACTTTAGTTCAGTCGATAAAAAGTCTCCATTCTTGAGGATATTGTTCAATACCTAATTCTTCCATTAGTGCATCAACGTATGTACAGAAACACAAAGTACCTTGCATGCTGAAGTGAGAAGCAAGATTTTGATGGCAACTTCGGTAAATTGAAAGTCTTGTTCCTGGAGCTAATAAACTCCATTGCTTTAAACGAGAGCCATGAAGTTCCCCATGCTGCTTTGCTAGAAACAAGTCATGGATCAAATCATTATCTCTTCTTGTGTGATCACATGATGCCGTTTATGTTAAGGTGACACAGGAATGGAATTACTATATGAATATGATTCATTGTCTTATTCGCTGGATAACTCTTCTGTTTCCCAGTTCGCTGGTGGATGTGGCACGGGAGGACCATCCCCATGAGGTACTGGTTTCATTGCAGATGCAATATCTGAATATTTACTATACCCTTTAGATTTAACTGAATATCCAGAAACATTAATCATGCGAAAATAACAGTCATTTAGATTATCTTTGAGCTCACGCCATATCATGGGAACTGTAAATGGCATACTTGCACTCTTCTTATTCAGCCAGATGTGCAAACTGTACAACACACACCTGGAGCCCAGTGTTTTTCTTGGTCATTCATTTTACACCTACAATAGCGGTAGTAAGCTACCTGTACCTTGTTTGTGATGTTTTTTCCATTATGAAATTGTAATATATTTTCCATAAATTTAACAGAAACTGTTTGGGTGATTTTTGCACTTTCGGACTTTACTTGAACTAAAGGCAGCTAGCATTTCAAATGATTTTCTAAAAAATATAAAAGCATTTATTTTTATAGAACTAGGGTTTAAACAAATATTGAAAAAACAAAGTTTTGCAGAATTTGATTATATCGCGGGTATGATGCGAGGAAGAAGATCGGACTTGTTGTGACTGTGCGCCAAGCGAAACAAAGTGACCAACTGAGTGAGTGAGAGGCAACTAAAAAAGAGAGTCTGAATCCGCCACATTTATGCTAAGTTGAGGGACTTCCGGAATGTTCTAGAAAACTGAGCACGTGAGGGTTTCACGATTCCCGGGTGGAGCAGGTGAGCGTTGGAATGAAGCAAAAATGGAGCAATTCGCTACAGTCACATCGAGAACAAATAGCATATACAAACAATATGTTTGGAATTTTGCACCAATACAATATAATCAATGTTTGAAGCTATCAAAAATGTATGCCCATTAAACTGTCCAAGTGAACGTAATATCACAGCATGAATCTATTGTACTGAGTTGATTGCATGGTATTTCACATAGTGCTTATAAAATATTGAGATATTACAATAATTCAGAATTTAGAGGTGATGGACAACTTCTGACTACACTTTTGAAATAAGCACCACCAAAGTACCCCGAATCACTTTAGTTGTCTCCAGTAACAAATATTTTGTTGTTTATTGTAATTTATAATTGAATAAATCTTCAAAAAAATAATTTATTGGTCATATAATTGTTGATAATGATTCCCTAAGGAAATGCATTTAATTGTTTTTATTTTTTGTTAATGGGATGGAGCAACTGATGAAACAAATTAATCATAAGGGTAATAAATATAGGTTTCATAACCCAAGCAATAATTAAACGTGATTTATGAAACCAATAACCATAGTGGAGTAATTTATGTTGTAAAAAAATAAAGAATACTAAAACAGTTGAATTGGACAATATTTCTATAATAAATACGAAAACAAATTGTTGAATCTATTGATGTTCCATTTCAATACGTAATTAACTATTAAAAATATATTTCCAGATTCTATGAAAGAGACAAAATTATTACCAATATTTTAAAACGGAGGAAAGAGATAAATTAATAATTATACATCGATAACTATATTGCGTATGTTCTCAAAAATATGAGAAAATCAATTTAGACTAGACTTTGGGATTTTATTAATATATTTGATTTATTGTCTAAATATCAGTATGAACTTCGTAAGGTAATCAACAAGGTATTCATGTTTTATGTAAAATTATCATTGATAATATAGAGAAAAGTGAACTTGTTATAACTATGTTGTTGGGTTTACCTAAAACATTTTGATTGTGTGAATCATAAGTTATTGTTAATATATATATATATACAATATAAGAAATTGAAGTAAAATGTTTAATTGGTTGGAGAGTTATATGAAAAGCAGAATCTCAGTATTTGATATAAAAAACAAATATTCTGATAAATTAATATATACAAGAAGTGTTCCTTAGGGCTCAGTTATGGGACCACTGTTGTTTTCATGATATGTTAATAATATACTAGGTTTATTGTTTCATATAAAGCTGATTTTATTTGCAGAGGATTGTACAATTATAAGTCATAATAAGAGTTTAAAATCTTTAGTTGAAATGATTAATTTGTCATGAGATAAATAAAATCATTGGCTTGATGTTAGTAATTTGACTGTAATTCTTGAAAAAACTAAATTTATTCTATTGTTTTTCACAATACAAATTAAAATACTAACAGTGTGGTAGTAAATATATAAAAAACTAAATTTATTCTATTGTTTTTCACAATACAAATTAAAATACTAACAGTACGGTAGTAAATATATAAAAAACTAAATTTATTCTATTGTTTTTCACAATACAAATTAAAATACTAACAGTACGGTAGTAAATATATACATATATGAAAGGTGCTGCGTAAAACATCTTCATCAACATGTTGTTTCGGTATTGTAATTAATGATAAATAAAATTGGTCGGGGCACATAAGAACTATTACAAAATTGTTGCCAGATATATAAGTATAGCAAAAAATAAAATAACATGACTAATTTATGCGAAATGTTTGATAACTATAAATCATAGTTTTTTGTATCCACATTTAATATATGCAAATACTTATTGGAGAGGGTCATCAGAATATGATATAAATTCTTTGTTGCTTACAAAAGACATATGGGAGTGATTTTGAGTTTGAACTATTGAGGTATTGTGTATCAGCTATTTCATTAAACAAAATATTAAACATTTAGGAAATAGATTATTATTTAGTAGTTAATTTTATGTCATGATAAAAAATAAATCATTAATATAACCAGTCTTCAGCACTTTTTTAGAAATAACAAGGACACTACTAGCTTTGATACAAGAATTACCACTGATTTGCACATCCCCTTTTTAGGTCAGTGTTCAATAAGTTATGTAAGAGTAAAAATTTGTAAAAATATTCCAATAATATAAGAACAATTAATTGATTAAATAAAGTACCAGAAACTATTTATTAACTGCATAATTTACTCGGTTATTTGTATATTTAATTCAGATAAGAAATAATTTTATGGCAATATTGTCGGTTAGTGTTATTTAATAAATGGTATGCTTCAATTTTTATATTTATATTCGCATTTTTCTTCTTCTTTATAAGTATATATATATATATGTATGTGTGTTTACTTTAATAACACTTTATATATATATGTGTGTGTGTGTGTGTGTGTGTGTGTTTACTTTATTAACACTTCTTTCAAGTTAGAGGGGATGAGCTTTGTATAAACATTTCCTTTTTTTTTTCTTTTCCTTTTTTATATTTTCTTTTCCATTACTAGATTGGTCGTGATTAAAATTATTAATTATTTACAATATATTGTTTTAAGTAGCACGTGAATCAAATTCTACTAAATTGTTCCTGTTATTCACGGATACAGATAATCTAGTTTGTGTATTTAAACAAGCAGAACACAGTTTAATGATCTGAGTGAAAAAATCTAGATGTGTTTGTTGGATAAATAATTTCGAGCTGCTATTAACAAATGAGCTAAATGGAACGAATATGGTCTAGTGACTAGCGTGATCTGAGTGTGAATCCGAAGGTTCGTTGTTCGTAGCCGTTGTAGCAAAAACACACTTCGCACTTTGGAACCGTGAGTGCGCTATAAGAATGACAGTTAAATCCTAATATTCGATCATACAAGAGTAACCAAAGAAGTAGAGATAGGTGCTATTGTCTAGCTGCTTTCATAGGCAGAATTATTTTATCTATTTAATATAGTACTCAAATGAATTTGCCGGTTGGGTTTTTCGTTTCTCCTATGTAAAGCCACGCCTGTAATGAACTAGAAAATATTGATCATTTTTTTAACTCTATTCATCCAAATTCGTTTCGGATGAATATATAAAACTTCACACATTTTATGTATCAATAAGTATGGTAATCTTTAAGCAATAACTTTGAAAGCTTTACCATTTCTTTCTCAACTAGATTTTTAATGATTAAAATCGCTGTTGAGAGAAATTTAAATCACACTCATGATTACACTTGAATATTTAGGATAATAATCGTCAAATCTAAGACCAATTTAAGCTTCAATATTTGTTATTATAATAAAGAATATAACGCTATTCTCTGCTGTACGTTTGGATGAGTCCCAGCGCTTTCCATTCTATGACAGTGGAACATTACCGCAAACAGTTCACAGCAGAAGGTACTTGGATACGTGGAAGATTATACAGATTTTCGGTGCATCGACATGATGCACTATATTTATATCCAGATAAAAAGATTGATAATGATTTTAAGTTGAACCTAGTCATCACCAACCATTTCAAGAGAAGTTCTGATGACCTGATGGATTTGAACAATGTCTTGTCATTATCGCGGGTTCCAAAACAGCTGTTATTGATTTCGCAAATGGACGGAAAGGGAGAATAATAGTTGTTAAGAGCGACTGACGACTGCGTGATAGCTGCACTAAAAGCCTAAGAACCAGAGACATGTAATAGAAGTTTTGAGCACAAAGACTGAATCTCTATACTTAGAATTCTGATATATCATTGATGTAAGCACATTTACCTGTGGCTTGTATATTCTTCATCGGCTTCGCACGGGTCCCACCGGAATGCTTTAATGTACATCACATTAGGAAATCAATGATAATGTCGTTGTTTTAAACACCGAATTATCTGCCATTACGTATATGAGTATACCTGGCTTGACTCAAGTGTTGAATAGGTGAAGATTACTGAAAGTGATTACGATAATCTTCTCCATGTGATGGAAAAAACTAAAGGGTAAATCCGTTAATGGAGGTAATGCTTATTGTTTCGGTATCACTGATTTTATTACATGGTTTGCATATTAATGTTTATCCATTTGGGAACTATGCTACCTATTTTGGTACCTGAATATGTAAATTTGTATTACATTCACTGTAAATCCATTTACAAAAAAAGAAAGACATATTCTATTGTGTATCTAAGTTTTAGTAGATTTTATACACACTGGATGTCAGTAGGGACATTAGAGTATAACAAATGTTTATATAACAAATGATTTGGATCCATTGTGATAATGTGATAAGACATATTCTATTGTGTATCTAAGTTTTAGTAGATTTTATACACACTGGATGTCAGTAGGGACATTAGAGTATAACAAATGATTTGGATCCATTGTGATAATGTGATAAGACATATTCTATTGTGTATCTAAGTTTTAGTAGATTTTATACACACTGGATGTTAGTAGGTACATTAGAGTATAACAAATGTTTATAGAACATGTGCTGTAGATCTATTTTGATAATCTTGTAAAACATATGCTGTTGTGTATCTATCTATATTCCAGCTTTTTCAAATAAATTAGATATTAGTTATTCTAACATTGAACTGATAGACTAGAGGCAGGGCAGCCAACAACCTACTATGGCTACTCTAACAGAATAGTGGGATTTGACCACCATTCCTATAGCACATCCACGACCCCAACGTACTGGAACACCAAATCCTTTTGTTTACAATCTGGACTTAGTATCTATAAGAATGCACTCAGCTCTGTTAACAAGGGCTTAAATTCCTTAAATAACTTAATGGGCAATTTACTTCTTTAAAAGGTAGAGTGCTAACAACTTAATTTTTTTTATCAGCGGAATAGTGGCTCATGGAATGGCTCTGAGTTTTTTCCAAGTACAAACTTTTAGCACATAGCTCCATCTCTTGACCGATTTGAAATCTAATTACAGCCACAGCTATTGAGAATTCCCTTTCGTTTATTATTATTATCGTCATATATTCAGAACTAGTTTACAGGACCTTTGTGCTTGTCTTTTAATTACTCCCAGTTGCTCCAGAATATTAAGATCTACGTTTTGAAAGTGATTTTAAAAAATGTTTGATCTTAGGGCTAGCAATTAAGCAACTAATTCAAAGGTTGATAACCTCTTTATTAACAATAATGGTTTAAGCATTTTTAGTAAACTTCTTACAAATAACAGAAAAATGCAGTTGGAGCTGTAACTCTGCCTTTTTTATCGATATTTTTAATTCTTTAAAAAAAAACATCTTGATTTAAACTAAATATTGTTTTATTGTTTGTAGGCAAGTACAAAGCTACCCAATGGGCTATCTGTGCTTTACCCACTACCGGTATCGAAATCCGTTTTCTAGCGTTATAAGTACGCAAACATACCGCTGTGCCACGGGGGGGGGGGGATTATACTAAAGATGAGAACCCAGGTGTATGGCAAATCATGCGGAAGCTGATTGGATTGTTTTTTGAAAATAAAAACGTAGGATTAGTTTGCCTTGGAATTAATTAATCAATCGATGATTATTTTTGCGAAAGGATTCATGCCAGTGGTGTAGCTACAAAATTTGGACCCCTAAGCAACACTGCCATTCCCACGTCAAATCATCCGGATTTCAGATTATAGAGTTATTTTTTAAGAACCTCGCCAAATTATTCTTGGTTGAAGTTTTGATCTTCAGATAATGAATTAAAATCTCGTTTTACTAGGCCTTCATGCTTTACTTAGAACTTTGATTTGACGTATCATTTTTGGAGGAAAGTTGCATCATTTTCTTGGCTTCATTGAACTCATGTCAATAATACTTAATGTCTTTGAAACATTTTGAAAATAATTTGGTGGGTTCTTGTGAGGTCTACGTTTTTGCAAGATAAAGCTTTAAAAGTCACAATCACTGCATCAAAGAGTATTTTTTTTATCAAAATCATAATTAAAGCAAATTTCTCCAAGTTATTTATTCAAATGAACTTTCACCCTTCTTCTTACTTTGAAGGGTGATTTTAGTAAAAGCGTTCATGATATCCACACAGCATACTTTCACATACATCAAGAAAATGAGTCTTGAAATTCAACTTATTCATAGTGACCTTTGATTTGCTTGTAAGTAATGATAGCATATCTTATTACCTATAACAATTTTGCCTAAAAAATGCGGTATGCTCCTGAAGTACAATTAAAATACTTCTGTAAAACCTTTAACAGCGTCATTGACCACAAGATTCAAGTTGTGCGCAGTGCATTATATATGCTGCTTGTTTCGGATCCTTGTCATTAAATCCTTTTCTGTATACCAAAGCATGCTCCACTCATGGTAGCAGCCTGTCATACCCTTTGCTTCGTCATTTCGTTAACGGCAAGTCGTTTTGTCAATAAGGTTTAGGATTTCACTCTCAATGCCAGCAGCGCTCTGGTGTTTGATTTCATGAAAACTAAAAATGTTTTCGACAACTTTCACTTCCTAAGATCCGCCATTCTCATTTCTAATGAATTAAACATAGTAGAACACTTCACTTAACTTACCAACTTTACAAACGTATTCATGACGATGGTGTAAAATGGTGCACCCTGAAAGTCACCCAGAAGCCCACTTTCCATGCGTTTTGAACAACCTGAACAACTCTTTGAGTAACAGAACTTAGGTATTTAGTTTGTTATGTCAGTCAGTCACTTTACGAGGGATTCCAATTCATTCTAAGCCCTAATTAGCTGTGTTCCAAAGAACTATTTTCTCTTCAACGGTTTTTTTTTAAATCCTCTGAACGCCAAAATGTGGTGCTGTAGAAATGCTGAGAAAAAAAAATGTCATTTGTTTTCGTTGCGGGATCCATGTTCAGCGATAAATCTTTTGGTTATCACGTCTTTAATATCAACAGAGAAATGGCTCTTAGCTATCAGATCTCTAATATCAAGAACGGTTTGTCAAAATACTTTTCTTGTCACTTATCATATACAATCACATGGTGAATGTTAGATATCATTTCATTTTCAATGTTATCACAATTTGAAGATCCATAAAGAGTCGCTTGTCTCAATATTCGGATTAGGTGCTCGGGGTTTTTGAATCAACTGCCATTGTTTCTTAATTTTTCTCTACCGTTGTGCCACACGTTGGGTCAGCGGTAAGTTTACGAACTTATACCGCTAAAACTGAGGGTTCGATTCCCAGCAGTAGACAGAGCTCATACAGCCCAAACCAAATGAAAAACTCAACTGTCTATATTTATTTTGCGTTGATTACTTTAAAAAATATATTTGTTTTGGGTGCTTTCTGATCCCAAGTTTTTGTCTCTTCCTTTTTTTTTCTGATGCCCGTTGGCGCGACTTACTATCCTCTTCTTTCTGATGCCCGTTGGTGCTACTTAGTATCCTCTCCTTTCTGATGTCCGTTGGTGCTACTTAGTATCCTCTTCTTTCTGGTATCCGTTGGTGCTACTTAGTGTCCTCTTCTTTCTGGTATCCGTTGGTGCTACTTAGTGTCCTCTTC
>NW_013665651.1:624573-664982 GCF_000517525.1 Limulus polyphemus | reverse complement strand
CTATTTTGTTCGTTTGTTTGTTCCGGAAATTCGCGCAAAGCTACTCAAGGGCTATCAGTTTTAGCCGTCCTTAAGTTTGAATTGACAGGCTATAGGGAAGGCAACTAGTGAACAGCAACCACTGGAAGTACTTGGGGTACTCTTATTCAATGTGTGGGTGCGCCCGTCACTCTTATAATGCACTCAAGGCTTCAAAGTGCGGACTACGATTTTGCGGCAAGTAGATGTGAATCGTAAACCCTCAGATCCATAGCCGTCTCCAAACCTGATGTAACTACTAAGTCCCCTACACTATCAATATTTTTATCATATTATTTCTGTTTTTACAACTAAACACATGTTGATACTTTACCTAATTTAACACTAACTTTTAAAGAATTGCAGTTCTTAATAGTAATCGCAGAAATACCCAGATGTCACATTATATATATATTTCTTTTTGTTCCCTGGTGGATAAAGAGGTAAGCTTATGACCTTACAGCCCTAAAATTCCGGATTTGATTCTCTGCAACGGACAGAACGCAGACACTTCATAGTATAACTCTGTAAATCTCTAAACTGTTCTGCGCAATATTTTGTTTGTCCAGTTACTGGTAATGGTGAGTAAGTATTTTGCCTCATTGAGACAATTCATGTGAAATGCTCGTTACCTAACATTAATGCTAATACCTAGCATGATTAGCTAAATGTTCTCAATTTATTTATTTATTTGTTGTTATTGTTGTAGCCGTTCAGTTTAGGATTTTTTTAAATCAATCTAAAACATGTTTGTTTTTTGTTTTCTTTGTGCATTCTTCTTTTATAATTTTGGAAAGTTATTATAAATAATTATATTAATGTATTTAGAAGATATTAACATGTAGTTTTTGTTTTATTTAAACACATGTTTGCATCTGTACTGAAAGTGGTCAGTTTTAATGCGAGACCGATAATTTATTGTTAGGCATAATTGCAGCAAAGGTATAAATTCATCAGGGATATTTTTATGACAATTTTCCATTCTTGTATTTCGTCCTAAGATACTCCCTAAGATTAATCTTGAAGAACAGTCACGATCTGCGGATCATTTTTTTCTTTATTTTTTTCGTCATTTCCAAGAAATAGGCGTGGTTTACAGCTTTTCAGTTCCTTTAGGCCTAACGTATCTGAGTGTTACGTGCAAAAGCCCGCCATAAACAAAGGCATTAATCACATAAATTAGGTCTTTTTAAGCTTTTAAATGCCCATAATATAAAAGTTTAGTCCTTCATCGCTAACTACTAACGAGCTCTTGTAGAATTCATGTGAACACGTGTCCTCTTTAATAAAGTTAGGGCGTATTCTTCCCCTATTCGATATGGGATAACATCGGTTATCAACACCTCATACGTCGTATACTTCGCGGCACAATCTACTTTCTATGCGGTGGTGATCGGAGAGGTCTTTGGCTCATCCCTTATCAGATTAACCGTGCTTATTACTAATCACTGCTGTCGCATCTCTCGGCCTCCACTAGCTCTGTGTCCGGCTTAGGAGCAACAGTTTCCTGTGACCCTCATCTCTACCCCTCATGATCATGTAATTCACCTTTCTCTTCCCATTGTAAGAGACTCGGCGTGAGGTCGACAAGAAAAATTAGCAACATTAATTATTTGCTCTTAACACTTAATGAGACTTCACACAGCAATTAAATGTAGCACGTGCGGAACGTAGAATATACAATGTTGAGTTTGTGCTTATTAATAGAAATTTACCAGACAAAAACTTTAACATATACATGTTTGTCTGTTGTCTTTATGTACGATATTATTTACATACATGATGTCAATCACTGCAAATCATACAGTTAAGAATACTTTAATGAATAATAGAAATATAAGCCTAGTACTGGTAATGGATCAAATACTTTACAAAAGACTCCAATAATTACTCATGAATCACTATCATTTTTAAAGCGAAGTAAACCAGTTGATATATATTATCCTATGGAAATTTCTTTAAAGTACTATTATATTCTCACAAATATTAATATAGCTTTAATGAATACGATTTTTTTTTCAAAAATTCGCATTTTTATGGATTTGTATAAAACGTTTTATTTGAATACTCCATATTCGTTAGTTATTATTACAATTATATTGAACTGTGAGGTATGAATAACAAGTATTATTACAATTCTATTGAACTGTGAGGTATGAATAACAAGTATTATTACAATTCTATTGAACTGTAAGGTGTGAATAACAAGTATTATTACAATTCTATTGAACTGTAAGGTGTGAATAACAAGTATTATTACAATTCTATTGAACTCTATTCTATTGCGAGTCGAGCGCCCTAACCACCTGGCTATGCCGGGACCTCTGTATATTTAGAAAAAAAATATAGAAATATTATTTTACTGTAAACACTGTAGTTATGAGTCTGAATGTGAAGGAAAGTTTAGGATGTGGTAAACATCTTTAGTGTTTGTTATTTTGATATGACTGATTTTACATATTTTTATATCCGGTATCTGAAATCGTCCCAGTAATTCATCTGTTACTCCTTATCCTGTAATTTATTTCTTATTTTCTTGTTTATTTATATTCTGTATCTAATTGTTTTCTTTAGTTTTTCGTTATTTATACACTTTGTTCTATTTTGTTTTGTTTTATTTGAATTATATAGTTTTTCTTCTGCTGTACTTTATCTTCATCGATAAGTTTCTTTTCTTCAAGAAGTGGCAAACATCTTTGGTCAATTTCAACGTGGATTTGGAATTTGTAGAAGCATCCGAATACTAACATAGGAATGTACTGGTATTCTGAGAATATTTCGAAACAATATTTTTTTTTTTACATCGAGATTTTTTAAACCACATGTCACTTACGTCACATTCTCACCGAAACTTGAACTTGTACTTTTGTAAGTATCAGATGTGATGTTTTATTTGTCTTTCGTAATAAACGTAAGGTAAACATTTAGATCAAATTAGCATGCATATGTTATGTATAAAGTTCAGCCTTCGACTGGACAAAGACTGAAATAGTACACATACATAACTATTTTTTGAAAACATATTTGGACAAGTTTTCTAGTGCAAGAGCTACTTTTTAGCCTAAAAATTGATTGAAAAGAAGAGAAGCTAATAAGTTAAATACTAAGCAAAAACTGAAAATAAATAAAAAAACAACGGTAGTCTTAAAATTCTTTTAAACTTATTTTAAAAATTATCTTAAAAACCCGCTTGAAAAACACTAATATTATAAAAAAATGAAATCAAAAGATATTCAATAAATGCTTTTTTTTTAAATTCTCAAAAAAATATTAAATTTTTGTCTTGTAACAATGTTAGACTCTATTCTTTCATTAATAATATTGGTAGAAAGTTTAATTAATTTATTTTTATTAATTTTACTTTTGTATTATATATATATATATATCTTTATTAGAAAGATTACATGTCTTGTTATTTTAGTATATGGATTGAAGACTAACTCAAGTCTGTTAAAATGGCCAAACCTCGTGAGATATCATTGGGATTACGGTCTAAGATATCCCTAATAGCGAGAGTATCCAAGTGGTCAAACAATGTATTCTAATCATTATAAGTAAGAACAGTATATTAACTTATATATATTCGTTACTGGATTGAATTTTGGATCTGATCTATACGGGTAGCTTGCGTTGATCAGACGTTAATATGCAAACATGTTATACTTTTAGATATGGTAATAATTTAAATTTAAAAAATGATTAAATTGTACAAATCAAACATTGTCCTTTAACTTCAAAAGTAGTTTATACACATGATATAACAAACTTAATATGTAACAACCTTTAAAAATGGGGTAGTTTAACTTTAATAATTCTCGTTTGATTCAGCAACGAATCGTGGAAGAAACACAGGTTTATATAATGATATTTTATTCATAAGTCTAAAATAGAGACCCCTCAGTGGCACAGTGGTATGTCTGCGGACTTATACCGCTAGAAACTGAGTTTCGATACCCGTTGTGTAGCTTTCTGCTTAATTACCAACAAACAAACAAATCCAAAATATAAATGCATGAATAATTATATATATATATATATTAATATTTTAATTAATATAAAATAAGAGAAGTAAACGGAACGGAAAACTGTTTCGAACTATTTAAGACTTCATTGAGAGTCCCTAAAGTGATCGTTTTTCTAACGTCTTCAGAGTATATTTGAACTTATTACAAAGTATAGTTTCGGCCACAATCTTTCTAATAATTTTGTCTATTTTGTAGATATTGGTGTTTAAAAGCGTTACATTTTATGATTTAAAGTATTGTGGTTTCTATGGGTAAAATACATTTCCATTGCAATGATGCATTCACAACGGTACAGAAAAGTTATGCGGTAAAGATGCTAATCAGATAAACTGAAAAAATTAAACGTGTTATATATATATATATCATATGGAGCATTTAGTAATATTCTGAGCTTCAGGCGTGTCTAGGTACTTTTATATAATAATAATAAGTTTTCCATGCTTGTAATAATATAAATACCAAAACCTGAGCCTGGGTTTAGGATACAAGTGTTATTGAATCATATACGGCTAGTCAGGCACATTATTTGACTTCCCTCTTTCTTATGTAATTCGAATTACATTTTTAAAGCTCTTATTACGTGAATTTTAGAACTATTTCTTTCGATATTTAAGCTTACATTAGGCTTTTCCGTGTTTACTTTATTAATTGTAGATTATAAGTTTTAAAATGTTAGTACGTGCGTGATATATATTGGTAGTTTTCCGTAAGTCATTTTAAAAAGTTTTCGTTTTCTTTTTACAGTTAAAAGTAATTGAGGTAACGGTAGTTAAAAGATTAATCATGATTTAGGTAAGTTTTCATCTCTCAAGGAAAAATGCAGACCCACAGTATTCGCTCAGGACAGGAGAAACAACAACGTTTCTCTTCCAGGTTCATGTTATCAAAATGTGCATAGAAATGCTAACAGTTTGTGTTACAATCGCTCGATCAGGGCAGGAGAAACAACAACGTTTCTCTTCCAGGTTCATGTTATCAAAATGTGCATAGAAATGCTAACAGTTTGTGTTACAATCGCTCGATCAGGGCAGGACAAACAACAACGTTTCTCTTCCAGGTCCATGTTATCAAAATGTGCATAGAAATGCTAATAGTTTGTGTTATAACTGTTCGATCAGGACAGGAGAAACAACAACGTTTCTCTTCCAGGTCCATGTTATCAAAATGTGTATAGAAATGCTGACAGTTTGTGTTACAATTGCTCGATCAGGGCAGGAGAAACAACAACGTTTCTCTTCCAGGTCTATGTTATCAAAATGTGTATAGAAATGCTGACAGTTTGTGTTACAATTGCTCGATCAGGGCAGGAGAAACAACAACGTTTCTCTTCCAGGTCCATGTTATCAAAATGTGTATAGAAATGCTAATAGTTTGTGTTATAACTGTTCGATCAGGACAGGAGAAACAACAACATTTCTCTTCCAGGACCATGTTATCAAAATGTGCATAGAAGTGCCAACAGTTTGTGTTACAATAGATCCACAACTTTGTTTAAGAGCTGAAACAAAAACTTTTATTTTTCATAATGCTTCCTTAACTTGAAATGATCGCAAAATTCTGTCGTTTAACGTTTCTCTTAAGCACAGCCAACATGATACTTGTTAGCAATGCCAGTGTGATACACCTTGATATCCCTGTTTGGGAGATATTTTCTTACTCTCTACGAAGTATTCATGTGAATGTTGAATAACATCCATTTTTATTGTTTGTGTTGAATATTGGTGGCGTAGTAAAGTGTCTTGTAAATATCAACAGTGTCGCACGAAACATCCGGGTCCTCTGAGGGAGATATTTGGTTATAATATTACTGGTAGAGTAGTAAAGAGTCTTGTAAATATCAATAGTGTCGCACGAAACGTCCGGGTCTTCTGAGGGGATATTTGATTATAATATTATTGGTGGATTAGTAAGGAGTTTTGTAAATATCAACAGTGTCGCACGAAACGTTCGGGTCCTCTGAGAGGGATATTTGGTTATAATATTATTGGTGGAGTAGTAAGGAGTTTTGTAAGTATCTACAGTGTCGCACGAAACGTTCAGGTCCTCTGACGGGAGTGGGGGGGAAGTATTTGGTTTTAATATTATTTCTCATTATTCTAAACACTGTTTCTGTGACATTTGCACAATACCTGTAAATACACAAAATAATATTGCCAATAACCTCAAGTCGTTTTTCCAGATTCGGTTACTTTCCGTTAACATAAATTTCAAACTAAATATTATTGCTACGGCATTCGCTTCCATTTACGTTTGCTGCAGTTGATTCCGAACGACATAACTGAAGAATGTAACAACCTGTTTCACTTGTATTTTAATCCCTTGAATTGGCGACATTATCCGTGTTGAGTCGTATTAGTGGAAAGGGGAGGAGGAGGGAAATAGCATATAAAATAAGGTGGGGACTATGTTGCGAGGGCACTGTGCCCCTGCTCCATCACTGTCTTCCGTTGTGAAGCCGTGAAGTTCGGCTTATGATGTATCTAGTTCTAGTGACGTTGCCCACGTATGATAGATTTCTCGCAATTCTTAGCGTTGTCTGCCCGTGGGTGAACAGAACAAAGCCACTGTATCCGGATTTGACCCCCCACTGATCACGGCATGTTCGCAGGTCATAAATTACTAGCTACTCAAACACTCAACAGACATATCAGGATGCCTAACATGAGATTGAAAACTAAGGTGTGCTCGACACTGTCTAACAGCTCTTTGGACAACTAATACTGATTGTTGGTCATAATGAAGTTTACTCTCACAGCATTCAGTTCTATTTTAACACATCATTAAATAATTGGGCAGTGAAGTATTAAAATAGCGTCATGGTTTTAAATTATTCGCGACATCCATGGTGATGATAAGTTAAAGACATTATGCTACGTTAGTAATTAACGTGAATTAGACTTTCGAGTCAAGTCGATATGTTATATACATATATCAATTCTCTTCCACGAAAATCACAATTATCACTTCTCCATTAAAATCATAATTAAAACACATTCCATCGGATGCATAGTTAACCTCTCCTGGACTGAAACTACAACTCTCATCTACTGAAACCACACTGGGCATTTTCTCCATAGATGGTGTATTTAATTTCACCTCATTATAACTATAACTAGCTTGTTTTTAAAAAAGACGTACTAAAATCTCCTTTACCGTAATCTTAATTAACCTCACCTTCTTTGAAACCCTAATTAGCTAATCTTTCATTCAAATCACATTTAACCTCTCTGCTGAAACCACTTTTAACCTCTTCTTCTGTGGATCCGTAGTCAGTATCCTGAAGTGAAACTATATAAACACCCAACAAACAACTTTGTAAACTGCTACTAGCATAATTCATTGTTTGATTAAAAGTCGATGCTATCATCATATTTATTTATACTGATTAATTAGCACGTAAAAAAATGACTAAATTTGGGCATTATCATGTTAGTGGTCAAGTTTAATTTAAATGGATGACCTCCTGCTACGCAAAAATACACCTACGACTTCTTTTTGCATGAGATATACACATAAAAAATAGAACTTAACAAAATAGTTTATAGAACGAATGACTGTATTTTGTTCGATATTTTACACCTTTTTTTTAGACATAAGTAGCAAACTCTTATTTTTTTCATCTGCCATAACTCATCCTAATTGATAGATTTTCGCACTTTTTAAAACTGATTACCATTATAAAACCTTTCAGTGAATATAAAAAATGATTAATCCGTTTCAACCACATCGGTCAATTGACTTGATGAATCTAAGAACTTTTAATATTAGCGATTTTTTTTTTTTTCATAGCATAAGATAACCAATATTTGAGTCAGTGAATATAAGCAATAGGACTTTTGTACGTCTCCCCCCTCGCCCCCTTCCAAACAAGTGACGTGAATAGACACCAATATTCATGCACGTGAACCACGTACCATCACGCGCTAGACACTCGGGTAGACAGTGATAAATGACATATCGCTGTCCTGGGATGCCTGGGCGCGGACCGAGTATAAAGCTCCATGTAGGGTAAGATCTGGCTCTCCAGTCACTGACACCGTCACAGAGAACGCGTGATCACCTAGGTGGGAATGAGGAGAAACGAGTATTAACTTTCTGATTGTGGCACAGTTTTTTCACTACCTCTCAGTCCTAAAAACACGTTAACAATTATAATCCCCTGCTGCGACAAAAACCGTATTTCCCCCCTGTATGCTCACCGGGAGAGACAAACCATTAACTAGCCGGCTTATGTGATTATTTATCATTCCTAGTAGATCGCTGATTGCGTTGTGGTGTGCAATAACTTCATGCGTTACGGCGGTGAAAAAGAACCAAAAAAAAAAGAAAAGAAGAACGCACGCCGCCTGCAGAAGTTCCACTTGGTCCTATCAGACAGCCCTTGCTATTGTCACCTTATGATAAATGGATATTTAATCAGAGATGTAATCATCCCTTTTGATTCCCACACTTAACTATACTATCTTTTTCTCCACCGCTCTTTTGCTTCTCTTTCAAAGAAAGTCGGCATATTTTCTTGGTTACGTCATGATCCAGTTTGCAACAATATACCAACAACTGAACTTTGCTGTCCTAGTTCTGAAAACAAGTTCTCCACGTTTGTACAAGACCTTCAGCTGTTTAGGTTTGAACATCAGTTTGATCGTATACATATATTTCTTTTAACGCTTTCCACTTTACATTAACTGTTTTATTATCGAAACAAATATGATCATTTCCTAATTCGAAATTTCAGTTTAAAAGGTGTTTTTTTTCAGGTTGTATAGAACAGCAGTAAAATATACAGTCGCTAAGCGTAATCTTAATATACAGTAGCTATGCGCAGCCTTATTCGGATTGAAATTCTGACATGATCTATTAATATATGTATTTTAAAGTATTTAATTTATAAAGTTTAACAGAAACTAGCCGCAAAAGGGAAACTCCATTACAAACGTATATTTAACATGTTTCAGATATAACTATTTAAGTGAAAACTATTTGATTTTGGAATAGGCGTATTTGACTTTTTTCTTTAACCTAAATGTTGTAATTACAAAACGATATTTATCAAACTGTCACAGCTACATATTTTAGGATTGTGTTTAATTAACAAGTTGCTAGATAAAGAAAAGTCATTTGACAGAAAATTTAAAACATTTAGTAAAAAATCTATTTTCAATGAGCCATTTTGTATGAACCGCATAAGGGTCTTTTATGTTAAAAAGCTTTTAAGTGGTCCGCACACCTCACCCACCCCTCTTTGACGCCCTCGCCCTTAGCCAAGATCTTATCACCAGCTCAGAATGGCAATCATCCAGTTAGGGGCACATCCTTTTAAACACAGGATAACGGACTACAGGTTTTGAACTACTCAGACTTACGTTACTAGAAACGAAGCTGGCGAAACTGTCAAAAGAAACAGTGGCTTATAATACTGCGTTAAGGTTTTAATATGTCCATAAGTGCATATATGGATATATAGAGCGAGAGAGAGTTTTTGTACAGTTTCCCCACATAATTTAAAATTACTTATTATCATTTACTGAATAAATACATATCTGTTTGTTTGTTTTTAAGTACCAACTTACACAATGGGATATCTGTGTTGTTCTAACCATGGGTATCGAAACCCTGTTTTCAACGTCACAAGCCTTTACACTTATCGCTGGGCCACTAGGGACGTTAAATACATGATTGGTTAAATCTAAGAACACGGTCTTGTTACTATTTATTACCAACAAATGGAAAAAGAAGTAATAACACATTTACTTAAGCGTGGTTGTCATTTTATTCGACTCCATGTTAAATAAACATTGTGAACAAAGCTTCATAATAGCAATGAAAATGCTGGTGTGAAACGCCAAGGGCTATTGGTAAAATCTAATAACGTTTGGGTTTTTTTTATAGTGGCATGTGAAATGTCTTAAGTATAAGCTCCTTAGTCATCTATGAAAATCTCTTCTATGTGCAACATTCCTATTGCACTTGGGATAATGAGCCTAGATCTTTATCACTTAAACCAGTATTTATTTTATAATTGTTTTAATATCAATATTGGATAAACTTGGTTTAAAATTTTGAGTGTGTTTTTAATTTATTTGCTAGTTTACTAACTGATAGATTAAAGCTTTTTGTTTATACATTTTAATATGTGTGATATATTTATGTTATTATTATATAAATTTATAACGTATATAATACTTAATATTAAAAAAAAATACTAAAGTTAAACACTATAAACAAAAAAATATATAATATATATATATGTGTGTATTCTTTTACAAAACCTGTACAGAATAATCTTATACAAACATAAAGCAAATTTTCTAGTGTTTCGTGACCAGTCAGCGGAGCTTGATGAAGCATGTATATCACGTAAGAAAGAATAAAATATTAGGCTTAGCTTCAGTTTCTACTTGTTCTGATGAAGTTAGTTGTCTACACACGTTAATTATACGTGTCTTTGCTGTAGCAAGCACTGTGTAGGTTGTGTAAAGGCTAGAGCAGTAACCTGCAGTCTGTCGACTTCACACAATGGTCAATCATTGGAGTTGTGATAAATTAGAGCTGAAATAAGACATCAGTTAGGCCTAGTTTTGTGTGGTTATCTAATCTATCTTCCCTACTTTATTTCCGATATTTACTTATTAAGTTTTCACATAGAAACACGAACTGGCAGAGATGGAAAAGAAGCTATCTAATGGTCAACGTTGATAGGTGACCACAATTTCCAGAGACAAATTAAACATCGATCTTCGGCTACGTGTAATGTGCTGGTCATCATCATGGAAGATTGTGTGAGATAATATTTCAACATGAATCTCGCGTGGCTCATAAGCTTAGGAGTGCCACTATAGGAGCAAACACTAAATCTGATTGCTTAGAATTTGACGCATGTCACTTATCTTTAAGAAACGAGCTTAAATCATGAGTACTAAAAGAATGTCGTGCGTTGGTGGAGTAAACAGAAACTAACTTTACCGTCGATAAGGAAAGTTGTCTTTGTTTTGTTTTTATTTTTATATAGACACAAAGCTACTACTGAACTACTGACCAAAAGAAACGCAGCCAGTCAGCAATATCTTACTGTAACTCTTATAACGCACTCACAGCTTATAGCATGACGAATATAATATGTATGGATTTCGAGCCCAACTCGCCATCTCTGAAGCTCCCCCCCACAGTGGTACAGTGGTATGTCTGCGGACTTACAACGCTAGAATCCTGGTTTCGATACCCGTGGTGGGTAGAGCACAGATAGCCCATTATGTCGCTTTGTGCTTAACTTCATACAAACAAACCATCTCTGGAATCCAAAGCTCTACCACAGTGCCAGCACACGCCCTCTTTACTTTTTTCATCAAAGTTATTTATGAAAATAATCATCTCCCTCTCTCTGAGAAATAAATAATCAAAGACTCAGAAGCATTGCAGAAAGGCATGACGTGTTTATACAAGCAGCTTCCTATGCTAGTCACTCGATATAATAGGGTACTTCCAGAATTTTAAAACTTAGTATTTTTAACTGATATATACCTAATTCGATACTAAAGGGATTTTAAAACTTGCTTTATTGGCCAATAGGTTGGATAAGGTGTTATTAAAAATTATAATTTTACTACGTCAAACGATTGGTATGATGAGGTACTATCAGAATTCCAGAAACGATATACATGACAGTGGATTATCATAATATATTTCGTATTAAATACACACAATAGTTAAAGCGATTGGTGTGATGATTGTTTGTAATTAAGCACAAAGCTACACAATGGGCTATCTGTACCCTGCCCACCATTGGTATCGAAACCCGGATTCTAGCGTTGTAAGTCGGCAGACATACCGCTGTGCCGCTAGGGGGGCATTGATGTGATGAGGTATTACCAGAATTCCAGAAACGCTATACATGACAGTGTACTATCATAATATATTTCGAATTAAAATACATACAATAATTAAAGCTTTAAGACAAGTTAGTTATATAAGAGTAAGATAGATAGATAGGTAGCACAATTTACGTTGAGATACATATTTACTTCGGACACAAAAGGTTCTTCGTACCTCCTGTAGGGGTCGCATCCATCTTCTTGACACGTTTAATCTTGACTATATAAGAAAGCTGTTTAGAATTAGGGTCCACACTAGTTCTGCTACTTAGTCGGAACGTTTGACATAAAAAAAGCAACATTGAGACAGGTGGCGTAGTGGAACTCCAAGAGTAGAATACTGCTTTGTCAAAAATGTAAATGTCGAAACAGATTAGTATTTTGAAACAGAACACATTCATTGTTTACTTACGTTAATATAAAAGACAGCTTAGATTGATATTATTGCAAGGTAAACGCACTTTGATGATTTGTAATTAGTATTAATATATATTACATGTAATCCTGTTAAGGCACACATGTTTGTAAGATACGATCAACATTAATATTCTGACAAGGTAGCGCAATTTATTGATTCTGTGCTCATATACGTACTTTACATTTAATCCCGGATAGGTACCACATGTGTCAAAATTAATAACTTTAAACTAAACTTTACGTTTTAGCTTTAAAGTAATGGTGCCAAAAATATTCTACTGAACATTTTCAGTAGCACGGTTAACCATAAGATTTAAGGAATATGGATTATTTGAAACTATTATCCTCTCCTCTTTTTTTCTTTTTTTAATTTCTGTTTTGTAAAGGCAAAGAGATGACACCAAAATAAGCTTATCGAGGACTGGACTTCTTGAAAACACACTTGTAAGAGAGATGACACCAAAATAAGCTTATCGAGGCCTGGACTTCTTGAAAACACACTTGTAAGATATAGTTTTATTGTTTGGTTATTTGTTTCTTTGAGTTTTTACCACAAAGCTGTACGATTGGCTATCAGTGCTGTGTCCATTGTAAAGGTCAAACCCCAGATTCGTTATATGTCTGGAGTACAGCTGGAGGTGATATACAACTCTATAATGAAGCTACACGTAGTAACTCCGTCTTTTTTTAATTAGCGAAATTAATTATATTCTCAGGAATATTTTTTGTTCTCTAGTCTTATAATAGTTAAAAAGAAAACGTCTGCCCTATTAAAGTTGAAAATGCAGGACAGAATGAGAAAATTAGGAGGTCAATATACTTAAGAATTACATATGATGATAATTAGAGATTGTGAATATCTTAAAACTGAGGTTAAAGAAGCAGTTAAAACATGAGTCCACATTTATTTTGAGTATGAGTATGAGTAATTATCAATAATACATAACATTATTTTAACCGTATATATTGTAAAATTTACTGGTGTTGATTTATTAAACGTAAGTATTCTGTTATTTAAAATGTAAATTCATTTAAGTTCCTCTTCACTAAAACTACCTAGAACAAGGTAGCTCTAATTCTTCTAAATTCAACAAAAAATACGATGTGATTTTAACTGCATCAAGAGAAGCTTCCAATGGCAACAAGAGGTTACTGAAGGCATCAAGAAAGGTTCCTTAAGACATCAAGACAGGCTTTTAAAGACATCCAGAGAAGCTTTCAAAGACAACAAGAGGCTACTGAAGGCCTCAAGAAAGGTTACTAGAGACAACAATACAGGCTTTCAAAGACACAAAGAAAGATTTCCAAAGACATTTAAGACATTGCTAAAGACATCAAAAGAGAATTCCAAAAACATTATAAGGCTGCTGAAGACATCAAGAAAATTTTCCAAAGACATCAAGAGGTTACTGAAAGCATTAAGAGGATTCTGAAGACATTTACTATACTGTGTATAACTGATGGAATTTACCTCTTGTAGTTGAATGATTAAGTGTTTTAGCAAAACATCGTTCATTTTTCGTAAGATTCTGTAAATCAATTTTTAACAGTATATCCACAACTGAAGATATCTTACATAAAAAGTGTAAAATAATCATATTAGTAAAGACATTTGAACAACAGTGAAGCGTTTATTTATTGTTATAGTCGTTTATTCATTGTAATATCCATTTATAAACGTTTGTTCCTGACAGTTACACACACATTTGAACGATCTTGGAAAACAAATCCTGATTGCTAAGCGAAATACACCTGGTGTTAATATTTTTAGCTAAATATAACTGATGGTGATATTTTCAGATCTAACTTATCTATTTCGCTAAATTTAACTACAAATGATATTGATATTTTCAAATGTACTTAGTCTATTTCGTTTATGTCTCTTTTAGCGAATGATATCTGTGGTCATTACACGCTGTCAGCATATTTTCTGATAAATTATGTTTGTTATGTTTCCAAATTAAAAATTTGAAGCTATTACAATCTAAGCATAATTTTACGTACCCGATCTTAACATACTTTTCTAACTTTCAATTGCCGTTACTTTGCTTATACATTACTGAACAGAAATCAATGGAAATTTCAATTGAAAATTACATTACATTTGTGTATCTGAGAGAAGCTGTAACATAAGATTAAAATCAGAAAATGTACGTTTTAAAGCATGTCGTTTAGTAGTACATTACACAGAATCGAGAGAGAACTATCTGCTTTTACTTGCTCGACCTTTCATCCGTAGGGCGTTATAACGTGATGTTCAATCCCTCTAGTCGTTGGTATACCAAACAAACCAAGGTCTAAGCTCGAGATCGTTTATTTAAAAATGATGTTCGGATAACTATAAGCAACTCAATTGAAACAAACATTCCGAAATCGGGGTTTTAATTTACAAAAAATAAATACGAAGCCCATTCTATCATTATATTCCCCACTTGTCACTAAGTTATACAAATTTCGGGGAATTCCACTCCTCATCAGGGGTTTTATCTACGATCGTTAGTATGGTACGTAATAATATTAGCAATGACTAATATTATTTAATGTTTCTACATACTGTACTCTGTCGATTTTCTTAGTGTTAAACATATTGGATTCTGTATATTACAAAATGTTGTCATATGTTCGCTATAAAATGTATGGATAACAATCATAATTCGCAACTTTAACTTATGTTTACGGTTAAAACATTTTGTACATTACAAACTCATTATCTGATATTCATATTTAATGCCCTTCGACTCGAAACATACGAATATATTTCAGAATTGTATAAGATAGGTGGCGACTATTGTTTCTGTATTGTGAAAAGCAACCCTTTTTACAGAATGTAGGAACAAAATAACAACTATAACACAGTGGTAGGGTTAAATATTCCCTGAAACATCAGGAAGAAAAAAGACAGTAGATGATAGAATAATGACCGTTTCTCTGGTCTAACAGCGAAGTTTGTTTCAACGTAGCTGAGATAACATGCAGGTGTTCAAAGAATTACAGAATCCAATGTAATTACACCAAAACCTACAGACGCGTAAGTATATCATTTCACACCCAGTAGCCTGGTATAACTTGATACTTTACCAATCAAACAACCGTGAAAAAACACTTAGGAACAAAGTAATAGTTCTATAATTAGCTATCTACTTTTCTATCTATTTTTCTCTATATTTTCAACTGTTTGTATTTCTAATATGTGTGCCCCCCCCCAGTGGCACAGCGGTATATCTGCGAGCTTATACCGCTAGAAATCGAGTTTCGATACCCGTTATGGGCAAAGCACAGATAGCCCTTTTTTGTAGCTTTGTGCATATCTCTTAAAACTCTCTTAATATTTTTTACAATAATTTGAAGATAACTTACCGATATGAAAATGACAGTTTCAGTCGTGTTACTCCAATATACCACGTCAGCACTTCCTCAACATAGCTACATTAACATGCTGAACTTTGGATTTTAATCAAACTAAAAATCTTAGTTCGTGCAAGTCTAAAAAATTATAGTGATGAAGAATCATAAAAAGTATAATTACTATTGAAAACTGAATGTTTGCCCATTAAACACTTTTACCTACATTCTTATATTCAATTGGAAGTAAGGAAAAAAACTATAGGTTAAAATCTATATAAAAACAATGAAATTACATCGAAATGTCCAAAGCTCTCACTCACCCCTTGGGCTTTGTTCAACAAACACCGTCTGAGGATATTCTGTATCACACATGTTTTATCAGTGAAGAATGAAATGAAAAATATCATTCATCTTATTAAAAAAACGAAGAAATAAACATCTATCAGAACAAGGTCATTAGAAAGAAAAAAAAGTCACCTTCCAAGAAATGTTTCTGAGCATAAATCTTTAAAAGTACTTACTTTCTGCACTGATGGCACTATCCTTCTTAGCTGTCATTGTAAAAGATAATTTCTCACGCTAATACACGTTCTTTGACATAGGAACAAGGTTCTAGATGTCACTCAAAGCGCAGAGAGTTGGTTAAAAAACTGTAGTTTTGTAACCCAAATACAGAAGTTCTTTTGACAATAGTGTTTTCCTTACTGATGTAAAGCTATCTTAGCTCTTCTTTCCTTTCAGACCTTGCTTAGAAAATAACTTTAATCGCTCAGGTTTACAATACCATCCCTCTTTGAACACTCGCTAAATGAGAGTCAAAGTTCACGAACGCGTCTCATTAATCAGAGAGGGGGGGGCCTAGCGGGTGGAGCAGGATAGAAAAGAAAACGGTGTAAGGTGGAAGGTTTAATTCGTTCTTTAACACCTTGATTGTCATGGATGGTGTGGAAATTCTGCGTTATTCAAAGTATGAATTCGTTCTGACTTGAGGACAAACTGAAAAATGAGTGAAGTGACGTTTAAAAGGTAAGATTTATAGCAACAATGTGTTCATCTGAAATTAAGTCAAAAGCATAATAATACTGAACTACAGGAGCTCAATTTTTACTGATTACTTAGCGTAATTATTAAAAAATAGTAACCTATATCAAATATATATAATCCAAATACAGAAGTTATTTTTACAACAGTGTTTGCTTTACTCACGTGAAACCATCCGAGCTTTTTTTTTCTTCAAGACCTTGTTTCGTATATATGATTCGTTGAGGTTCGAAATTAGTTCAGCGAGATTCAAATGAGATTGTTTTTTAATTACTCAAACATTTGTCAGTGGTATCCGATATTAACGAACTTCAGTGGAAGTGTACAATTACCGATGTTGAATTTCAAAAGTTTTCCTATAAGTACTTTCATTTCGGCTAAAGTGATTGTCTTGAACAAAAACCTTCTGAGAATAATGATTATATTTAATATTAATGGGAAGGACACTAAGAAATCCTTGAGTAAAGAGATACATCTTGTTCATCAACAAACTTCAAAGCTCACACGTTTACTGAGAATGGTGTCATGGGTGTCAAATTTTAAATGTTGTTAAACATACTTGTTCGAAAACGAAACGTCACAAACCATATGCAACAATAATCATATTGGTTTGATTCACGTCTTAAATCTTGTATGTGGTATCAAATGTATATTTATTCTGAAACAGGTCTCAAATGTAATGCCGAGTAAGTTAACTGTTTTTTATTTTTCAGAGAATAGTGTCATTGTTTGTAGTAGAACATTAACCTGACGTACTCGAATGTATTTACATAAATACTTAATACATGCAACCAGGAGACACAGGGCTGTACGTATAAGAAGAGTGTGGACGTTTAAATAAAAACAACAGGACACACAGCACTGTACCTATAAGAAGAGTGTTGATGTTTAGATAAAAACAACCAAGAGACACAGGGCTGTACTTATAAGAAGAGTGTGGACGTTTAAATAAAAACAACCAGGAGACACAGCGCTGTACCTAAAAGAAGAGTGTTGATGTTTAGATAAAAACAACCAGGAGACACAGGGCTGTACCTGTAAGAACAGTGTGGATGTTTAAATAAAGCACTGTACCTATAAGAAGAGTGTTGATGTTTAGATAAAAAACAACCAGGAGACACAGGGCTGTACCTATAAAAAGTCTGTGCATGCTTAAATACCTGTAATCAGGAGACACAGGGCTGTACCTGTAAGAACAGTGTGCATGTTTAAATAAAAACAACCAGGAGACACAGAGCTGTACTTGTAAGAAAATTTGGCATGTTTAAATACAAACAACCAGGAGACGCAAGAGGTACCCACAAAAGAACAGTGTGTTTAGCAGCATACAATCAGGAGACATGGGTACTGTACCCCTACGTAGATAGTGTTCGTGTTTAAATACAATAAACTGGTTAACAGGGGTTGTTACATCAATAATACAGTGTTTGATTTATAATGTTTTCCTAATTTTTTAATGCAAACCGTATGACACAAACTGTACCAACCATACATTATATATTGTACTAGGTGTATGGTAGATTTTGCCCCACTCTGTACATATACACAACCGGTCGACAGATGGGTGTTCCTACAAGAGGAAAGTGTATGTGAAAAGACCTTGGCAGCATTGAGCACCTAAAATTTTATATTACAAATATTGTATTTATGACTTCTTTTGTCAGGTTAGTCGTAGACATTAGAATGCCCGTTTTAACAAAATATAGAATTATACAATATAGAAGAGACAAACAAATTATAAAAATGTCCAAAAAGAAAACAATGCTCAGTATCGGTAGCCAGATTGACTTAAGACTTATGTCAATCCCTTGATATAACTAGAAAAAATACAAGAGTATAATAGCAAGGAAATACTGTAAGTCATAGGGTAATTATTACATTATGCACATGATAAAGACTATCTCAGAATAACGTAATAAATTACGTAAGTTGATTATGTAAATAGGTTGTTGCTGTTGATTTCAATACAGAGAAACAAACTGAGATTGATTTATCACACTAGAAGGAGTAACTTTTTCATTTCTTCACAGTCAGGTGGATCTATAAGGAATCTTAATTGCTGATTTTCAGTCTTTCAAGAAGTCTCGCCATCTTTCTAAAGATTTGTTTTGTTTGTTTCGGATATTCTTGCGAAGCTCTACGAGGACTATCTGCGCTAGCTGTCTTTAAGTTTGAACTGACAGTTAGCAACTACCGCTAATTCTTGGGCTACTCTAATCGAATGGTGAGATTTGAACCGTTATTCTTATAATGTACCTACGACTTCAAGTTGCAGAGATCGAATTTGCGACCACGGGACGTGAACTCCAAGTTGCAGAGATCGAATTTGCGACCAGGGGACGTGAACTCCAAGTTGCAGAGATCAAATTTGCGACCAGGGGACGTGAAACATGGACTCTCAGATTCACAATTCGACACGCTAATCACTAGGCTGCTTTGAAAAGGATTGGGCCAACTTGAATACTGTAATACCATAAAGTAAGAAACTGATGTTTTTTTCATAAGTCAGCTTTATCTTAAAATGTTAAATAAATAGTTCTGTAAAGTTTTGGAAAAGTTAGAAATTGCACGTTCAAAAATGTTAATATAGAGTTTCACGAAATACAACACTATAGATTCGTAGAAATTGGTTTAGTTTCCTTCAAAACACGTAAGTTGGGTTTGTTTCAATATTTTAAAACGAAGAAACAAGTAATAGCTAGCGTGTCGGAATTTATGTGTCGAAGGAAATGCATTCAATATTTTAACGTTATCCATGGAATATGAAGACAGTCGTTATGAAAGACATATTATTTAACAACATGGACTATTTAAGGGGATACGTGAATTTTATGCCACCGCCTCAGTAGCTCAGCGGTAAGTCTGAAGACTTACAACGCTAAAAACCAGGTTTCGATACCCATGATGGGCACAGCAGAGATAGCTTATTGTGTAGCTTTGTGCTTAACAATAAACAAACAAATAAGAGCTTTATTTAAAACTTATAAATTTTTATATTTGTAAGATATGCTTTAAGGTGTATTTGTAAAGCAGTGTTATCTTATTTGATAATAAGTAGATTTATAGGATTAAAATAGAAGTGTTTAAAATATTCCTCGAAGTTGTATATCCTAAGTAAAAAAATGAAATAAATAAAAATTGTAATTTGAAAAAATTAAGTAATTTTGCGTATTGTTTACTAAACGTAATCTTCCCTTATATAACATCAACTACCATATCATCATTTTAGTCAATATCACGATCACATGAGAGGAAGAAACACGTGTAAGTAACAATCGGGTGTTCTATGCCTCCTAAAAATTATTTTTCATTTGTAGAACAGTTTATAGCCACATATCATAGCTAGCAATACTTGTAGAGTTATAATCACACCATTGTTTTTTTATCCTCTGAAAAGTATAATAGCAAAATTGTCTGAGATAAATACTCCCAACCTTTCACCAACTTTTTTATCTTCAAACAAAAAGAGCCTCAAGACTTAATGATTATACTTATTTCTTTTGGGTCTTACAAAAGAGTGGGTAGTTCGTTATGTTTGAAGGAATAGATCTTAAAACCAATAACCGTTACACGACTCTCATACACTTCTTCAAATACACCTATTACACCTGTTTAAAAAACAGACCTTTATTCTGACAATGACAAATGGAGCCTGAGATGCTGCTGAACGTTAAGCTTTGTAGAAATTTTGAGGAAAATTGAACGAGACTTGATGATCTTCTGCAGAGAATACGGTCAGTGGACAAACACCAGAGGGCACTGATCTTCGTAAGCGTGAATGAATTCACCCGTCCAATGTTTTGACGATTTCAGTAAAATAGTAAATATCCAAGGCTTGCCTTGTTTTTAGAATACAAAAAAATGCATAGTTTCACGTCTTAGATGCAATCGTTATAAAGTAAATTAAAATACTCCAAAAATAAATTTATAAATATAACTAATGGAAATAATTTAAAGGAGGTTTATTTCCTTCATTTAAATTTCATCTTGATGTACTTCAAAACAAAATTACTGTTGTTCTAAAGAAATCTACTTATTTTTTCTCGAGTTTCATTTGAATTATTGTTGAACTGTAACATTGTGCTTTAAGGATCACTAACTGTAATATTCTAAATTCGAAACTTAATTTAAACCACTACAAGTCGTGATCATGTATGAACTTCAAATAAAGGATTAGGAAATTACTACGGTTTGAAATTGAATGTTTTGAATAACATTTAGTACTTACTTTCAAGTTAATAGAAAATTTCATTTAATAAAAAAATATTACTATAGTAGATGTATTTAGTTTTATTAGCTCAACTCTATTATTATTGTTCTTGTTTTTTAGTTTTCAAAATTTGAGCAGAAATATAAATGCTTCAGTTGTTCAAACCATCCTATAAGTTGCCCTCCAGTGGCACAGCGGTATGTCTGCGGACTTACAACGCTAGAATCCGGGTTTCGATACCCGTGGTGGGCAGAGCACGGATAGCCCATTGTGTAGCTTTGTGCCTAATTACAAACAAACAAACAAATCCTTTAAGTCAAATAAAATTTGTAAATATACGGAAATTAATGGATCGTAAGTATGCTGTCTTCGCTCGCTCCGAAATTTATCTCGTGAAATGAGAAAGAGTGAATCAAAATTTCGAGTATAATCAACATTTTCTGCAGTTTTTAATTTGTTTGTTTTAGAATGTTCATGCAAAGCTACACAAGAGCTCTGTGCACAGCAGTCTCACATTTTGAGCTGATAGTCTACAGGGAAAACATTTAGTTAACAACACCCACCCCCAACTCTTGGGCAGCTCTTATCTGACAGAGTACTTGTAATTGACTGTCTCTCTTATAGCGCATCAACGAATACAAAATTCGGAGCAAGTTTTGCAGAAATGGGACATGAACCATGAATGTTAACTACTAGGCCACACATTTAGATAACAACGTTTAATGAAATATATATACAGAATATGAAAACGCCCTGTTGTATTTTAAAGTTGTATGCCAATGTTTCATGCCAATGTTTCATGCTTATGCAGCTGCTCTTCATGTTCTTTTGGGTTTTTTTTTTTCGATTCAGAATGGATCAAATTACTGGTCATTATTTCTACTGCTAGCTGATACACAGAACAACGCATAGCTGAAGATTAGATTTTCACAACAGCTATAAATAGTATCATTAACAAATATACAGCGAACATAATCGAACCGGTTACATGAGATTTATCTGAAAAATTTTCTCTAATTTTCCAGAAAGGAATGAGAAGAGCAATGCTCCATTGCTGAAATCCGAGCTGCCTGAGCGATCAGTTCCCTGATCATTTGTGACTGACTTAGCTGTAGGCCGACAGGAAACGGCTATATATATATATAAGGTTACGGGTCGTAATCATTAGCAAGAAAGAGAGTTCAATCCTAGCTCGTTGTCGCACCGACAGCCCGACATTATTCCCAATTAAATAGGTTTTACCGCTGGTCAAGCTTTCTGTTCGATCTGCCCTAATTGGGTGGCAACAAGGTCGTGATTAGAACACATTGGAGCAGATCACAGCTGGAAAGTGCCGCTCATCTCGTTTCAGTAGTAGCCTATATGACAATCCCTCTAATTGTGTTCTAGTCTAATATAACCATATGATTAAAGGCAATTTATTCTAGTTTTTGAACAGTATCTGATTATCTACCCTCGCTGTTTTCCTTACACATATATTGTTTCAAATTTTTTGAATTAAAACCCGTATGAGATTTATTTACTTCTTATGCGAGACGAGAAATAAAATCGATATATTTAACTGAACAGCACACTATAAATCGTTATCGTATTCAAACCATAAAAAAGTATTTACAGAATCTAGAGATATAATGTCGTTTCTAATTATCTTAATCCTTACTGCATTGACGTCATCATGACGTAAGACTATCTAAGAGTATGTAACCAGATAACCTTCCAGGACATAGATTATAAGCAATGAACGAGTAGCCAAAAAGCTTTCTTCTGGTGTTCAGTATCAGGAAATTTTGATTGGAGAAACTAAAAGGGTCATCCCTCAACCAAAACAAAATTAAATTTATCCAAGGTAGAACGGATTTATGACTGTGTCCAATAATGAAATGATGCGCAAAGTATTAGAAAATTAGTAAATCGATCCCTCATTAGAACTACGCAATATCATTCGATATTTTCTCAATGTCTTAGATGTGCAATCAAATGTTTAATAAATTCAATTGTATATAACATAATATATTATCGGAGTATAAATAGCCTTATCAAAACCATGGTTATCCCTTAAAACTCGTGATATACTAGGACAGACAATACGACTGGTTATAGGAATATATATTTATACACTTACTTAACCTTATAGAAACAGAATCATATAGATTGCCGTGTACAGAAGGAGAGTGTGAACAGCTATAAGATGTTTACATAGCCAAGAAGTAGATGTTTTCATATGTTTGTACGAAGTATTATATAAGGTACAGAATACAAGAGTCTCCAAGATGAGAATGCCTCATTTGCAAGGAAATGATGCTGGTACTTGGATGATTTCCACACAATGATTTCACACAATGTTTTCCACACAATGATTTCCACACAATGTTTTAATCCAGCTGGATGGATTGAGTCGAATAGACGAGTTCAACGAAAGTTCAATTAGATATCTTGGATCCCTCGTTTCGTGTATATACATAAACACATACACACCATATACTCGTAGTGTCTTCTTAATGGCCATCGTTCCGGCTGTGGTTTGTGGTCGTGTGTTTCAGATCTGGTGGATCGCCTATACGCTGTCATTGCTTGGTGAGTTACGCTTCGCATCCTATGAAAAGGATCGTGAACCGTGCACGCATGTGCTTAGAAACTCGATACACCTTTGTGAGATTCACCATCATCTAACCTTCAGATCTAAGAACTGCAGACAAATGTGTCTCTGTGTTATAGCAGACCACACGCGGAGCTTTACTTGAGTCTTGTCAACCACACAATGTCTTTCCTGCTTTCTTCTTAGTTGTTGTCCTTTCTGCTTCTTTCTTTCTTTCTTTCTCTCACTCTTTCTCTCACAAGTCGTGATTCCTGTGTCTAATATACGGTTCAGAGTTCTTCTCGCACCTAATGCTTATAGCTCCTAGTCTTCTAGGATCTTTCTTCCAACTTTTTATCTTCCACTACCCCTCACTCTGACGTTATACTATTGCCTTTGTCTCCTTGTCATAGTCTACGTTTATTCTATTTTTTCAATTTCTTCTCCCACGTCCCCACTTTTCATTTTCTTTTATTTTTATTCTAAATCATATCCCATGTTGTTGTTGTTTTCAATTTCAAATTATTTTTTCTTCCTCTTTTATTATATAAAAATCATTTTGACATCTCTCTCTCATTATATTTTCTTCGGTGTAAAGTTTTTACTATTCTGTATATGATTGTTCTCTCTCTCTCACACACACACTTTGAAACATTAATAATGCATCAACATTAGTGAAACGAGAGAGAGAGAAAGAGAAAGAAATGAAACATTTTGTAAATCCAAAAATATTTTTGTCATCAGTTAATGAAAAGAAAATATCTAACAACTAGATGACGAAATAACAAACTGCTGAATCAATATTTATAATTTCGTTCTTTAACCTGAAAAAATAACGTATTTAAATAAAACTTTTGGTTTATTTGAAGTTACGCACAAAGCTACACACTGGGCTATCTATGCGGATTCTAGCGTTGTAAGTCCGCAGACATACCGCTGTACCACTAGGGGGCAAGACTTTTGGACAGTCTACGTATCACATTTGTTAACATTATATATATATATATTAGTTGTCTGATTATTAGCTGGTAGATTCTGGCTTGTTAATACCAGATATGACCAAGTAACCTTAAAATGCCCTTCATTTAAAAGGTAAACGTTGTAAACTGCTATTAACTCTCCAGGTGCAGGAGAGTTATGTCCATTAAAGAGATCAAAACTATTGATGTTGTAGCCAGTAACCAAAAGCTGTAGTGCCAGAGTGTTTTAGGATATCCTTGATTTTTACGTGTTATAGTCAAGTAAAAACTCAAGCAGCATTATTAAAGTGTTTTACTTGACTATAATACTAAGAGGTAAGACTATTCTAAAATACAAGCAGTAAAACTAAAATATTTTAATAGATTCTTGACTAGTTGTCGCCATTTCTTGACTTCCAAAAGCGTTGCTCTTGTTTATGACAGAAAACCAAAACCTAATTCTTATTTTTACTAACTTCATCAACTCAGGTAAGAATGTTCTTTGTTTTTTCTTATACCAGTCATTTTACTTTTCTGAATATGCATCATGTCGTTCATGCGTGATTATTCGACGAACAAGACAATTTATTCAATCATCACGCATCGTGAATCTTGGATGCATTTTAATTTATTTTTCAATTCAACTTTTGGATTATGTTTTTTTAAATTCGCGAGCTTTACTTAGATCTTCTATGTTTTTATTATGTTATATAATATCATGAAAAATCATACTCGATCGTAAATTAGATTTATACTTTCACATGACGCAATCACATTCTAAAATATTATTAAAAATTTGCATGAGTTATGAAAATATTTGTCACCATAGCAAATAATCTTTAGAAACGCGGAAGAAGGAATTATAGCTTTGAAAGAAGAGCTGAGATCATAACAGCTTCTTCGTTGTTTGTTTGTTTAGTGGAATTTCGCGAAAATATACTCTAGAACTAGCAGTTCTTACTTTATAGGTGATAAACTAGGATGAAGAGAGCTAGTCAACACCATCCACCGTCAACTCTTGGGCTGCTCTTTACCAACGAACAGTGGGATTGTCCGTTATATTATAAAGCCCTCATCGCTGAAATGGCGGGCATGTTCGGTGATGTGAATGAAACCAGCGACCCGCAGATTGCTCCCTAACCACCATTTCAAGCTTCATGCATCTTTTCTTTGTGTTTTACGTGTTTATTGGATACAGAGTTTTTGTTTTTGTCGTGAACATCAATTAAACAATAGCCTGGTGGTTAGTACACTCAACTCGCAATCTGAGAGTCACGGATTCGAATCCCCTTCACCGAACATGCTCACCCTTTCAGCCGTGAGTACGTTATAATGTGACGGTCAGTCTCACTATTCGTTGGTAAAAGAGCAGCCTAAGAATTGACAGTAAACGGTGTTGCCTATCACTGCGAAATTAGGACGATCAGCGCAGATAGCCATCGTGTAGCTTTCAGCGAAATTCAAAACAAACTAAACCAGTAAAACTATATTTTTAAAATTTATTCGTAGTAAACTCTATCAATTTAATTTTAACTTTTCGTCAGTTATAAATATATCGTTGATTGTGAATCATTTGTTACAAGAAACTTGTGACTTTTCCGTTTCAAATTAGTATAATATTTTGACCTAAGCAGTGTATTAACGAAAAAGATAAATCAACAAAAAATAGTTAATCACTCTTATCATAAACATACGCCCCCTAGTGGTACAGTGGTATGCCTGCGGACTTATAACTCTAGAAACCGGGTTTCGATACCCGTGGTGGGCAGAGTACAGATAGCCCATTGTGTAGCTTTGTGTTTAACTTCAAACAAACAGAAATATAGCAACTACAATTCCATGTTTAAAATGCGAAGTTATTTTAAAAAATATATATTTCACTAGAGTTCTCTGTAGAACTAGTGGAAAATGACAAAAATATCTAGGTGAACCTTAGAATCTAGTTAGTTATCTTGTGTTTCACAACTGCAGTGACGGCGCACAGCTGTGAGATTTACCAGCGGTGTTCATGAGTTGGTAGCATTACCACACGCGCTCACTCAACACGAACGATGACAGATACCACCACCATGTTTCATGGTTGACTGGTTAATTCAGGAAGACAGTAAGAATGCGAATGAAATAAATGTAGAAATTGTATCGCCTATGGTGGTCCAGAGGTTGCTATCGCTCCTGATTATTTATAATTATGAGGAGAAGGCGCTTGACAGACTCAGAAGTTCGTGGTAAGTATTGGAAGTTGGCCATAAATCTTAGAATACAATTATATAAATGTGATATATGCAAATAAATATATGCAAATAACAGATTTAGTGTAGACCAGCTACATGCTATAAACGTGTAGTTCTAACTTTTTTAAAACACAAATATATTTTTGTAGAAGGAAAAAAAAATTAAGAATACCTTAAAATGGCACTTCAATCTTTTGAGTGCGTGTATTTAAGTACGGTATCGTGGCAACACAATCACTCATCATCCCTTCAATCGTGTAACGAATTATTCTGGTCAGTTGCGAACAAAGTACAGAAATCGTTGTTGACTAATTCCCTTCGATTATTTATTCTCTATTTTTAATTACTACAAAGCTACAGTTTTATTTTTGATGTTAGATAAACTTGATTCAGCACGTTTAACACATTGAAACGTACGGTGCTACTACTCTAACATACAACGCTGTAAAAACGTACTACTAAGATTAATGATAATGTATTTTAATGCCTGTTTTTTCTAAAAGTCCTATTTGTCAAGGTAGATTAATATTCTATACTTTGTAACTTTTGAGAACAAATTAGTAATACCTATATCGCTAAGCACGGTTTTGCTTAATATGTAGGGATGGGCCGAGAAAAAATGGCTGCCACATTCAATCTATTACTCTGCTTACAAGTAACTGCTAAAGCTGAGTTATAGCCTTATTTGAGCACATAATTCCCATTATCGAGTGTTTCACAGCTTATGAGACTCCCAATGTCACTGAAAAGTGTTGCTAAAGTGAATAATCGGGAACTAGTTAAAGAACCAAAGTGCTCATCTTTCTTTATTCTTCTCCATGCTAACCAAAAAATGTTTTCACAATCGCTTTAGTACGACAGAAAAGCATTTTAACAGCACTTGGGAACAGGCTATTACAAAGCACCGTAGTGCTTAGTATGTAGGGATTGGACAAGAAACAAATGGCCGTCGAATTCAATCTATTACTCTATGATGCTTACAAATAACTGCTAAAGTTCAGTTATAGCCTTATTTGAGCACCTAATTGCCATTATCGAGTGTATCACTGCTTGTATAACAGTAATATTATTCTGTTCTTCTACCACAAGTATTTTTGTGGGGAAATAATAAAAATGAAAACTACTACCTAGCAGTGAGTTCAGTTTATAATCATATATTAATTCCATGTTTCATAAATAACAGTTTCATTTCTTGTCGCTAGATAGCAGCACGAATTGTTCTTATATAACGACCGTTTGTGACTTTTGATTGAACAAGCAAAATATCTGCCAAAACAATTTCAGTAAAAATAAATGAAGAAATAACGAATACTCTAAACTAATATTCAAGGTATCAAGGATATCAAGTATTTATGCAACTGACAAATCTATGTACATGTTATTGATATCTGAGTTTAAAGAAACTAGTTTCATAATTATCAAAACCATGCATTATATAGTGGTCTACTTTTCTTCAAATTTTCAGTAACGCCGAGCCTGGCAGCTGTGTGTGAATGCATAGTATTATACTTCATAATCTGGGATCTGTATGATGACTTTCCTGTTAATCGACATGACCCAAGAGTGTGGTGGAATCGATTGTATGCACGATTGTATGAGTTGGGGTGACAATGGAATGCTTAGGTTCTGTAAATATCCCTTTAAAGTCGATCCAGCGCTCCGATGTACTTGTACCGTCCTAGAGGAACCATTCCAGCTTTACTGGCTCCTGGTGCAATCCAAAATTAGAGAAACTGTGAAACGGATATAATATTAACAATATATATTACCATTGGATTATAAAAATAAAACAAATGTTCACTTAACAACCTACTTCAATGAAATTGTATAACAAATAGAGGAGAAACAAGTAATAAAATAGTTGCAAAAAATTAACTATCATGTAGGGATGGCAATGCCAAAAAGTACAGAAGTGAGGTAGGGATGAATACACAAATCCATGCAAAACTTCCTACATAAATAGTCAGTAAGTACTAAGCCTATCTTACAAGCTCGTAGTTATTTGCCACTGTAGGACTGTATAGCATTATTCAGTTTTAAATGCTTTTATTCAAACCTGAATTCATTCAACTGACAGAAATTCAACTTTTAATTGTAGACGAAAGTTATTCTTAGAAAGCTTTGGCTCCTTATGTAGTAATTTTTGTGTTTTCATCCCTACCTTGGTATTTTATTTTTCGGTATTGCCATTCCTACATCATACTTAAATTTGTGAATTTTTTTTTACTTGTTACTGTACACATAAGCATAAGGAACTGGATGAAGGTGGGATAGGAAATAAATTCTCTTCCACCATTTTGAATCTTAACGCATTCGGCTCTTAAAATTAAGCAATCCTGAATTTTCATTGTGTTTCATCGTTTTTAAAGAGTATCATCCATAAAAAATCTTTTTATTTAAGAGACAATCTACCATCGCTAACGGTATATGAAATACGTAACTACATGAATAATCTTGGTAACCAATAATTTTTGCGTATTTCATAATATGCTAAGTAAGTAATAAGCATAAGTATATTTAATTTAAATGTACCACCGTAAAAATTACTAAAAGAATAGATGATTGAGTTTTGACTTTACATTTGTTTCGGATATTCTCGCAAAGAATCACCGCCGTCACTAATTTTGAGCTAGTATACTAGAGAGAAGGCAGCTTAGTCAACATCACCCATTGCCAATTCTTGGGTTACCCTAGTCTGATAGTGGGATTTGACAGTCACTCCTATAACGCACACGGTCCCAAAGTGTGGAGCGCGATTTTGCGGCAACGAGATGCGAACAATGAACACTTGGGTTTAGAGTTTGGCATGTTAACCATTGGGCCATTTTCGGTCCTTACGTGACTTTATGAATTCAGGATTTAGCATGTTGTGCAAGTTAAAAAAGGAAGACAGATAAGATTTATTTCTTTCAAGGTGCAACTGCTTAAAAAAGATTTATACATTCGTTGATTTACTTATTTAAGAATTGAACTTGTCAACATGTAAAGCACTTTATGAATACTTTAGCTAAACAATCAGGACAGAGACAATTAGATATAGCTAATTCTATTTTTTTTCTTTATTAACCCTCACTCATAGAGGGGGCATGTGCATAAATGTACAGATAAACATAAACATATGATACAGAAATAATACACAGGATGTTTTAAAAAAAAATGAATGATCATATTGATAATTGTGATCTACCGACTAGATGGAGAGGAGCAACAAACCTGTAGCATCCGCCATCACAAGGGCGTTGTCTGGCTTTTTTTTCTGAGCCGGATAACAGAATTGGCTGGTACTTTTATAATGTTGCCTCTGCTTAAAGTGCAAAACGTGTTAAGCATCATCATCACCTCTCGAACCTTGGACCCCTTCGTTTGCAGCGTCTGACCTATTTACATATTTAGAAATATAAAAACTCAGCCTTTTACCCTCGTATCCAAATACACAAATAAGTTCTTTCACACCAGCAACTCGACTCACGTGACATGTTTTTCCTCCCGCTCCACACAGTAGAAACAACGCATGAATAAGAAACTATGGTGAAATGGAAATAGTTTTCTTTTCTTTTTTGCATTCATTTGTTTAGAGTACAAAGTAAACAAGCTAGCTACCGCAGTATCTACACGTGGGGACAGGTCGTTCAAAATGAACAAATCATCTGCCTCAATACACTCCAAAAGGAGTGTTCTTCTGAGGGAAGATTCTTCAGTTGCGGAGCAGAAAAATAAACTCAATCAAGAGGAAATTCTTTTTGTGTGCGTGATGAACAGCTCTTTAATAACATTGTAAGTATCCCAAAACAATGTTTTCTTTTCATCATTTTAAATGTTTAGCGAAAAAGATTAAAAACGGATAAGTAAATAAGTTATAGCGGTTAAAAGGTCGCTTTATACTCACTGTCCAAAAAAATGAGAGGTAGGCAAATACAAGGTAAACGATTGAGTTGTACTTCGTTGTTTGTTTCGTTTTTGTTTTCAGCTGCTTGGTGTAGCTATGAATGTGAACTGGTTCTTTGCAAAGTTAAAAGGATGATTAAAGTCTATAGAATTCAGGTAATTGGCTAAAAATTGGCATTTAAAATAAAATACTTTAAAAGCAAGAAATATTTCAAATTGATCACCATTGGTACATAGTAGACGCGATGAGAAAGTTCTAAACATCTGTATAGTGACACAGAACCATAACACTTAATATTTCACGGTCTCTTGATTAAGAGACTGTAGCCTGTTTCTTCAATAAAGGTTGGTATATATTGAATTTAACGAATTACATGATTGTAAATTTTTGCTTTTGTTTAAGTTTTCTTGCATCTAGTTATTTACAATATACATTGTTTTAAAAAACACGCAATTCAATAACAACATGAAACAAAAGAAAAGAACTAAAAAAGCGGTTTGTTAAAACTTACCTATGGCTTTTATTGGTGAATCTGATTTTACATCGAACTAAAATCAAGTTAAAAAAATTCCCCACGTTTACTCAAAATTATCTAAAAAAATCTTAAAACACGAGTGCTTGATTACCAAAAAATAAAAAATAAAAAAATGTAGATAAATTGGGCCGGAGAGTAGAATTTTGGTATTTAAAGTTCTCTACACGTGTTGCTTCATTGTACAATATTTTTCGATATTTAATAATGGTAACTGTTTTCAGAACTTTTTTAAACAAATGTTAATGCTAAAGTCCCTCGTGCATATAACGTGTCCAGTAGTTCACATAAGATTTTAATGCTCCCAATATGGCGAAAGGAAAATATTTCTTCCCGTCTCCTTCTCTTTCTCACAGCTTGTTTCCTGCAATACCTAAATAGACTCCAAAAGGCAACTTCTCTAATTCTAATTCAACATGAAGCTTTAAAATCAATACTCAGTTTCCCAAGGTTAGCAAGCCTGCAAATGTCTAAGCTAAAAGTATAGTTAACCGTGTTTTGTGCTTCAACATTTCCCTGTATTTTATCTTTTCTTTTCTATTTTTAAAGGTGAAAGATGATTCTAAATGCACCCACTCAAAAGTACTTGGAACAAATCAGAAATAAATAAATGCATTTATCGTTTGAAAGCGCAAACTTTAAAATTGAAACTGACGTTGATTGAAATAAACAAAAAATAGTGATTTTTCTGCTTCAATTTAAGGCTTAAAACATAAAAAGCTCACAGTCAAAGGCCTTAACGAATGGTGCTGCTAATGGACAGAGTCCAGAAATTAAATTACAATATAGCAAAGTAAACAAACCTTTCCAATGTAGTAACTTTTTATTTGTGTTGCAGAAAAGCAAAATGTACCATGTATGATGTAATAAAAGCTTTTATTTAAAGAAACAAAACTAATCTAGTACTTAACGATTCGTTAAGCTAAGTATTGTAATGTTGTGTAACATGAATAACCTGTGAACACTTTACCTTTATTTTAACTTATTAAAGATTATTTGAATTTGATGAAAACCATGCAACTACTCCACGTGGTTTCTGTCATATTTGTCACCATTTAAAACTATGAAAGACATGGTAAAAGAACAATTGATGATGCTAGGTAAACTTAGCGAAACGTAATATTTTACAATATATTTATTTGTTTATCCTGTCTGTTTCACGGCTCTATATAACTTTACTTCTTTCTATATCTGTCTGATTGTTACTTGTTTATATAGCTGTCTCTGTTTCTCTGTTTAATCTCTTTCTTGCTCTAACCTTCTGGTTTTTTTTTTATGCATGTTTGTTTATTGCTCTTGCTCAATTTATTATTCTATCTTTAATTAGTCTCTCACTTTGTTGTGAAAAATAATAATAATTTGAGATAATCTAACTTATAATTACTTTTTTCTTGAAAATACGTCCCGGGAGTAGCCCAACTGTGTACCGTGCTGCAGATCGAAAAGTCCATGATTCGAGCCACGACGCCACGGAACACGCTCTGCAATTTTAGTTGGAGGCGCATTATAAAATTACAAAAATAACATTCAATTCAATTATTCGATTTTAGGAGCCAGACACCCGTCCTTGTGTGACGGTTACTGCTTACAGGATACCCTCCCTCTGGCCTATAGTTCAAAATTAGAGACGACTATACCTCAACCTTGGGGTTCTCTGGCCTGGCCGTTTAGCCCACGTGTGCATAAGGTGCCATCCAGGTTCAAAGTATAATTACATTGAAAATATTATTAACTTCAACTATAATTCAATAACGACAGGATGTCGCTGTAAATAGTTCCTAAACAGGCTCACAGCATATTTTTTTTTCATCACACTAGAACATTTTCCTTTGTCAGTTTATTTTCTTTATTTAAGTATGTTTGTAGAAACCAAATATTAAACGTTAAACCGAATGCTTTTGGGTCGTAGCTCAGAATTTGACTATAGAAACTTTCCTAACAGCAGGTTATTTTTTTCGTTATAAGTCTGAAGTTTTGATACCCGTGGTGGGCACAGAAGATATAGCCCATTATGTAGTTAATTTTTACTTCAATCAAACAAAACTTTCTCAATTCTTTATAATTTTCTATCGTTATATGAGTATATTTTACAGCAGATTAAAGTTTAAAAGTACGTTAGATAACATCAGTTCTTCGTTAGCGCAACTCGGACATTAGTGTAAATATATATATTTTAGTCCAGATCAGATACCTACACATTGTATATTTTCAAGAGTAAACTACAATTAAAAATGACAAACTCGTTCGACCTTTCCAAGCTGGCTGATCGAAACTAAAGCAATAAATAGTTTGTTGAGACTTTAATTATGTAAGGAAGTTATAAGACTTGCAGACGAGATTACGATTTCAAAAACTCTCTTAACATCTAGACATCTGTGGAATTACGCCTTTCTTTGAGTGGCCAATAAATGAGCTCATATGAAACTATCTACCTAAGAAGATACATGAGACAAGAAGCCTCAGTCCTGCTGAAAAACTTGGCGATAAGAAAATCGAACTTCATTTCACCTTGCGGTAGGTTCTAAAAACTTAACGTTTCGTTCACTGTCCGCAGATGCTGTTTTTTGTTTTGTTTCTTGCCTAAGGCCATTCTAATACACGTAATCAAGCGTAAGCGATCATCTCTTAGCTTTAGCAGCGTCTATACGCCATTCAACCCTTGGTTTGCCACCTCATGTTAATGTCTGGAAATTAAAAGCCTGGAAGAAAGTTCCCTAGCAACGGAAACAAGGCTGTTGATAAGGCGTAAACAAGAAATGAATGGATTAGGTTACAGCGATCTGGTCGAGAACAGTTTCTTTTTTATTTGGGTTTCATTTTCTTTTATATGCGTTTAACTTGCTTCCTTAGATTAGATCTTGAAATTTACCTTTTTTTTTTTTCAAATCGGTCTCATTATTATTACTGTTAAAGTAAAATGTGATTGATGAACTTTTTGTAAAGAACTACACATTTAAATCTTGACCAGCCATATGCTTCTTTCATTAGGTCGACGGATAACATGTGACCCACACTTTGTGTATACACATGTGTATGTGTGTGTGTGTGTTTGTATTAATGGTTAAATAAATGTTGTTGTTCTTTCTATGAAGAACTGAATGAATACACACACACTTATATATATATATACAGACATTATTTATATCTGTAGATTTACAGAGGTTGAGTATTTTATATGAAAATTATTTTGGAGCCTTAATACATCGTTACTATCCATGTCGCAATGTTCGATCATGCTCTACCTTACGACTGTGCATTTTGATAATAGTTCTGACGTGTAGTTTCCACTGCAGAAAGCTCTCGCTGTCTTACGTCTGTCATGTTCAAAAGTACACCATTTCGCCCTGCAGTCTTTCTATAGTCTTTCTAGTGTACGGAGACGGCGGTTTTCCAGTGTCCTTATGCAATAGGATGAATACCTGTTTCATTCTCCAGCTGTTTGAACGGATATGTCGTGGAAACAACTTCTGTACATCTAATTTATGTCGCTTTTCCAGACGAAGAGCCTAGTTACATAGGGAAACATAGACGGCTTTTGACACTGACTTCATTTCTGTTCGTGGATTCTTGCCTGTTACGAGACACCGCATTTTGCTTACCACGACTGGTGCACGACTTGCTGCAGGTCTCTTTCTAGATGGTCTTGGATCCCCCATTTGATAAATATTCCTTTGTTTTTCCAATGTCATTAAAGTATATCGATATCTCGGTCTTGGACATTCTAAAACCCAAATCTGAATACATCTTTACGATCTCAATATATTAATATTTTGCACCAGAAAGAACTGTTACCTATCTTTCCTAAAAGTGATCTATCAATTCTATCGTTACTATATCTTCTTTGGTTATTATGTCATTTTCTGATTTGCGTATTCAGAATCGTTTTAATAAAATATACTCAACCCTCTGTACATATTCCACTTAAATGGTCGTGTTTGGTCTACACGTATTATAAGACATAGCATTGTACGTATGGAGTTCATAAAACTTGTTCGCGTAATGAGTTTTACAATCTTTATAAATGTATTGTTCTTACTGATGTTATTTTAGCTCATGTTTTTTTATCTAACTATTCTAATTCACTAGAAATGTGTTTGCTAACTCCAAGTACTGGTCAGCCGCTATGCTTGGAAATTCTATCCGCGTATTAATACCAAAATCTTCGAGCACGTGTTTTGGTTTGTAAGTATATGTATTCATATTATAAACGTTCTCCGTGTGATGTGATTAACTTCGTTTCTGAGGAGACAATAATCATAGCTAATAACGTCTTACTAGCTTGTCACGTTTCCATATGCGTATTGTTACGCCAGTATATAATCAGTAAAATAATCTACTGACAATCATGAGTATTTACAACATACCTGCTATCGAGGATTTCTGACAACCAACAATGTAACATCGAAATAAATTTACCTGAAAAAGAAAAAAGACAAGCTAGGCTGGGTTCCAAAAAAAAGGTTATGTGTGTACGTATGTGTATACGTGTGAAGCTATAAAAAACTTACAGGAATATCAAGTGTAAATTCTACACTTAAGAAAAGAGAATTCTATAAATCAAGGTAAAATAAACCATGTCCATAAACATAACTGTGCAAAAATAAATTATTAAGGAAATGAACACACGCTAGAGAGAGTGGTGGATTCTGAGTTAGTGCAGGTTGGTTTGAGAGTTTCTTAATTTACATACAACACTTGCAACCGTTCTCGATATATATATATATATGTAAATATGCACATAGAGGATAGCGTAGATGATTATTATATGATTTAATGTTTCATTTACTCCCGCACAGTTAAGCGAAAAAAATCTGGTGACGTTTAATAATGGCAGAAATAACAAATATAATGAAACAATTCGCTTATCTGCTACAAAATCTACCTGTCTGTTTGTCTCCCTATTTATACATCTGTCTATTGTTCTGCTTAAGTTTTAGGGACTGTATGTAGTTCTCATATTTATTCGATATTTTTACTAGTATTACAGGTGTTTTATCCTAGTAGAGAAACTAAACTTTTGTTATTTTCTGCTGATATTCACGTTTTCAAACTTACGTCTGATGAAAACCTTAATAGGTAAAACGAATGGTAGAATACAGTGATAACAGAATACAACGTAAAGCATATAAGCATATAAGCTACCGTTAGATCACAAAATCTGTATACCGTAAGTACTGATGTGGGTTTTCTTGTCTATTGTGATTAACTTATGATCAAAGCAAGCTACCTAAATAGACAAGGACTAAAAGTTAAACCCAGCAATGAATATAACAAATTTAATATACAGTTCTTATGTATGGTTCGTATAATGACTAGAATGTACCTATTATTCATCTGTTTGGTGACCTCGATGTTAGCAATAATTTCGCCCATAATCTCACTAATGCGAACTGATTCACGATTCACACCAGTGAGGCGTGAAGAAAGCCTGAACTTATTTATAGTTAACACCATTGAAACGTAAGGAAAGCCTGAGCTTATTCCCAGTCCACACCATTGAAACGTGATGAAAACCTAAGCTTATTCATAGTTCACACCATCGAGACGTGAAGAAAGCCTGAGCTTATTCCCAATTCACACCACTGGAACGTGAGGAAAGCCTGAGAGCTTATTCACAATTCACACCATTGAAACGTGAAGAAAGCCTGAGCTTATTCCCAATTCACACCACTGGAACGTGAGGAAAGCCTGAGAGCTTATTCACAATTCACACCATTGAAACGTGAGGAAAGCCTAAGCTTATTCCCAATTCACACCATTGAAACGTGATGAAAGCCTGAGCTTATTCATAGTTCACACCACCGAGAAGTGAAGAAAACCTGAGAGCTTATTCACAGTTCACACCACCGAGACGTGGAAAAAAACTGACTACCAAATTTAGCTGGATAGCCAAAGCGCCTCAAATTCTTTCTTGCAAAGTTTTATTTGTGTATAGCTAAATACAACGCTAGTTGGAATAATATGCTTCAAAAAATCCTACAGCTACAAAAAATGAAATTACGCATGTATATATGTATGTGTTAAATATGTCTATTATTCTTATTCATATATCCTAAAATCAAATTTTTATCTCGTTATTAGTTTTCACCAATGAATCAGTTTCTAGTCTTCTTAGCAGACGTAATTTCACTATAGTTTAAAATGTCATTTGCTAAATAGTTAACATTTTACTGTGAAGTTCCTATCATTGTTATTCTTTCCCGTTGCCCTTCGAATAAGCCTATTTCTTGATGTTTTGCTTGGTATTACCAAGTTAAGCAAACACACTACAACAGTGTTACGTTGAGTTGCGCCGGGAGATAGTTGACACACATCTGCAGTACGGGTTACATCCGTGTATCTAGGGGCACCACAAGGTGGCGCCTACCTAGTGCCTGCTAGGATTAAGAGTTGTTTTTATTCACAGGGGTTCTCAGCTTAAACCTTCTGTAAATCCTCCAGAACTTCGTGCTTGTTTTCCTATAGGCATCAAATGGCAATTCTTAGAGGCACGGCTTATTTACTTATACAGCAATCAATGGCTTTCTCACTATCTGCTTCTCTCTTTCTATGTGTTTCTCCCTCTTTCTCTCCCTGTCTCTCTGCAGTTCGTCTTGGTAAATATTCATCAGGGTACCCTTTCTATCTTCCTATTTCTCTATTTTCAACTCTCTATTTCATGGCTGTCTATAACTTCTTTTTTCCTATCTATCTGATTATTAATTGTTTGTCGCCTTTCTTTTTAAATGTCCATCTCTTTATTGCTCTAGCTTTCCGTCTATCTCTGTATGTTTGTCAATTTCTGCTACTCTATGTAGCTATTAATCTATATCTCTCGCTCTTGATATTCGTTTGTCCTTTCGTCATTACCTACCTGTGTTTCCTCTGTTATTTATTTTAACTATCACTGTATGTTTTTATACTATTTAACTGAACAAGATTATTAATACAATACAAACTATTGAAGCTGATATGGGTTTTTTTTACAGTTTATAGTTTAGTATTATGAACTTTCTAATTAACTAAAGTTTTCTATTGAGACACGAAATTTTTGTTGTTGTTTCTTCCGCTGAGATCTGAAGTTTTTGGTTTGTTTTTCCACAGAGAGCCGAAGTGTTTGGTTTGTTTTTATATATATATTTTAAATTATTGGACTTCAGTTTATTATCTTTCGAAGAAACCCTTAAAATTCGAATATTATCTACTGCTAACAAGCAATCAGTTTATCTAGGTTAAATTGATTGACAAGAGAGAGTGTTCTTTTTAATGAAGGTCAAATTACACAACTGGCACGTATGCCTAAACACACTATAGTTTTCAGGCTGTACTTGAAGTAACATGCCTGTCTCATTATAATAAGCAAAGAACAAAACAATAAACACATATCCTAGTAGGAAGATTCAGTTTTCTTGGAAATATGTTTCCAAAACGTCGAGTAAGTATGTTGGCAGGTTTTCCATTGCCTTAATTATCAATATTGTGTCCTACTTTTAACAGAGTTGTAGTAGAAAAAGTATAGACCGTGCTAATGTTTCCTTAAGGAAAAGTACAGGTTGTTTTAATGTCTAATTTTAGGTGATTTGGAGTAAAGACCTGTGTCAAAAAGTCAATTTGTTTCGCTTGACGGCTATCCAACCCTGTTTTTAGAGACTCATCATGAAATTACGGCTGTGCTCCAGCCATCTGTTACTTACTGGCTTAGATGCTGCAGTACCGAAGAAGACATGTATTGATACGCCGAGTGAGCTCCAAACATTGCAGCTAGAAATGGAAAATGCTCTCCCAACAAACATTTATATATATATATACTATTAGAATCAAAAATATTAAACGTCATGCTCCAAGTGATATTTTGTTGTTCGTTTGTTTATGAGAGTTACGGAGGTTGACACGTGCTAATCATCAATTATGTATTTCAAATTCTTCAGCCAAACATCACTAGCGGGTATAATTATATTCGTGATACAAATACATGTATATTTAAGTGTATTAAGTATTTTAGATGACGTATAAGTCAGTCATTTACCCGTTATTAACAGAAATACATATATACACGTGTGTGTGTGTGTGTGTGTATTCGATTAGAATTGTATGAAAAGTAAATCAAATTATTAGAATACAAATTTTACGCTTTGACAAATTTGGTCATCTAGCAGTGATCATTCTTATTGAATTACTTTGAAGGTTTAGAAAAAAAATATTTTTTTCGCTTTTCTCGTTTTATTAACACATCTCAGGTATTTTAGGCTCATAGCACCTTTGTTAATGAAAACGTTTCTCAGTAGCATGTTTCAAACTAAATTACGACATTTCTTTCGTAACACCAGCAAGTTCAACTTGAAATATAAATCACTTTTCTCCAAAATCGTTAGGTAGGGCTGCCATCTAGTGGAATTGTGTATAACTATACTAACTTTTATATAATAAATCACTCACTCTCCGCCCACAGTTCACTTTCGTTAGAACTGGTTGTTCTGTTGAGTAACGTCTTGTTTTACTGGTGATGGGACTAAGCCTAAACGACATAGATTAACATGTAAATATTTTTAAGCAACACGTATTTAATCATCAAAAATAAAATGCTAAGAAAGGTTATGATGATGACAAGTTAAAAAATACATTTTTTGAAAATTTTATTTGCCTATGAAATTTCTCTTAAATTCGTTCTTGTCTAAAGTAACGAGCTCATCGTCAGATAATCAGGTAAGTTGTTCTAATGGTAAACTAAGTACATTTACTGGTATGTAAAAATGTGTTTAGAGGTGTGTATCATAGAGCATTATAAGGAAGTGGTATTTATTGTCTTTAACCTAAAAGAAAAAGTATAGATTGTAAAAAATAAAAGTTTTTTTTTTTACTATTTCTTTCATTTTTGGGATTTTTTTCAGGAAAAGTCAGCAATGCATACCTTTTTATTTTGTAATTATTCAGAAGCAGTCGACTATATACATTGTTCTACAACATGTTTACGTTTCACGTTATTCAGGAGCAGTTAACTAAGTACACAGTTCTACAACATGTTTACTTTTCACGTTCTTCAGGAACAGTCAACTATATACATAGTTCTACAACATGTTTGCCTTTCACGTTATTCAGGAGCAGTTAACTGTGCGCACAGTTCTGCAACATGTTTACCTTTCGCGTTATTCAAGAGCAGTAAACTAAGTACACAGTTCTACAACATGTTTGCCTTTCACGTTATTCAGGAGCAGTTAACTAAGTACACAGTTCTACAACATGTTTACCTTTCGCGTTATTCAAGAGCAGTAAACTAAGTACACAGTTCTACAACATGTTTACCTTTCGCGTTATTCAAGAGCAGT
>NW_013665651.1:596446-623691 GCF_000517525.1 Limulus polyphemus | reverse complement strand
AGATAAGACCCATTAGCTAGAAATAATACTCGCTAACTAAAGATATGACCCGCTAGCTGAACATAAGACCTGCCATCTGAAGATAAGACCTGCTAGCTGAAGAAATGACCCGCTATCTGAAGATAAGACCCATTAGCTAGAAATAATACTCGCTAACTAAAGATATGACCCGCTAGCTGAACATAAGACCTGCTATCTGACGATAAGACCTGCTAGCTGAAGATAAGTCCCACTAGCTGAAGGTAATACCTGCTAGCTAAAGATATGACCTGCTATCTGAAAATAAGACCTGATATCTGAAGATAAGTCCCACTAGCTGAAGGTAATACCTGCTAGCTAAATATATGACCTGCTATCTGAAAATAAGACCTGATATCTGAAGATAAGTCCCACTAGCTGAAGGTAATACCTGTTAGCAAGAGGAAACTATCCATACAGTTGATCATAATGTGCAGCAGCGGAATTTTAATATTCAATACATAGCTAAAAAACGTCCGTTAGCTAGAGCTTATAAACTGTAAATGAAAATAATATATATACACGAGAACGAATCATAACAAAAATACACAAGAAGCAACACATTATGCGTTTTGACACATAAGATATAGCAATATATAGGTTTAATATCTAGAGTAAGTGAAATGACTTCGTAATTTTCTAAAAGTCCTAAGCTCTTGTTTAAAAATACAAAGTTCTGCAAAAAAAGAAAACGTGTCAATTATACACCGTACGACACGTTATAAATGAAACATGATTATACACTAGCTAATGAAGTAATTCCAAGTTGTTCTTTAGTTGATATCATCCCCTTTTTGCAACAATAGCAACATTGACTCTACCTTGCCAGAGATGACGTCATGGGATGTCAGAAGGCAAGTTGTTTGCTTGTACCTCATCCGTAGAGGAGTATAACCTGTAACTTATTTCACAGTGTCGACATCTCGCAAAGCTACACGAGGGCTATCTGCGCTAGCCGTCCCTAATTTTGCAGTGTAAGATTAGAGGGAAGGCAGCTAGTCATCACCACCAACCGCCAACTCTTGGGCTACTCGTTTACCGTCACATTATAACCTCCCCACGGCCGAAAGATCGAGCATGTTTGGTGTGACATGGATTCGATCCTGCGACCCTCAGCTTGCGAGTCGAGCGCCATAACTACCTGGCCATGCCGGGCCAACACGAAAGTGAGCTAGTTAAAATTACCGGCCTGAAGATCCCTGGTATATAATAACATCTCAACCAGAAGTAGTATGATTGAGATACTAGTATATACTCTTTTTAGTAATCATGACCATGTTGCTAATTATCATATGTTACAAAATCAATGCGATTATGTAGGTTTCAGTTTTGTGACGATTTGTAGAAGTAAGAAAAATACACAATTGACAGTTTTATTTCTAGCCTGTGCGCACATTAGCCACTTCAATAGAGTTCTCCTATTCCATTCTAGAGTTACGCAGAAAAGATAGAAATAACATATGAAATACTTAATCCTGATATGCTTATTTGTTAATGCAAATTGTTGGTATTGGTGAGCGTTTTGTGTTTCTTTTTAATGACTATTAACATCAGAATGTACCTAGCAGTTGGTGTTAATAATGGTCAAGGGCACTTACGAGACGCTAATGCAATAGTGTATCTGTCACACTCGAATTGTATGAGTGACTTCCTTGGTCACCATAGTCACCGAATCTCAATCTGACTAATCATTTTGAGAATATACTTGAGCATCATATTCGTCAGTGTAAATCCAGTTTCAACATCTGTGAAATAGGTTACAGATTATTCTCCAAATCAGTGTCGACATCTGTGAAATAAATTACAGATTATACTCCAACTTCGAAATTCAAAAACAAACAAACAAACACACAAACATCTACAACATGTTTACCTTTCACGTTACTCAGGAGCAGTTAACTAAGTACACAGTTCTACAACATGTTTAATTTTCACGTTATTCAAGAGCAGTTAACTATGCGCACAGTTCTGCAACATGTTTATTTTTCACGTTATTCAGGAGCAGTTAACTATGTACACACTTCTACAATGTATTTACTTTTCGCGTTATTCAGGAGTAGTCAATTATATATCTAGTTCAACAATATGTATATCTTTCAGGTTATTTAGAAGCAGTCAGCTATGTACACAGTTCTACAACAGGTTTAACTTTCGGGTTGTTCAGGGGCAGTTTCAAATGTCCACTATCCTACGAATTCTTAGCTTTTTTTATTAATGAGAACAGTTAATAACATAAGTATATTTATAGTTGGAAAAGATCTTTTTTAACTATTCAGAAGAGCTTAGCAATATACAATGTTCGAGAGCAACCAATAATACACATAATTTCACGATGCTTTTTTTTGTCTTCGAGTTTTTCAACAGAAGTCGACGATGTCCCCAGTTTTACAATACTTCAATCTTTCGTGTTATTGAGGGGTAGTCAATAATCTTCAGAGTTTCATTTCTTTTTTCGAAAATTTTAAAACTCTATACGCTATTTATAGATTACTCTTGATGAAACACAGCTACACAATCAGTAAAATGGTTCTCCCTGTTCGAAGATGTTACGGCAGACAAGCGACAAACTGATAATTCAGTGTTTGTATTGTTTGTTTTATTTCGCGCAAAGCTATTATCGGGTTGTCTGCGCTAGCCGTCCCTAATTTAGAAGTGATTGATTAGAGGAAAGTCAGCTAGTCAACACTGCCAACTCTTAGGCTACTCTAATCGAATAGGTTGGTTGACCGTCACATTATGTAGCTCCCAAGGCTGAAAGGCACGCGTGTTTGGTGATGGGATTCGAACCCGTGACCTGCAGATTGCGCATCAAGTGCCCTAACTACCAGGCCAAACCACGCTTTACTTGTATTGTTTATTGGGTTTCTGGGTTCTATTTATATTAACTAACTACCTTTATATTAACTAAGTAACTATTAACTAAGTGTTTATTACACAATTGCCTATTGTACACGAAAATTAGATTAAAATACACGTGATTTTTTGATATATGGAGGAAAAATTCAAGAACAAATTTTTATATTCTGGTTCAAATTTTTCTTTTACGTCCTCATTAAAACATGAGAAAACCACAGTCGTCGCATGTTCAAGTTAATGTACTGAATCAGTTTCAAACACTAATTTTTTTCTCGACACAAATGTTACCTCGTTACATTTTGTCACTAAGAAAGATTTATACTGGAAAAAAAAAATATATATATATATATATACAAAAACATGCGCGTTGTCGACAATAAAGACTTGTTTGTTTTCGGAAGTGTTCGAGCCAAGCTACTCGAATGCTATCTGTGCTAGCCGACTCTGATTTTGGATCGATAGAATAGAAGAAAGACAGCTAGTTAACAGCACCTACCGCCAACTCTTGTCTGCCGAATAGTGGGATTTTACCATCGCCCTTATAACGTACCCACGACCCCAAAGTGCAGAGCGTGTTTCTTTTCTTTTTTAATTTTCTTCCGATAACGGAACGCGAACTCTTCACCTTCACTTTCAAAATCTTGCACGCGAACCATTGGGTCACGCTCGGCCGTATCAGTAACGAAACATTGAACTTTCATATGACTTTAATTTCGAACATCGTACATCAGTTGTTTTAATAATAAAACATTTTAATCAATGAATAGTTTAGCAAGGACTGAAACTGTTGTTTTCTACACGATGGGTTATCTGCACTCTGTCCACTGCCGGGTATCGAACCCCAGATTTTACCGCTACAAGCCAGTACACTTACCGGGAAGGACAGAAACTTGTGATACAAAACTGATGTTCCCACAGATTCCATACAATATGTTTTGACGCGTAAAAACTCATTTTCCCTGGCTGGGCATGATGTTGCATCAAACTGAAACGTATTTCAACTAAATTCCATAAAATGGCTATAACTAATAATTGCAGCTTCATGTTCTTTCAGCTCTTACCAGTTCAACTAGGACAATCATAAAGAATGAAGCTTTCTTTATATGTCATTAGGTGTAAAAAAACAGATAACAAACTGCCGCAGGACTTGTGAAAGGTGCTAAGGTTTCAAACATGATTGCAATTTATCAAGCTACCGAATATGTTACTATAATTAGGTTATGGCCGCCGCGCGATACTAAACGAATTCGGCAAGACTATTCCTACAGCAAAATATTTCGCATCATAGCATTTGATGTTGTTTGCAGTTAAGCACAAAGCTACACAAAGGGCTAACTGTGCTCTGCCCACCACGGGTATCGAAACCCGGTTTCTAGCTGTATAAGTCCGCAGACATACCGCTGTGCTACTGGGGGGGGGGGCATAGCATTTGAATTCAGCATGTCTTGTAAGAAACGTGCTTATGGAGATGTTTACGATTGCCTGTTATTTCTTATTTGACGGCAATTGCATTTTTAACTAATAGAAACTTATATATCATCAAAATGCATAACAATTTGTTTCTTTGTTTGTAGAGCAAAGCCACATTGGACTATCTGCTGTGTCTACCACGGGGAATCGAACACCGGATTTTAGAGTTGTAAGTCCGTGGACTTAACGCTCTAACACCGGGGAACATGCGTAATAAAGAAAACATAAATATTAGTTTTCAACCTTTTAATATTTATGTCTGTAATCATATGGGCTGAGGGTAATTAGTGGTTAGCGTGCTCGGACTGTGAATTCGAGAGTTCTCGGTCCGTTGCTTCAAAAATACGCTCTGCTATTTAGGATTCTTGGTGTGTTATAAGAGTGGGATCGAACTGTTCAGGTAGACAAGAGTTGATGGTGAATGCTGTTGTCTGTCTCACTTTCTTTTATCCCCACCATGCAGAATGGCCTATAATACGCTGCGTTATTAGCATATTATACTTTAGAAACTACTGTATTATTATAATGTCAAAGTGTGCAAAGTATACTGTTTTCACAGATTCCCCAATGCATGACATTATACAAGCGTACAAATAGCATCACATCATCAGTATGTAAATATGTACGAGCGTACAAAGTATTGTTAAAATGTGCGTCTGTGCAAAATACACTGTATATCATTAGTATGCACAAGTTCATAAATTACACTGTGTCACAAGCATGCGGTAGGGTCCAAATTATATTGTATCATCAGCATTGTGATAAGTTCACCAATCCACCAGAATGTTGAAGCGTACAAATTATATTGTACAACCAAGTGTACAGATTACGTTGTGTTATGTGTTACCACCATGTAGATAAAATATATTCTATCGCCAATAAGTTTGTTTGTGTTAGAGCAAAGCCAGTTAAGCCACGTCGAGCTATCTGCTGTATCCAGCGCTGGAATCGATCCTAGGATTTAAGCATTGTAAGTCCGCAAACTTACCGCTGTCCTATCGTGGGAATCGCCAATAGGTAAAAATGTACAAAATACACTATCCAGAGTGAGACAGGTCAGAGTGAGACATTTCACGCAACCTATAAATGAAATGTTTATATCTTACACGCATAGACGGTTGAACGTATATGAATTGAGGTCCCCGGGGGCATCTGATTGTCTACGTTAACTGTAGCCGTTGAAATCAAAACTGAAATAGTGACTTTCCATAGTAGTCACACACGAATCTCTATTCCACATTCAAAGGAGCACTAAGTTACCGCGTAAAAATTGGGGTTGGCACATACACCCAGTTTCCGCCACCAATGCTTACTCATAAAAGTACTTAACGGTTGAAAAAATATTAAAAACATTCTTAGTTTTTCTTAGTGGTGCAACACATTTTCCGTTCCGTTATCTGTTATAGATTTAGAAATCTCACGTCAGAATGGCCTTAAACTAACGAAATAAAGCATGTTCATTACCTCCGCTACTAAAGGTGGACAGAGGTTATGTTTTCACCCCTGTGTGTGTGTGTTTCTCGACAACGGCTGAGTGAATTTAGACGAAAGCTGCTATACACTTGGACTATGATCGAACTTAGAAGTGATTAGTTTTTGGAGGATTAAGGTCACGAAATCTCAAAAAAATCCCTATCCGTTAATATGGGGACCAATTTTTCACACTCTTTTTTGCTCTATAAATCAACCAAAAATGATCGAATTTTGATCAAACTTGGTGAAATTATGTATAATATTATTCCTCATTGTCTTGCCAAAAATGGTCTGTGTCCTTTGATAACGACGGACATACGAACACATTTGCTTTTCTTTTTTTTTAAAGAACCGAATATGATCAACGCTGCGTGGCGAAGGTATGCCCTCTGCTTGAAACTGTAATAAAGAATTTTTGCACTCAACTGTCTACTCAGAATACACGTCAACGAATCCTCTAAGGAATCTGTACATAGATGTGAAGATACACGCCTGCATTACTAATAGCTGACTTAAAACAGGCGAAGCAGTCTTAATGTACATCATTATGGTAGAAACAAATTTTTATCCACTCTTTACTGTATATCACAGGCCACAAAGTTTTATAATAATGGACCACATGTGTCCACATTTGTCTATCATGATGTGGTGATTGATGTTGAATGTCCAGCATTGTCAGTATTGTAATGGCAAACCCTTACTGTCCACCGTCCCAGTTGTTCCGTATTGTTGTAAAACCCGATGACCCACTCCTACATTGTCATTCTTGTGATGTGAATCTTTGTTTTACTTGTCTCGTTACTGTGGCCCATCGTCTGTCTTACCTGGTATGCTATGACAGACCAATCTCTACACATTTTCAGTCTTGTTACGTGATTTTTTTATCCATTCGTTCTGTATCGTTATTTAAGGTAAAGTCGTCCCATTTTTCCCTTGAGTAAATCGTTGTCTCATTTGCACAGTATTATATATTGTTGATCCGTTGTTGTGTTTAGCCAACTTTGCATAGTGAATCATTTCTTGAGTTGTTTAGCATTGTTACATTGGTGAGGCTTTATCCCATTTTCCCGTTTTTGTAATGGTTCTCCATTATCATTCTTGTCCAGTACCGATTAGAGAACCGTTTCTCGTTGGTCCTATCTTGGTAAACTATGACCTCATCTTTCCAATGTAACAATGGTGACTCATTGTTCTTCACTATTATCATTACTGCCTGTTCGGTTTTGTGATGTAGGACCGTTGTCCAATTTATGCAGTACTGTTATGGTGAATTTTTGTAAAGATATGACCGTAGAGTCACACTGGGTCATCTGTCTAAGCACACAAGATCCTCTTTGTAATGGACAAACGACCACACATGCCCTACCTGATAAAATGAAGTCATTGGCCAGACATGTACAGAATTGTTGACCTCAAGTCTCATTCATGAGAAGAAACTAAGTTGGCTAAACAAAAAGCAAAATAAATTATAAACAACCAACTAAAACTTTAAAACATAATTTGTGTTTCTATAAGGATAAAACGCACTAGATAAACATTTGTTATCAAGAGTATAAAGAGATGATAAGAACTCAAAACAAAAACATTAAGCACATTTCCTACACAGACTACTGGACACAAGATAGAAAGATAGATTGTTGGTGCATGTAATCACACAAGTAGGAACTTGCTTCTTTATATTGTTAAATATTTTTTTCCAAAGTGTTTAACTTGGTTTTAGCCAACCTAAAATCCTCCAGTAGCTCCATCTGAGAAAAAGTGTGACGTGAAAAAAACTACAATAAATCTATCAACAAGAAAACTACGACATAAAAGAAACATCTACAATAAGTACTTTTACACGAAAATTAAGTCAAAAACGAAAACCTAAAATAGCTGCCTCTAAAGAAAAATTAACTTTATTGCAAATGAACTCATATTATCTACTATAGGAAATTTAAAACTTACTCTTAATTACACCTTATCGTATAATATAGACATATAAAGACTTGCTCTTAACCCTAAATAATTGTACAATATCAACATTAAAGGTTCACTGTTAACCTTAATTTATTGTACAATATCGTCAACTAAAAAATTGACTTTAACTCTACATTATCATATAACATTGGCATCTAAAGACTTGCTCTTAACCCTACGTCATTATCGAATATTGGCAATAAAGGCTTACTATCAGCCCTAAATTATTGTACAACATCGATATCTAAAAACTTGCCCTTAACCCTAATTTTTTGTACAATATCAACATCTAAACACTTGCTCTTAAAAAATTATAAATATGCCAAAAAAAAAAACATAATTTTAAAACTATGAACTTTATATTTTTCTTGTGAAAAAGAATATAATTATGTTAATTCTGCGATTTTAAAAGCAATAATTTATATCCCATTGTTACGTTTATAAAAGAAATAAGTGAACATTAAACGGTATATTATCCGATTAGTTATACAACAGTTATTTCCTATACCTTGAATTGTTTGTTTGTTTGTTTTTAATTTCGCGCAAAGCTACACGAGGGCTATCTGCGCTAGCCGTCCCTAACTTAGCAGTGTAAGATTAGAGGGAAGGCAGCTAGTCATCACCACCCACCGCCAACTCTTGGGCTACTCTTTTAGCAACGAATAGTGGGATTGACCGTCACATTATAACGCCCCCACGGCTGAAAGGGCGAGCATGTTTGGTGTGACGGGGATTCGAAACCGCGACTCTCAGATTGCGAGGCAAGCGCCCTAACCATCTGGCCATGCCGGGCCTGGCAAAGCACAGGTAGCTTATTGTGTAGCTTTGTGCTTAACTTCAAACAAACAAACAATTAAATATTCCTGTCGCTACAGGCGCTGCTAATATCTCTAAGACAAGATTATAAGAAAAGTATTATTTATTTTTCATAGGTTAAATTCTAATATAAAATGTTTTTGTAGATATGAATGACCTCCCAGTGGTTCAGCGGTAAGTCGGAGGAGTCAAATCACTAAAAACCAGACGTCGATACTCGTGGTGGGCACAGCACAGATAGCCCGTTGTGTAGATTTGTGCTTAACTTCAAACAAACAAAAAGTATGAACGACTGAAAAATTTCGTATGTTTGGTATATTGGTACATTATGAACGTTCTGCGTATAGTTGAGTTATTATCGGATGTAATCTATCTATACTTGGATTTTAAAAATATCAATATTCACTTCAAAATTTGGTTGTGCGCCATATTATCTATTGATTCTGTTTGTGCCGATTTCGAAGCTTGTAATATGCAACAGTTATTACTGCATTTTGTTTTCTGTTGCCTCTTAAACATACCAAAAATTAAGCGTATATATATATATATATATTCAATTTAATTACTATAATCGACGTCATCTTTCTGGGGTTCCTGCCAAGTAATATAGCAACAACATAAATCTTAATGTTACTACCTTTGTTTATTTATTTGTAACATTGGATTGAATGAATGGGTGACAGTAAAGAATAATGTATAACAATACATTAACCACACACTCTATCTGCTGTGACCATTACCGACGAGGCTTTTCACTCGATACTACGGTTCATCAGGTCGGCTGGGATACGATGGGCACAGTAGAGGTTGAAACGCAATTCATATTATAAAATTTCATGAACAGCAACTGTTATGGTGTGAACTATGATTCAAGATAAAACGGTTATGAAAGACGAACATATAACACTATTTTGCACCAAAATAAACTACCAGCTCTACCACAAGCACAAAGTTACAAATAGTTAAGTTTAAGCCTAAACACTCATTTTACATTGAAATGAAAGAGCTTTTGAATTTTCAAGAGGTTTGGAGGAACTACGATACCAAGCTAGGATTGTTAAAAGTTTTGTTGTTGTTCTGTTGGAATCGAGTATGAAAAATCTAACTTACCCACAAGGAGCATTCAAAGCCTGAATTTCAGCGTGCTTCTGAAACTCGCGATCAAAAAAGATTCTGACGTCACATATTCTGAAGGACAGATCTTAGGCATGGACAAACACAGTTCTGGAGGCTCAGAGGTTAACTTTCAATGTTCAGAGTTCTAGTAAATAGCCAACAGTACACTCCGTGTAAATTATGCCCCCCCTTCTCACCTGGGATGTGGGTTTATAACACTTCATTATGAAAACATGTCATGTCTTTCACACTTTGGCTTGTCATTCACGAGCACGAGCTGCCAAGCTGGTTTGCCCTAGCCATTTACTCGAACCATTAACGCTACATTTGGAGATGAGGAACAAAAACGATGTTCTATGTACTGGTCCATTGTAGTCAGCCTGCTTAAACAGTGATGGACGAGCGGTCTATTGCTGCAGGGAAAAAAAGCACTTCAGAGAGACTTGTCAGAATGTGGAGTCTTCCCAAGGTGTTTGTAAATACCACACTTTCCTTAGTCATAGCAAAAGAAACAATTTTATCAAGTTCTCGGTAAGGTTATATCAGTACTGGTTAGAATATAAGAAAAGAGGTATACATTACCAAACTAACACATTCACGTAGACCAAACGTTCGTTGTCACTACTGCTAAGGCTTTAGAGCTACAGCATTGTCGACACTGTTTCTGCAGTCCATATGTAAACCACCAATTCATTAACATATAATCATTAGTTGTTAGACAGGTGATTTTTTTTTATCCCTCGTACCTCACTCCCTCTATGAAGCAAGATAAAAAATAAAGATGTGCCTCTACCACCACTCCTTTCAGCTGGATGACGATCTAGAATGATGAAAAAAAAAGAAGGTACGTAAGGCCATATTCTTCAGCATTTGTTAACAGTTCACTCTTAACTCTTCTCGCTGAACGCGTGAACACCCCCTGGACCTACTGGTGATGTTTAAATTAAAGTATTATGTGACAAGGCTGCTTAACATGCGTTCGTACATATTCTAATTACAAAACATATGCTGAAACATTAACTCGTGTAGCCTTGGTTTCACACGACTTCATGCAACATCGCTTGTTGTTGGGGTTTGTTATTTCTAAATATCAAAACTGGGTCCATCATCATCAGAAATAGTTGTGAGTTCATCATCATTAATAGAAGTACGTTAGTCTGTTTTCGTTCTACTTCATAAATTAAATACATTAACAAACCTTATACGTACATATGTATATACGTAAGGATAAAGGAAGCAGCTTTGCTGTAAACTTACTATACGTAGAGATAAAATAATCATAATAAATTAAATACATTAACAAACCTTATACGTACATATGTGTATACATAAGGATAAAGGAAGCAGCTTTGCTGTAAACTTACTATACGTAGAGATAAAATAATCATAATAAATTAAATACATTAACAAACCTTATACGTACATATGTGTATACATAAGGATAAAGGAAGCAGCTTTGCTGTAAACTTACTATACGTAGAGATAAAATAATCATAAGGTATAGAAATGGACTTAGACTTCCCTGGGAACCCAGCAAACTAAACATCGTTTAGCCTTGTAATGTTTTTTGTCATTTTTTGTACAATATTACCCTGTTAAATTATGTTTGAATTTAATAGGCTTCCAACTTAACCGAAGTAGCACGTCAAGTTAAGTGACTAAACTATCATGCAGTAAAACAAAATACATTTTTTAACATATTTCGAATATTATACAAAGACAAGCTGGATAAAAACGTTGAATGAACAATTACACATGTACCAAGAATTGACTACAAGCCTGCTTTGCACCATTGATTAGACAATGTATTTTATATGTATATAATTCGTAAGAGAAACTTTCAACAGTGCACTGTTTATCGCTACATTTTATATGTACCGTATTTTTCGGAATATAAGACGCACCCTTATTTTGAAAACAAAGTTTTGGGAAAAAAAATCTACAGTCGCATTTGAAAAATTTTTATTGAACAAAAATTCAGTTTGATACTTTAAAAATTAGTATATATATTGTTCTAAAACACAAAAAGAGACTCAAAAACATCAAAAATAAGAAAAATACCGTAAATCAAAACAAAGGTTTACTGTTATTTAGTTTGGTTCAAAACCAACAAAATCTTCATTGCTTTCACTGTAATTTTTTTATTATTATTTAGGGAGCATTATAAATAGTTATGTTTTTTAAAGAAAAAAAACTACTATTGTTATAAATAACACATTCAATTGAACTAAACTATGCATGCCTATTTAAATATATTTACACATGGCTTGTGTATATATATATACACATATATATATTATTCATACCTTCGGTGTATAGGACACAAGCAGATTTTGACATCAAATTTTGGGGTAAAGAAGTGCGTTTTATACACCGAAAAATACGGTAATATTAAACAGTACATCATGGATACGTAAAATACTGGATAAACTCACAACAGTGGTCACACATTGTATCACATCATATACATGTAACAAAACTTCTACCAATGAGAGTGTGCCATATATGTATATCTGTGTGTGTGTGTGTGTAACAAAAGACAGTGATTACACAGTCCGTTATTTGCCTAATGTTTACTACACCTATTGAACAGCGCTAATGTAATATATACTTACTGCAAAGATTGAGGAAACCTCACATACATTACATACTCAGTGTAAATATTGAGTAAAACATCATATATGTGATACATACTCAGTGTAAATATTGAGTAAAACATCATATATGTGATACATACCTATTGCAATGGTTAAGTAAAACATCACATATGTATTACATACTGCAAATAATGAGTAAAACATCACATATGGGACACATTTATATGTGATACATACTTAGTGTCAAGGTTAAGTAATTCATCATATAGGTTGCATACATGCAAACACACTGCAATAAGTTGAATAATGCATTATATATATTATATTTTACTATCATCATATGAGCAGTACATAATATATATATGTATGTATGTACGCACACTCATTACAGTGACTGAGCAGCACGTGAATGTAATGTATATTTACTGCAATACATTATAAACGTATTAAAGTAATGAGTGAACAGTACGTTATAAACACATGTTTAATACTGATCCTAAGTTTTACCTAATGAATAAAGCCTAACTAGTTATTGTGTTATTTTACATACTTATATATATATATACATCCGAGGATTAAATGAACAGGATATTTATATCTTTTGTTGTTGTTTTAAGATGTTTAACTAACACGTGAATAGTGTATTTTATACCGTTTTCGACTTTGAGCCAAAAAATATGGCTTTGAGACATATTTCGATAATAATCTTTAACTGTTGAATATCTGTAGGTCAGTTTAAACATGTACACCTCGAGACATATTTCGATCATAATCTTTAACTGTTGAATATCTGTACATAATTTAAAACATGTAAACCTCGAGACATATTTCGATCATAATCTTTAACTGTTGAATATCTGTAAGAAAGTTTAAACATGTACACCTCGAGACATATTTCGATCATAATCTTTAACCGTTGAATATCTGTACATAATTTAAAACATGTAAACCTCGAGACATATTTCGATCATAACCTTTAACTGTTGAATATCTGTACATAATTTAAAACATGTAAACCTCGAGACATATTTCGATCATAACCTTTAACTGTTGAATATCTGTACATAATTTGAAACATGTAAACCTTGAGGCATATTTCGATCATAACCTTTAACTGTTGAATATCTGTAGCTAAGTTTAAACATGTACACCTTGAGACATATTTCGATCATAACCTTTAACTGTTGAATATCTGTACATAATTTGAAACATGTAAACCTCGAGACATATTTCGATCATAATCTTTAACTGTTGAATATCTGTACATAATTTGAAACATGTAAACCTCGGGACATATTTCGATCATAATCTTTAACTGTTGAATATCTGTAGCTAAGTTTAAACATGTACACCTTGAGACATACTTCGATCATAACCTTTAACTGTTGAATATCTGTAGATAAGTTGAAACATGTACACCTTGTTATTGAAGGTCTTCGTTTATTTCCTAAGTATCTTATGCAACATGTAAACATTGTTTACACTAATACAGTTTACATTTAGTAAGGCAGCCCTCTGTAGTTTATGCCCACGAAATCTACTAGTACTTCAATATACAACAGCGCGTGCTAAATTGATGATCATACATTTATTCATGCATTTAACATTTACTCGTTCAATCTTAGTTTCTGTTTTACATGAGTTTTTGTTTATAGTTTCACTTATGCGCAAGATATTTTACTAATGTCTCTTGTACAACGGCGCCAGGAGTTTAGCCAAATACTGATTGATGTTTATATTTAAAATACTTCATTTGTAATAGCTTGTATGATACGTGGAGTGGAAAAAAATCACGCAATTCTTAAAACTATATTTGTAGCGAGTACGGCGACAGCTTTCTTTGTTTCGGTCGTCATCATTGTTAGTGATAACACTTTGGTTATGTTGGGTGGGTTTAAACTGAAAGTTGAAGTTTGGGAAAAACTGTTACAGAAAACGTGGTAATAACACGATAACACAAAATTAGTGGGCTACATTAAAAGTTGGTTACGAAATATTTTGGAAAATAGGCTTCTTATTACGTGGTTAAAGCCGTTTTCACTCGTGTATCCAAAGTGTAATACGGAAAACCGAGATTGTTTCTGTACGAGTGTTACTTTTAGGAGTACATCTCAAAATACTTTAATTTATAAAATCATCCAAGTTTGCGAAGTTTCCAAGTACAGATATATAAGTGTGGGTGAATGTAAAGCTGTGTATCTATATATTTACGTACGAGAGTTTCTCAGTTATTTTGAAACGTATTTATAACAAGTTTTCCCTGCTACAAGGTTCTTATAGAAAGTGTTCCTTGCTACAAGGTCCTTATAGTGAGTGTTTCTTCCAACAAGGCTCTTATATAGAGTACTCCATGCTACAAAGTTCTTTTATAAAATGTTCCTTGCTACATGATTTTTTATAGGTTTCCTTGCCAGGATGTTCTTATGAAGGAACTTTGTTGATGATGATGTCCTGATTACTGTGTCGAGATTAATTGTTTTATAGAACTCTGAAAATCTGGAATATTTGCTTGGTTCGCTGAAACCTACATTATTAGTGGTTATTTGCGCTTTTAAGTTTATCAGTCTTAGTATTTATTATTTATAGCATCTTGATATTCGATAACTAAACGTCCATAGAGATTATTAGATGTACCACAAAAGGAGACGAAACACATCAACAGACGCGGTGAATCAAAATATACCAATGAAATAGAATTCAATAAAGAAATATTTGCCAGAGTGACTGTTTTATTTATAACTATTGAACTCATGTTATACAGCTGTAGCATTTTGTGAATTATTATTCTGCTCTTTCTACAAAACTGATTGGTACAACATCAAGTGAACTGTGTTGAATGTTAACTGATCTGAGTGATTAACAAATTATTACAATGTGTAATAGTAACATCCCATTGTACACTTATTAATATTGCTTTCAGTGTCTGAGAGCTCCAGTGTGGCTCAGCAGTAATCGTGAGTGCTTATAACTCTAAAACTGGAGGCTCGATCCTTGCAGTGGGTACAGCTCAGATAATCCATCGTGCAGCTTTGCGCTTATAAGAAAACAAATATACGAAGTCTTTAGTGAAACGTATAACTGAAAATAAATGTTATCCTTTTTATTTTCAACAATCATCCAGGGGAATTAAATTGGTAACAATAATTTTTCGATGACGAAGAACCCACTTTGAGACTAATAATCCTTGGAGACGGCTTGAATGGGTAATAAAGAAAATCTTTAATATAAGTTTTCTTCATTACCCATTCAAGCCGTCTCCAAGCATTATTAACAATAATTTTGTTTGTAAAAAAACTGTTATTTTCAACCTGAAACAACACTTTATGGGATACGTGCGCTAAAAGGCTAGGTCAAAGACGTCACGGTTCAGGCATAATTACCCAAAGTTCAGAACAGCTGACCAGAGAAAGGGCAGTCGTTGTAGCGCGCGCTGCCTACACAACTATACTCTTAACCGATTATGATATTGGCTGTCACTGTTTTAACGCCCTCACACCTAAAAGTGCAGTGTGTGTGTTTAATGGCATATCGCGGCTCGAACCATGGATCTTCCAGGCACGCTGAATATTAAGCTATGCCCGACCGACTTGTAAAACTTCAGCTAATGGTATGTATCGACTAACTGTTCATTAGTCCTCTTTCTTATCCTGAAAAATATAATCATTATTAAAATGCATATGCGTAATTAGATACAAGGTATTTTAACCATATTTTGGAAAATAAATGATACCTATGAATACTTCAGTGCTACAATGTATTACTTCTAGCACTTTAGCTGTGCATTTTTTCTTTCTTTTTTTTTTTTGCTTCCTTCTGATCATAAGAAGACTTCATCTTTTTTCTTCTTTGTCGTTGTTGTTTCAGCCCGTTTCTCTCGTATAAACTGGTTTCATTGACAATAGTAACATGTGCTTTTTGTTTTTAAATAAACATGTTTCATGTGTGTATGATATAACATTTTTTTAATGCTTTGGAAGTTATAACGTTTCAATTTGAATGTCACTAGGTACACACACACATGTTATCTGTTTTATTTACTACGCAGTTTTTACACAACTATAGATAAAGCACACAGTGTTACAATTCACAAGACACTCCAGTTTTCAAGTCCATCGTTAAAGGCCAACGTTTCCATAAAGTTTAAGCTGGTAATGAAATTCATAACATTTAGAAAATAGAAAAATCTCTTCAGCCTAATGTAAATTTCAAAGACTTCTATTTTAATGTACATCACTTAGGCTTAGCATTTTTTTTTTCTCGAACAAGCAGGTTATTGTTCGATTATCACATCAGCCCTTTATAAGAGCGCGTACTGTAAAAGGTATTTCACTACGGAATACTTGAATAAGAACCCGTCAAATCCTGTTCAACATTCACAATTTCGTACGTCATACAAATAAGTATTTAAACTATATGCGGACTGCTTATCACAAAGGTTCCCTACAAGCTAAAATTTAATTTTGAAAGTTATCACGTTGTGAGTCAGGTGCAAGATGGCACTGAAAATGTATTAGTGTGCAGATCGACGAATCGTTAGCACGCGTTTTGCGTGCACGAATCTCTCGCTGACGTCCTTCTCTTCGTCAAGCCTATTATGAGACTTTCCCAGAGGTAAAACTTGATTTTCTCTCTTCTCGATCAACTGCATTTCCTGACGGTTCTCATGCAAAGGAAGAAAAATATTATCAGAGAATGTCTACTAAATTGCTGCTAAACGTCTGTCATCCAAACTTAGATGTCCTTAACGTCAGTAAAGTTAACGAAGCTAATCACAAAGTATCCGAAAGAGATTTAACAAACATTCTACAATATTTTAAAGTACAATAATCTAAACACGTGAAAGTAGAACAATATATAGAGAAATAAGTTGTGATGTTAATGAAATGGTAGGTAGCCAGATGGATTGAAACTTACTTGCATTGTCTACTTTCATAAGCCAGATTAAACTATTTTCGGTTTGTTTGTTTTGAACTTCGCGCAAAGCTACACGAAGGCTATCTGATTAGCCGACCTTAATTTAGCACTAATGATTAGAGGGATGGCAGCTAGTCAATACCATCCACCGCCCACTCTTGGGCTACATTTTTACCAACGAATAACGGGATTGACCGTCACATTATAACGCCCTCACGGTTGAAAGGGCGAGCATGTTCGCTAACGGAGATTTGAACCCGCGACCCTCAGATTACGAGTCGAGGGCCTTAATCGCCAGACTGACAAACAAATGAACTTACCAGAGCTTATGTTATAATAACATAAATATACTAACAGTTCACATCTTAAGAATACGTGTTTATTTTTTTGGTTCTCTTTGCTTGCGGTATGAAAAGCATAGCTGATATTGAGTCTCGATCATGACTAGATTATGTAAGAAAATGAAACAGGGTTTTGAACAAAACAGAATTAAGCAACTTATCTAAGGGAACTTGACACCAGATGGAGTTTTATGGCTTAAACTTGTTTGCTTAGCGTTCTTGAAACACCTTACTATCTCGTGTGTTTAATGTTGGTATTATGCAGGTGAAGTGTAAGTGGTAACATGCACATGATAAATCAATAACAAACGCGATTCTTGTTTTCTTTTCTTGCATTGCCAATTTGTATTATGATCATCCTCAGATAACATACATATTATTAACTGTATATTTTATCACACGTAAAAAAAAGTGGGAGAGCATATTTCAGAACGTACATTTCAGATAGCCAATACCACACTGTTATAGGGAATATTTTAGTTCTAGATAAAGATCTCACCTCTGTATAACAGGTTCATACAAAGAAAAGTATTGATATTGTATAATATCATAGCCAGTATGTATACGGAACTATGTCAACGTAGAGCTCCATGTGGTTAGCAAAGACTCCGACCGAGAAGGCGTAATCGATGTTCTCGTACGCTACCCTTTAGCCTAGCGTTTGCTTCTACAGAGATAGACTGAGATGGTAGAAAAACGATTGCAACAATAACTTTAAAAGGGCCGTACATTTCACCAAGACAAAGAGGAGGAGCAGAAGAAACGGCGAAAAAGTTATGAGCCTCTCAGACAACCTAGGGGCAAATGATGCTATAACTCAAATTACTTGTTAAGATGTCTACAGTAAAATATGGGAAAGTTAATTAACATCCATAAATCTGTAACATGAACAACAGTCGTGATTAACAACGACAAGAGGATAACAAAAGTACACGCTAACCCTAAGCGAACTAGAACCCCCTTGTTACGGCATGTCTCGCGATAAACGTAAAACAAGGCTGACTCTCCGCTTGTTTTTTTTTCGTGTTTTTTTTAACAGTAGCTCTATCGTTGTGTTTTACAAAGTGTGTTAATTAGTACTGTATAACTTGATTACTCTGCAACACGTGTGGTAATAAATGCTACTATTAGTTCGAAAATTGAACATTAAGAAATTAGGATGTTTCTGTTTCGAAAATGTTAAGTTTAATTGTTTTTTAATGATCAAAATAAGACGTTGTGAAGAAAGTAACATACAAACACTTAAAAGAAGACGATATATTATCCGAGGTTCACTATTCTACGGGTTTTCTAAAGCAATGATGTCTCTCTGTCCATTTCTATGTTGAAATAATAATAATGTTTTAACGATTATCCATCATTGTTATTCTCTTCGACAAATACGAATTACATTTCAGTTCTATGAAGATATTTATAAAAGGGCCATTTCTTCGAATTAGTTATATACGAGTATATAACCCTAACACTGTGTGAAGGTACTTTAAATAGATATATACTTATCTTATCTTGAAGACGATTCTTTCAGAAATGAAAGAATGGAATAAAAAAACGTAAGAGTGAATGGAAGTGAAAATTTTGTTTTCAGTTATCTTAATCATTTCTTAGCGTTATGAACCTCGAGGCTGCAATTTTTACAATGTAATAAAATAATAATCCCTATCGGTGTTTACTGAAAGATAACATATTAACACATAATTGCAAGATCGAAACATTCTTTAGGTTTTTAGCTGTTATAGTTATGATGTAAATGTGTAGTGATGATGTTTAGTGTTGTCAGTAAGTAATGTGTAGCTCTGACAGTATATTGTGCTGGCACTTTGTAGAGTTGTCAGTAGGTGTTACTGTTAATGTAGCTTTTTAATAAATAGTTTTTTCAATGTGTACAGCTGTCAGTAGGTGTTACTGCCAATGTAGCTTTATTAATAAATAGTGTTACCAATATGTAGAGTTGTCAGTAGGTGTTACTGTCAGTGTAGCTTTATTAATAAATAGTGTTACCAATGTGTAGAGTTGTCAGTAGGAGTTACTGTCAATGTAGCTTTATTAATAAATAGGTTTACCAATATGTAGAGTTGTCAGTAGGTGTTACTGTCAATATAGCTATATTAATTAATGGTGATATCAGTAGGTGGTACTGCCAATGTAGCTTTATTAATAAATAGGTTTACCAATATGTAGAGTTGTCAGTAGGTGTTACTCTCAATATAGCTATATTAATTAATGGTGATATCAGTAGGTGGTACTGCCAATGTATAGTTTTGTCAACAGAAAGTGCAGTGCCGTGAAAGCGTACTGTTACAAGTAAATGGTGTTAACAATGTGTATTGTCAATGGGTAGTTTTGACAACAGATAGTACTAACAATGTGTATAGATGTCAGTAAATAGTGCTGACAATGTGCATATACCTTTCTCACTAGACTGTGCTCACAATGTGTAGATTTGTCAATGAGTATCATAGATAGTGTACATTTTTTCAGTAGATTATACTGACAATATGTATGTTTGTCAGTGAGCATTGCAGCCGAATTTTAGTTTTATCATTCGATTATATTGATGATATGTAGATTTGTCAGTGAGTATTGCAGCCGAAGTGTTGTTTTATCAGCAGATTATACTGTCAATGTGTATATTTATCGGTGAATATTGCAGCCAGTGTAGTTTTATCAGTAAATTTTACCGACAACGTGTATCTTTGTTAGTGAATATTGCAGTCAGTGTAGTTTTATCAGTAGATTATTCTGTCAATATGCATATTTGTTAATGAGTATTGCAGCCAAAATGTAGTTTATCAGTAGATTATACTGTCATAGTGCATATTTGTCAGTGATTATTGCAGCGAAAGTAGTTTTGTCAGTTTATTGCACTGACAATGACTAGAGATGTCATTGTACACTGACACAAATATTCATGCAACTTACAGAGCCTGTATTGATGTTAATAAGTAAAATCGTCAATTTATTGTTGTCACCGTACTGTGGTGTTAATGTACAGAGTTTCATTGTATAATGATGTAAATTTTTAAACTTGTCAGCGTATTGTGATGTTAGTGTAAACATTTGTCAGCGTGTATCGATATCAATGTGTAAAATTGACAGTGTGTAGTGATTTTAATAAATATAGTTTTCAGTGTATAATAGTATTAATGTATAAATCTATCAGCGTGTACTGTTGTCAATTTTCATATCCTAGCCGCGATGTCAATGTTTATAGTTTTCATCGTGTTGTGATGTTAATGTGTAGAGTCGTTGGGTTGCAGTGATGTGAACGGGTAGAGCTGTTAAAATGTAGTGATGTTAATGTGGAGAGTTGTCGGCGTGCTGTCAATGAACAGTTCTGTTAGTTTGTGACTTATCAACGTGAAAGCTATTCACCTACTGTGCTGTTGCTTTGCGCTATTTTAGTGAGTGCTGTCTTCTTCTTTCCATGTGTAGAATCATCTATGTGTAGTCGTAAATGAGGAAGACTTTCAGTTGGGCTTAATTACAATTAGAAACTGACAGTATACAGAGTTGTTATTGTGTTGAAATAATGAGATTGTCTTTGCAAACTCAAAAGTTTGAAGTGAATTCTACCACGGTGGTTCACTAATTTTTTTATCAACGATAATGCCCAATACGTGTTCGAAATCAGACTTCTTAAGTACACTTCAAGAACCATCTGTGTGTGAAAGGTGACAAGAGAAGCAAAGCATCAGCCTCCAAAGAATCCAACCTTTGTCCTTGTTCCTTATCTTTTTGTAAGCTCTCAAAGAACCCGAAAGAAAAAGCTTTTCCTCTTAAACATCCCTAACAAAGGTACACTTGCAAATTGATTGAATAGATCACCCGCCTTCGAAATATTGCTTAGAATCTTTAATGTCAATAATAAAGGCATTTCGTGAGGTTATGGGTTAGCGCCGTCGCCTTTCCAAGGGTGTTTCTGGGAATATAATTGACATCATGTTTTCAACGAGGTGAAGGCGTGACGTTTCGCCCAATGGTCCCTCCCAGCTCTCTCAACAAATTGTCACCAGCATACAGCTTATGATAATAATGAAGAGGGACAAGAGTCTCCTCACGTGAACTCGCAATGTTGTCAGTGTGTCGTCGCTGTTTGCCTGCCTTTTATCACACTAAGCAAGCCTAGTTTTGACAGCTACACAATTTCATTATTGTGGGACCACCCCTCTGTGGTCATATGTGCGGTGAAGCCAACGCAGCAGGGTGCCCCTATTTTCCGCTCCTTGTTCTGTATGCGTCATTTCGCATGTCACTTAAAGGAACGACTAATTGTCATATGGCGGCAAAACTTGTGAGGATAACGGTCCTAATGCAGGAATAGAAGTGTTTCTCTTTTTTTTATGAATACCATTCGGAGCTTTGTTATCATTTATCAAGTGTTCTCTTACAGACCAGCCTCCATTGTTGTGGGGCCGCCATCTGTTTCCTATCAAAATTTAAAAATTTTTGCTTACCAGAGAAAACATATAAGGATTTTTTTTCTTCTTTTCTTCCTGTCGGCGCAAGGCATTACCAAAATACATGAAGATTAGAGCGAAAATAATTTACAAATGCATAGCTTGTGAGGTTGGGTTTTGCTAAATATCATTCGTTTATGCAAGATTTGGAAGAAATGAAGTAGGTCACATAGAAATACGCCAGAACATTACCAATGATATTTCATTGTTCTTTCAGGTATGGTACATTATCTACTCTTATGATGGAGACATCGTCCTGAACATCTACAAAAAAGTAGCTTGAGAAGATTAAACACCACTGTAAAAATTGGCATATTCTAGAGCTAGTGGGAGTGAAATAAAAAGGTCACTAGACATTTTCAAACAGTTTTATACGTTTTTGTTTTCTATTCGAATTAAGAAAAGGCATTTCCCAAATTTATTTTCTTTAGAGATTTCCTTTATATTCATCACGCTACCGACGTGGTAATTTTTTATATTTCTTAAAGCAAATGCTTTTCCTAAACTGTTTGAGCACTAAATTGCTTGTGAACCCATGACGTTGTTGATTACTGGGTTCATATATCACAGGAATCACACTTACAATGTAAACAGAAATACTATTTATCTTGTAATGAATTCCGCTAATGACTGCCGAAGCCCTCTGTTAATTTTATATGGAAAATGAACGATTTAAATAATTTTTTGTATCAGTTCTTTGTAACACAAACATAAAATGACTCAATATGTATACCTCGCCGGTAGTGAACAGGATAAAAACAGGTCAGTTTAATAGTTTGAAAGTTTATTATTTGAAAGCATTAGCGGGTTAACCCTTTAGCTCAGTTGGCAGACCACTCACCCAGCGTATGGGAGATTCTGTGTTGAAATCCTAAAACCAACAGGCCCCATCGATAATTCTAGGGTTAATAGACGATAACGAAAGCATTAGAAATGTAGGTTATCAGTTACCTATCAGTTCTTTACCTTCTTCACCAAATGAAAAGTACTGACTTCTACAATCTCCATAAGCGTAAGCTTGAAGAGTGTTTAAAACACTTCATTCAAGTTTACTTGGATATTTTTTATCCTATGGGTTTGCAGTAATAGTCAATTGATAATAAACTATAAAGTGCCAAAAGAATCAAACAAACAAACAAAGAATTTGAATCTTAAACAACTATAGAATACAAAATAAATTCGAGAAAAAAAAAAGAACTTATGGCAGAATAAAACTAGTTCGAGCTAGTTGGAAATATTTTTAAAATGTCCTTTATAATGTCTTGTATCCTTTTAACACGTCTATATATATATATAGGAAATAACAGTTTCCTTCACACTCTCTACATAAAGGGCATAGGTTATTTGTGTTCTATTTACTGAAATTATTTGGCTCTGTGTTATTTGTGGCTTATGCAAATTACTGTTTACATAACTGGTGGTATAACGTCATCATTGTTAAGTCATACAATAAATATGTCTTTTTTTCTCCTGTATTTAGTACAAAGATCTCTCTCGTTTTTCTTTTAAATCCGGTCCAATTTTTATTTATTGATGACATACATTATTAAATTCATGCTTTATGGTAATTTAAAAATAAATATTGACGCTATTAGCAATTTGTGCCATTCGGCTGGAAATCCCAACTGCGTGAGTGAATTATTTACGTCAAGTATTTGTTTTCTAACTTAACGAGTCTTAAGCAAATAAAATTACTCTGCTGTTGCTTGATTAAATTAAGTAAGCATAAAAATTAATCAGGCCTAAAATGCAGTATTTGATAAACAAAAATGACATGAAGTTTGATGTTTCACTGGTAACGTTGTAGAACAGAAAGATATATAGATTAAATGAATCATGCTCTCATGTAATAATCTTAGTTCTGGTCCTTTTATTTTTCCAAAGTTATAGGAACTTTTTTTTTAAATATGTAGAAGTTGTTCTCAATTTTATTTCTTTTTTAGCTACTAATTCCACAGTAACATAATTCAACTGGCCTGCTTTAAAAGAAAGATGATTTGGGTAACCAATGTGTTATATGAAGCTAACATTGTTAAAAAATTGATTTGTCAATGGGCAACTGTTTCAGTATTATTTCTAGGCTTATGGACGTCTTCGGAATGAACGCTTATCTTTTTATTTTATTGATAGAATATCGATCAGAACACATTATTTATCTTCACCTGATGTCAAACTGAAACATTTATACCACTAACCATGTCCGCAACATAGAGCAATGTGGCTAACGCCATAAAACATACCCTTAGTACCTAGCCAATGTGCTTTATACCACTTAACATATCTCTATCATATAACCAGCGTACTTTATACCAGTAAACTTGTCTCTACCATCTATCCAATGTTCCTTATATCATTAAACATATTCCTGTCATCTAGCCAATGTGCCTTACACCATTAAACATGTCGCTATCATCTAACCAGTGTACTTTATACCAGTAAACTTGTCTCTACCATCTATCCAATGTTCCTTATACCATTAAACATATTCCTGTCATCTAGCCAATGTGCCTTACACCATTAAACATATTCCTGTCATCTATTCGATGTGCCTTACACCATTAAACATGTCTCTATCATCTAACCAGTGTACTTTATACCAGTAAACTTGTCTCTACCATCCATCCAATGTTCCTTACACCATTAAACATACTCCTGTCATCTAGCCAATGTTCCTTACACCATTAAACATACTCCTGTCATCTAGCCAATGTTCCTTACACCATTAAACATACTCCTGTCATCTAGCCAATGTGCCTTACACCATTAAACATATCTCTAGTCTTCATAAAATTCCTTTACTGATATCCTCTCCTAAGACAAGTTTTCCGAGAGTGAATGATGTGTCACACACAAGAAAGGTAGTTCTTAGCTTACCACAGTTTGTAACCTGTAGTTTGCCTGAAACTATATCTTGGCGAATCCAAAGTTTCTTAGTTTTTTCCTTAAGGATTTAGAATGGATGTTTATGAGAACGGTTTAAATCCATTTTTTTATAAGTACGCAGAAAATGACAATAGATCATTAGTCGACTCCTAATGCAGACCTCTCCCACGGTGGATTAACGGTCAACTTAAAGGTTTATAATACTAGTATTTGGGCTTCGATCCTTGCGGTGAATTTAACACAGATAGTCCACCGTACAACTTTGAGTTAACCAGGAAAACAAAGAAAACAAACCAGCCCCAAAAAGAAATAAATAAATAGTACAGAGATAATTTATTTCTATCAGATCAGCAAAGTTTTCTTTAATATTAATATTAACTTAATATTTAAAATTGATATTAACTGCGGATTAGAGCAAGCTACATAGTTATAATGAAAATTATGATAAACCCACTAATGAGTATAGCTAATTAAATACATTTTTCTTATATTCCTACGTACAAAAATTAGAATGCATTGTTTTCAACAGTTTGGTACCGTCGCTGTTAACGACATTTTCGGCCGTAATCCCAATAATAACTCATGAGGTTTGGCCAGCTTAGGAGGTTTAGGCTAGTCCTAAATACACATATTAAACTAACAATGCAAAGCAATCTATATAATAAAAGTATAATAATGAAAAATGAAATTAAAATATAAATTATATATATTTTGCAGTCTAACCAATACATTTAATGGCAGTAACAATAAAGATGTAATGTAGTATATCTTAATTATGGGACACAGAAACAATGGCTGTTTGTTTCAACTACTGTCGTAGAATTATGTTTCCTTGAATAATAAAATATCACTGAATTTTCCCCAAATCCCCTAACGCATCTTTTAACCAACGAAAACCCATTACACCACTCCGAAAGTGTAACGTTAGAGGTTCGTGGCATCTTTGACAAACTTTCTATTACAAATGTATCTGTTTATTTAGCCTATGTCGACTCGAGTAGCAAGAATTTGTCAATAATACAACTAAAAACTAATGTGTATCAAGGTACAAAATATTAAATAAGAAATTAAAAGAACACATGAATCATCCTTGAAAATATAACAATGTTAAATGTAATACAAATAAAAAAAAGTGTTAAACATACTATGAGATTTGTCTACCTTTACCATTCTCACCATAACAAGCTCATAGAGCGATTAAAAGGAAGTAACAAGCATACTTAAACCTTCTGTAAAATCCGAAAACGAAACACGATAAGCCTCTAGAAAGTTCAATCATGATAATGAGAATTAGAAAGAAAAGTTACAACACTATTTAATACGGGCAAGAAATTAACAAAAAAATTTAAAAAAAACAAACTAACGACGTAATGTCATACTATATACGGAATCTTTATAATGCTACTATTAACTGTATATAATAAAAGCTTTAACTAACGGGAGGTAAAATCAGTGGGCTCCTCTATTACTCTAAACAATTTCCAAGAGAATTAAAGTGTAGGCGTGAAAGTTTTTAAAAGATCGTGATATTCAGTAAAACTTCTAAACCCATAATCAGTAGCAAGAATACTGTTGAATTTCCCACAGAATTGAATGAATTTTGTGTTTAATATACGCAATGAGAAATCTCGTTTATGAAAAATTATAATGCGTTTATGAGCTTTGTCCACGAATTCTTGAAATGTGGAACAAATTATATTGTATTTAATAAGCTGTGAGTTTTAAACATTGTAACATTACTTATTTGGAATATTTGTACATTTAAAATTTATAAACCTTCAAAGCTGAAAGTGACCGTTTTATTGAAAACTTAAAAGTCGAATGTTTTTTAATGATAATGATATTTAAATCTAGATATTGTGCTTTGTTTTGAGTGACCTATGGTGGATACGTTTGTTCGGCTGTGTCAATAAAACCTGAAGAATTAGGTAAAGGAATATCACCTACACATTTACAAGTACGACTGATGTGGAAAGCTTTATCATAGTTTTTCTTAGTGAGTTTTGTAATATGTGAAAATTCCAGTCCGAATAAATACAAATCTGCAATTTATGGGCTGAACTTACCATCCATTGGAATTCCTTGTAGTTGTAGTTGTTGGAAGACATGTGGTCAAATTACACAGTTGTACTGTTAAGTGAGAAATACATAGCTTGTATTGTTAAGTGAGAAATACGTTAAGTGAGAAATATATAGCTTGTATTGTTAAGTGAGAAATACACAGCTTGTATTGTTAAGTGAGAAATATATAGCTTGTATTGTTAAGTGAAAAATACATAGCTTGTATTGTTAAATGAGAAATACACAGCCTGCAAGAATTTGTTTAATGTGAAACAATGGTAATT
>NW_013665651.1:565618-595485 GCF_000517525.1 Limulus polyphemus | reverse complement strand
TATAGCCTGAAAGAATTTGTTTAATGTGAAACAATGGTAATTTTTTGTGAGTGACATTGTCATAGAAAGTTCTGTGTTTATTTACCAGCATTACTAAAAGATCTTGAAATTCTCAATGAATGACGCTTTTTAATTCTGTCAATAGGAAGATTATGCTTAATAGTTTCGTTATAAGTTAACTTACTGATTACTTATTATTTCATCACAAGTTACAGCTTTTACAGTAAGGAAGATTATTTTATAAAACAGGTACGATGTTTCGATCACTACAAAATGCAGCTAAGCCTAATAACATAAGCCTCATCGAAAAAATCCCTATGTTATGGAAAGATAGGAAAGAAAAGATTTATTTTATTAAAACAAAACACTTCAAATTGAAGAATGTGATTTTAAGTTTAACCTTTCTAAAGACATGTATATACTTGAGAATGATCGCACCAGTGATCGAAACGTCGTATTTGTTTTAAAAAAAAATAATCTTCCTTACTGTAAGAGCTGTAACTTGTAATAAAACAAATGTTTCTATTGTTATATCTTCAAATCCCTTAACTTTATCTCCAATTCAATGGAACTACCCATGATAATGAATGGATTAATACCGATTCTCTCTTTCATAAGATTACAATATTTCTTTAAATGCTCTCTAATGTATTTCGGACCACTACCTATTAAAAGTGACAACTACTTAGTAGTGGCATTTTTTAGCCCCGACAATGAACCTGCAGTTGTATGATGTTCATACAATTTATGAATTCAAAATAATCTAGTTATCACATTGTAAGATTTAACAAAATATATATCAAAGTCTGATAAAACTGTAATGTCTTTATGTATGATACTTTCTATATCGGTTTTGAAGTGTTTATACACCACCTTACTCGAAGGTTATAATGTTTACAAATTAAATCCTGGTTATTTACACAAGGTTGTAATATAAAACTTTTTTACAGATTAAAACAAATTGTTAGCTAATTTCAATACGTTAGGCTCACAGTCCTTGTGCGTTATTTCGATAAGGTTAAAGAACGAATGACGACATCAACGTTTCCTCAAGCACAATAATTTATTTGTATAAGGTTAAAAGAAAACATACGCTTTACACGTTTCGGTGAACACGTTCCACCATCTTCAGGAGGCAAAGAAGGACACATGGGATTCGTTTATTTACTACGTTAATTAGCATATTATTATACAGTGGCGCCATTTACAAAATAGAATATCAGAAATGTACTTCCGTGTCAACAGGACCTAAAATCTCTGTTCAAATAAATTTTGTTTTTAACAATTTCTAAAGATTATCTTATGTTTAATTCGTCTTTTTAACATTACCTGTTTAAGTAGTTTCACATTGTTCCGATCAGTAACATGTGAAGAGTACACCACCTGTTCCACCAAGGCCGAATCACTCGTTTTCAATTTATCAACTGCATTTTTACGTTCTTTTATTCTAAATTTCAAAATTCTACCACAAACCACAACTACGCGAAATTTTGTATATTCGACAATTATTCTTTAGTTCAGTTTTGTCTTTCAATTCATTAATAATATTAATTAACTTTAACGGAGGTGTAAAAGCTATTTGACAATCCGTATTTTTCTTTAAAACGTTATCTAATTTTGTTGACCACGATTTCCCTATTTCCCTTCTTCGTTGTCTGTAACTCGGTGCATTCAAGTATTTGTAATTTATTACAATATCTGTTATAAATCATGTCTTTGATATTGAGTTTATACCCTCTATCAATCGCTATTATGCATGTGAAAACGTTGGTGTCGTCATTGTATTTTTAATTTCATTGTTAGCCGATTTATAGGCGGGAGTGATAATGTATGGACTATGTAAATAATCTAAATGAACAGTAACTTCCTTCTTAACTATAACATGTTCATTGTTGTTGAATTTCTATAGATACGTTATGCGTTTATGGATTATGTCTTTGATTTTATTCTAATCTGTTTCTAAATATAATTACTTTTAAATTATCTTAGTTTTCTAACCCTATTTATGTAAAACTTTGCTGAATGATGTACTAATTACTTGCTTTGTTCGTTTTCAATTAATTTTTGGGCATTCCCGGATCTTAGAACATTTACCCATTAACAGTCGTAAATCTTCGTTAGTCACGATATAAAGGTAACTGGTGAGTACATAGAGTAGACGTACAAGGATGAAATGCATTCGCATTTAAAGGATAAAATGTAGCGTAACTATTCAATGATTATGTTATATAACACTTTATTATAATTAAATACGCTACTGCCAATGGCCTTCTTTCAAGATTAAATAATAGTTGGGTGGTTAATTTTTCAAGTGCAAGGTAACAAATATTTTATAGAAGTGTTTCTGCCTACCGATTCTAATACAATTAGTTCTATAAGTCCGTCAATAAATGGAACTACAAGGTAACCCTTATCTTCGCATTCACTAGCTGTTGTTGTTTTAGGTTTAATGTGATTACAAATAGCACATAATAGCTAGTCTACATTACTCATTGAACTTAATGACACCTTTATTTATGATCGATTGAAGAAAGGCTAGTTTATTAACCGGTAGCTAGCGCAGATAGCCCTTGTGTAGTTTTGTGCGAAATTCAAAAACAAACAAATAATTATTATTATGCGTTGGAGAAAATTTCGAGTTACTCGACCTAAGCAAATATCGTACGTAATCTGAAGCTATACCAGTTGAATTTGTAAAATGTACTGCATGCTAATACGAAATAGCATGATAACTAAATTATCATTAGTATTAATACTATTATCTAGTAATAAATAATCAAAAATTGTTTATTTCGATACTTAGTTTTTCGTGTTCGTTTTCTAGGTCGTGGATAATGAGGTCCGAGGTTCGCGCGGCAGTTCCGCTAAATATGTCCCGCACTTTCAGCTGTGGATGCGTTATAAGAGTAACATTCAATCCTGCTATTCCTCACCTGGATAAAGCTTTTGTAGCGGAGAGTCAGTTGATTAGCTGCCTTTCCTATAATCATTAGTTCAAAATTAGAAGCGACTACACATGAACTCTAGGGGACTCTGACGTATCCAGTTAGCCCATGTGTCGCCTAAAGTGCTGTTCTGGTTGAAAATACCAATACTTCTAATTGATGTTTTACCGATTTTGATTAGCACCAGATAAAGCTTCGAAGCTACCATTTATTTACCTACGGAGTTAGCCTATTTTTGATCAGAATTTCTTAACGATATTAATATGGCTTAGGTTTAGAAAGTTAAGAATTAAAGCTTAATTTTACTTCGTATAAAAAGTAGATCTTTCATGGCTCACCCCATCAAAATAATTGACATTTACGTTTCATTGAAACTTTTCGGTCACATGTGTTTCGTCATTTCTTCGTTAAGCGAACTAGAGGCCTTCATACAGGTCAAATTATTAACTAAAGGGTCACAGTGAGTTATGTTAGATGGAATATTTTATAAAATTTCAAAGCTTTAGATTTAAAAAGAGTATTTTATCAAATAACTCACAATTTCATTTTGAATTTGAAAACAAAGACCCATATTGATATCCCATATTCGTGATTTATCCACTCATTCATCTTCCTCGTTTTTTCTTTAACCATTTGTCCACCCTTTCGTGTTTTTGTTGTCCATTTATCAGCTGTCTTTATTATCAGTTCAGTCACCTCTTGTTCTTCTATCACGGTTCATCAAACCTTTGCTCTTCCATTAACTATTCACCCACCTTCCTCGTTCTATAACTATATATTTTTTTCCTTTCTCGTTTCTCTATTATCCATTCAACAAACCTTTGTCTTTTTATTACCCATTCGTCCACGCCTTTTATTACCCAAACTTTTTTACCTCTCGCTCTCCTAGTACTCATTCGTCAAACCCACACTCTCAAATTATCCTTTATTCAAAATTTTGCTTTTTTAATATCAACTCATCCACCCCTTGTTCTTTTATTATCCATTTATCTACCCCTCGTTTCTAAAGTTCATTTATCTGTTTATTAACATTTTTGTTCGTCTAATACCTCTAAAGTATATGCAATATAATCTCCTTTAATAAAACAGCATAAAAAAAACGTCTGCCTAAAACAGTATTTCAATTAATTCATGTTCATTATGTCCTTCTTCAGTGACGTAGAAGCACTTTATTTTATTAACATTACTTATGGTGATTGAGATAAAAGAAGTATAAATAATTTCCAATTGCTTGAAGGTGTGCATAAAACGTTAATGTTCATTACATATGACAGGTTTTGATTGCCGCTTGGTTCTAATTACCTTCAAATTTTTCCTTCGCGCTCTGTTCACTCTTTCACCGTTCATTTGTCTTAAGGTATAGTTAATTCATTTGCGACTCTGGCCTAATCATCACACATACTACCATCTGAGATGTGTTCAGCAAGAAAGCAAGTTTGTTTTTCTTAGTAAAATTGATTTTAATTGTTTTAAACTTTACATCCTGAAACATTATTAAATATTCACCAAAAATGGAGTTGAACCAATAAAATCTTATTAAGCACTGACGTGGTCAGTTTTTATAACAATTCTTATTCTCAGCCTAACAAGGTTTTCCACTTTAATAAAGTTAGCTTTAAACTACAGACCGCACATTTCTACCTTAGTTGTGTTATTGTTAATGATTTTCGCAAATAATAAGATTAGGAAGATGCAAATAGGGAAAGATAATTCAAGCTTTTAACACTCACCGTACATCGTACGTCCTGTCGTACTGAAAATGAAGTTTAATAAGCATCTCGGAAGAGCAGATTTCTTCAGTCAAACTTCTTCCACGTACTATAGTCTATCAAGTATTTACAGATAGTTACCTTAGTTTTTGGTCATTTTGATATTAACTACGTGGATGTTTAAATTCAGATAAAATTGGTTAAACCTAAACCGAATCATTACAAACAAAAGATTAACTTTTCTGGGCACAGCTACGTCATATCGCGTATGCTTCTAGTTCCCTTGCGAATTGAATTACGTTCATTATATATTTTTACATTTAAAATTATGAACCATAATATATTGTGTATTGAATATCTTGTTTAGTTTGATATTTGATATACTTATCAGTACTCTGTTATATTGTAAATGTTGAATTTTTCACCAGCTATAAGGGAAACCTAAAGATTGAATTAGGTCCAATAAAACATCATTTTACTGCTTCTGACCAGTGCTTCAATGCTCATTGTTCATTAATAACATCCTGATGATGTTCCGATGGATCTTTTTTTTTGTATAAGCGTGATTCGTATATCAAAGACTAAAAGATTCATTATAATATCAACTTACGAAATTATACATCAAACTGATTTAAATGTTTGGTAAAATTTCCTGAGTTGAAATGATAATTGTAAGAGATATAATAGTTCTAATTCATTATATTGTTGTTCATCTCAGAACGAAACGTACGTGGTGAAAACTCACGTGTTGTGCACAGTGTTATCAGCGAGGGACTGCAGTCTCGAGCATTATTAACCCCAATAAACCCAGTTATGTTGAAGAAAGAAATTAATTTCAAAAATTGATATATATATATATATATATAACACTACGCAAACAAATTTCACGAGTTAAGTACCTTGTCTACAATATGAGCTATACGCAGCTAACGATAAGTAACGTATTTGATATTGTAACGTGTCAAAGATCGGAGAATAAAAAGAAGTGGCTGATAAATACACAAAGCTGGAAAGTTGAACGGTTTCAAACATACTACCAAGAGGTTATATCGTGATATAAGTTTGTCTAAGTTATCACTCCTCTGAACGGTTTCAAACATACTACCAAGAGGTTATATCGTGATATAAGTATGTCTAAGCTACCACTCCTCTGAACGGTTTCAAACATACTACCAAGAGGTTATATCGTGATATAAGTTTGTCTAAGCTACCACTCCTCTGAACGGTTTCAAACATACTACCAAGAGGTTATATCGTGATATAAGTTTGTCTAAGCTACCACTCCTCTGAACGGTTTCAAACATACTACCAAGAGGTTATATCGTGATATACGTTTGTCTAAGCTACCACTCTTCTGTACTGTGTCATAATGATGGCAACAGTTAAATACATTCCTCCTCAAATCTTATAAAGATCAGAGAAGAATATCTCATGCAGACTAATCCTTATAAGTATTATAGAGAGGGTATATTTTACTGATCAGTATCTATTTATAGCTGAGAAGTTTATGGTTTAGACGTTTACAGCAGACATTTGGAGATAAAATGTTATATACAATTAAATAGTAAGTAAATATGCCATAAAAAAAAACATTATGGCTTAGACATTTACAGCAGGCATGTGGAGATATAATTTTATATACAAGTAAATAGTTAATAAATATGCCATAAAAACAAAACATTTATGGCTTAGGCGTTTACAGCAGGCATGTGGAGATAAAAGTTTACATATAATTAAATACAAAACAAATGTACCATAAAAAACATTTATGGCTTACAAGTTTGCAGCAAGCATGTGGAGATAAAATTTTTACATACAATTAAATAGTAAACAAATGGGACCATAAAAAACATTTATGGCTTACAAGTTTACAGCAGGCATGTGGAGATAAAATTTTACATACAATTAAATAGTAAACAAGCATGTCATAAAAAACAGCAAATATCTAAAACAAATTCCTTTCTGTAATTCTGTCCGAATTAGCTGTACGAAAGCTATCATTGTAATCGTTTTACGTTTTACAATATATTGTTCACAAGTTATTATAACAGATTCTTAAAATGACTTATTAAAACAGCTAAATGTAAAAAAGATTACAACAGCTTCAGATCAGCTATAAAACAATGTTTTTCTTAGTTTACTGGGCGTCATCAAGTATCTCAATAATCTGAGCCAAACGTTACTTTTTTGGCAAATGTTAACTGTTATTAATCGTTAAACAGCTAAGTAACCATGAAGCATTTAATGCAAACTGTAAAGAAATGGTTAAAATCATATAAGGGAAGAGGAATAATCTACTATTTCCTACATAGACAGAATATACTTAATAAATATTAAAATACTGAAACCTATCTATTTTTTCTTATGTCTACCTCGGCCGGATGTGGCCTAGTGTGCCCGACTGTGAATCAAAACGTCCAAGGTTCAAACCGCGATATACTCCGCACTTTCAGCTATGGAAACGCCACACGGTTAAGAGTAGTCGCTTAACCAGCGGGTGCTGCTAACTGACAGGTATACCCTTCTGTGATTAGTAGATCTAAAATCTGAGGCCTGGCCGCTTAACCCTAGCGTTGCATAATTTAGCGTTTAGGTTGAAAATACTAAAACAACAAGTTATCTTAGTACTGTAAACCTGTGTGGGCACGGATATTAACACGCAATGATAACGTTACAGTAAACGCCAAGGCTTTAAGCTCTGCTACCGCTATTGTCGATAGCTTATATGAATATTATGACTTAATGTGTTTTAAGAACACACACGCATTCTTTGTATGAAGACTCACATCCCGGTTTTCTTGTATTTCTCTGATTGTTGTGCTTATTTCCGTCCATCAGATCTTACTCCAGTTTAGACACATTGTTTCGTGCGTACCGTGAAATTTTGAAGATCAGTTTTACGAAACACAGTACATGTTTCTTTTACCACAAAACATTCTGTCGTCAATGGCGTATAACACATTAATTCTTGATCTCCGGGGTAATATATTTACTTGTCGAACGGTTCTCATCGCGTCTAATAGGTGATTGAAGTCATTCAGACTCCTCTCCCATACATATAAAAACAATAAACTTTTATATGGATGTCTATATATCACGATTCAACCTTATCGTTATTAACTGTATGAATCTGAATCTATCTTGTGAAATACACACACGTCATTAGAGCTGTATTTCCACCCCATTAAGACCTACAATTGTCCGCAATTTTTTTCTTTTCAAACACTATGTTTCTATTGTTTAGACTAAAGTGATAGCAATGAAATTACTGTGTTGTCTATTCGCAGTTGACATATAATGAATATTACATATTCATATTCTTTTTCATTTAACGGTAATTTATCGAGATGATTCATAAGTTTGTCGATTTAAAGTTGTGGTTTTTTTACTACTGCATACTTCAAGTTTCTCTTTTATTAACAGAACTCAACTGTTCAAGTACATAAGCAACTGGATAGAAAAGCGCGACAGAATCCATCAAGGGCCAACTGAGGCTCTTTCAAGTATAGATCTACCATGTATGGAAGCAGGGCTTAACCAATCAGCGACACTTCGTAACAACATTATCCAAAAAGTGTTCGCACAAATTGAAAACGGAAAAGATGTCCAATCACAATTTGAGCTTCCTCGTTATCAGTCCATTGGGTTATAGGTCGGTCTTGTAACGTTAGACTCTGCGGGAAACTCTTCTCATCCTCTCTGCATCTGTTGGCTCAGTCACAAAGATCTGTTGGCTTAGCCACAAAGGCTGCAAGAAGAAGCAGGTTCCAAGCGTTATTGTTTATTCAATAAAGAAAACCACCAAGCAGTTCTATTCACACAAAAAATACGTACGTATACTCTGTGATGATATGTATGTCATAAATTAGAAATATTGTACAGTTCTTTTCCTAGCTGTACATTTTCTTCAAAATGTTAAATATCCTCACACCTTAATCCCCTATTGCTTTGTGTGTTTTTACACGTATTACCTAAATAATTATGTATCCTCAGACGAATAGTAGAGTGTTATTTATGGACGTCTCGGAATAATCATGTATCTATATTGTACAATAATATTAAAGACCAATAACAAAATGTTGAAATGTCTTTAATTAAGTATACATATTTGAGTATGTAGCTGTAAGTACATATATGTACATCACTGAAAAGTGTGAAAGCTGTTAATGAGATATTCAGTTGTTCGAAAACAAAATAATAGTATGTTCATACACTGTGTTTCATTGGTATTCTTTTAGCAATTAACTTTCTAAACAAAAAAAATACAATATTTTAGTAAAGTGATAAAAATCATAACATCTAAAGAAGATTACGCCATTCTATTCTTAAGTTTCATTCTTCGTGCTCTTATAACATTGAAATGATTATGATCAAATCGCATCTCCTCCTAGATTAAAGAGGACGTTTAATTTTAACACCATATTGATGGCCTCATCCTCTTTTTTTTAAACACAATTTTTCTAAACTACTTATGCATCAAATTGCTTTTAGGTAGCAAGAACGTCAATAACATATAAGTCACACAAAAAAGTAAACAAAAAGTACCATCAGTATTACAATTAACCCCACTAACTATTGATGGGGTCTTCATGTATATTTTATATGGAAAATGAGTGATTTCACCTAATATTTTGTATGTATGTTCTTTACACTGAATATCGTTATAGGTAAAAGCAATAACATTTCTCAATACGATGTCACATATCGATCTTTCCAGTAGTAAACTATGTAAGAAAAAACAAGTGTTAAAAAGTAAAAACACACACCTACTTACCAAGTGGATATCATATTCGGCCACGACAAAATCATATTCTGAACTATGTTTTCTTTATCAAACATATATTGTGTTTTAAACCCTTTGTTTTATTATGTACCGTCAGCATGTCTGTGACATTCCTGCTATCTCTACTTAGCAAATAATGACTACAACTTCATACTACTAATACCATTTGCGACCTGAACGCTAATCTTTCAGGATTACTACGACGTTTGGGAGGATTTGATAGGAGTGGGTTTTCTGCTGTCAACAGATTATGACGAGGTGAGAGGTTTATAATGCCGATCTTGGGATAAAATCAGTGTGTAGCATTACGTATGGCTAATGTTTTATATGAAGGATTATTTGTCCCTCTAAACATTTTGCTTTTTCTGAATTAAGAAATTGGACATCAAAACACTGAAACCATTAGTTGGAAGCTGGGCCTAAGTATGTAAATTTGCTCTAAAGATAGATCATAGCTAGTTAGATGAAAGGATACATGATTTGTCGTACTTAGCTTATATTAAAAGTAATATCATTATTTGAAAAATCAAAATGGTTTTTTAGTTGTCATGGACTGGGCGTATCCTAGAGGATAGCATCCCGAAAAGCTGATCCAAGGATGGATGATTTGCTCCCTACTTTGAGACTGTGGGTACGCTATAAGAGTAACTGTCAAATCCCTCTATTCGGTCATACAAGAGTAGCCAAGAGTTGGGGATGGGTGGTGTTGACTCGTTGGCTTCCTTTTACAGTCCATTAATTCAAAATCATCTTCGTCAGACACACGCACACAGATATTTTCAGACACATTTTATTAGTTCATTACCACATTGATTAGATGTAAAATCTCATGTGATGGAGTAATCTATCGTTAATTAAAATTTAAAATGTCGTGTACTTTATGTCAAAATATTGATACGAGTGCTAAAAGAGCGCCATCTATTTCCTACTGATACTTGGACACGAATATTAAGAAAATATAGCACCCACATATTTTTAGGACCTGGATCTCTTTCATCTTAAAACATGGCGTCAAGAGGATGATTGCAGACATGAAACTCCTCTCCACATACAGATGAGAATAAAAAAAATATATATATACATGTATAATCGGCGATCGAATAATCAAATGAAAATAAAACTGTCTTAAAACTTATGTGTGAATTTTAAAAGTTGGTCATTTATCTACCCACATCTAGATAAATTGAAACTATAAAATGGTTAACATTGAAGAACTTCCAAACATTCAGGCTGGTCTTTATGGATTTTTACTGTTAACTATGGCAAAAACCAATTAGTTCATTGAGTTAATAACACGTCTAATGATCTATGTATGGTGGGATTCTATAAGCTGCCCGTTCTTACAATGTACTATATATATAGATAAACATCCGGGTATAAATTTGCTTAAAGTCATTCTTTCTCCAGTTATTCATTGAATGTCTTTCTTCTTCTTTTTTTACTAGCTCAACGTTAGCAAAACAAAACTAAGTTTAAAAAATTTATTAAAGGCAGCATCACGTACAGTCTATATATGATGCTGCCTTTGCTGTGGTCGTAATAAATAAAATACTTTGTAAGCGTACGATTGTCTTTGTTTTCTTCAATTCTCTAATTATGGAGTTTCACGAGCTACCGACTGCTTCAAGTATTAATTATATAAATCTAAGGTGATATCGGTTTTAAAGTGAATTGATTAAACAATTAAGAGCTTATTCAACGACCCCCTTCTCCAGCACTTGACGCTTATCTATGTAATGCACACCAGCCTCCGAAACGCTTAAAACTGTAAGGGATCAGTTCAAGACATATCTCATAATGCCTAAAATGAGCAATATCTTTGTCAGTCTTGCACCCGTGTAAGAAAGAATGTTACCTGTCGCGGCAGAGTTGCTCACTATCCATATCTGCGGAATAATAAACATCAAGAGTTGATGATAAATAATATAGATAATGTTTTAGTACGACATGTCATTATTTGATTAACTAGTAGCCGATTAAAGATCATGCAAATACGACATATCAGTATTCGAACAATAGTAGCATATCCATGATCATGTCAATATTTGAACATGAGTAGCATATTATAGTCATGTATTTGTTTTACATGTCAATATTTGAACATGAGTAGTAGATTAAAGATCATGTATTAGTACATATGTTAATATTTGAACGTGAGGAGCAGATTAAAGACCATGTATTAGTACGATACGTCTGTATTTAAAGATGAGTAACAGATTAAAGACCTAGTTTTAGCACGACATGTCAATATTTGAACATGAGTAGCAGATTGGAGAACATCTTAGTAGAATGATAAAGATCAATATTTGATGTTAAGAAAGACATCACGAAAAACTAGGAGTTCGATAACCTACTTCACGCTGTTTAAGTAAAGTCTATATAACGTTTCGGTTTATGAAAATAAATGTTTCATAATTTTATTACTTTTAACCGTAAAATTTAATTCAAAGGTCGTAACAGCTGAATACGGATACAAAAAAAAATTCTAAAGAGCATCATAAACATGTGAAGTGAGAGGATAAATGCTGATTGCATTACGGTAATGTTTATTTTTAAAAACAAGTTTTCTTCGTGGTTCTACATGAAATATCACATTTCTTAAAAGATAGTTTTTTTAGACATTGAGTTTTATTTCACTGTCTACTTTGAACAATATAATCATGGGAATTAGCAAATGATAGCATTACAATTTATTTTATCAATTAGCTTAAGTAACTATACGAGTTTTTCAATTTTACTGGAATCATGTTATTTAGCTTTTTTAGGTATATAAGTTATCTTATGTAATCATGTAAGTGTCCTAATTAACTTAACTTTAGGTGTTAAAATGAAAAGAATTCATAAATCATATAAACTAATCATATTAATTATGTATGGTAATAATGCATAGTCTAGATCTTCTATAACTATTTATTAAGCTGAATAGAATAACGGTAAACACGTGCGGTGTTTGATTTCAGAGGAGCTCTATCGTCCCTTTTAACGTATAAAATACACTTAAACCAGATTTTCTTAGACTCCTTCTTAACGCACAAAATACGCTTAAATTAAGTTTTCCTAGAGTCTCTCTTAACGCACAAAATACGCTTAAATTAAGTTTTCCTAGAGTCTCTCTTAAAGCACAAAATACCCTTAAATTAAGTTTTCCTAGAGTCTCTCTTAACGCACAAAATACGTTTAAATCAGGTTTTCCAGAATTCATCTTAACGCACAAAATACGCTTAAACTAGATTTTTCCAGGGACCTTCTTAACGCACAAAATATGCTTAAATCAGGCTTTCTTAGAGCCCTTCTTAACACACAAAGTATGCTTTAATCAGGATTTTCTAGAGTCCTTATTAATGCACAAAATACGTTTGAATCAGGTTTTTCTGGAGTCCGAATTTCAGCCTTGTCTTTCTGGTAATTAACATGACAGTACAGTCAAATGAAAAATATTTATAGCGCACATTAGGCACTATTAAATAGCCAGAAAGCACGATATACAAACATTACATATATAAATCATGCATTGTTGATAAAGATAGCTCATAAAATAAATAAGAAGATGATGGTTATGTCTTTTTTTTTTTAAAGAAAGGACCATAACCTTCTTTTAAAGTAGTTCTAAATCATGTTCTTATTTTTGGCTTGATGTATTAAGATAATGGCGGCACGTCATTCACACTGTCATTTCCTTCGTGGAGGACAAAATACTGTCAGTTACTTGTTTCATAAAATAAATAAGAAGATGATGGTTATGTCTTTTTTTTTTAAAGAAAGGACCATAACCTTCCTTTAAAGTAGTTCTAAGTCATGTTTATATTTTTGGCTTGATGTATATTGTATTAAGATAATGGCGGCACGTCATTCACACTGTCATTTTCTTCGTGGAGGACAAAATACTGTCAGTTACTTGTTTCAATCCAATTTATTTTTATTTCAATATGTATATGTAAATTGTAGCACTAAGATCATCTCACTATCAAAAGTTTGAATATTCGGTATTATAATTACATCTCAACTTTTAATGTTTTATTCCAATTTTCTGTTAATGTTATCCCAATTTCTTTGAAAACAAAAACCATGGTGATATATGCAACTTAAAAACAGAGTTTTAATCCTAATATATAGTTTGCTTCCATAGAAACTGTAATAAGTCAGTTAAAAATTAAATGCTGGAATCTTTATGCACATATTTTGACGTTTGATCACACTTCCGTTCGAAAATGCTTTTTACAGAATGTTTCTGTTATTTACTTCCAGAATCTTTTTTTTTCAGCACCTGAAAAAACTGTTCGCTAACTAGGCTTACATCAGTTATGCACACTGTATACTGTATAACGATTACGTAGTCCCCATTCTTATGATATCATTATTTAACTACTGTTAACTTCTGAAGATTTCATGTATTTTCGAGTCTCATTTTAAGGAATTTATTTAAAACTACGGTAGAACAAAATTTATTTATATATGAAAATATTTTTAGTCGATAAAACAAATTTTCATTCAAAATTGAAAAAGAGTTATAAAGATAAAATATTCGCGAATCGATAACAATGACATATATAACAAATTCTCAAATATTTCACATTAGAACTATTAGAATTGTTATCTAACATCTATATAAATATAATAGCATTGTCCGTTGTCTGTCAGTGTAACTACTTCGCAGAGGTTTGGATGGATCTTCACCAAGATTGGTATGGAAGTACATTAGGTTCTTGCAAGGGTACATACAATACAATACATACATTTTACCACTACTTCACTACTTCGTCCCCTGTTGATGGATATCACTAAATTTGACATGAGGGTTTCAGTTTTGCGGTTTTATGGGCGTTTTTACGTTTTCGCGTTTTTTAACACAACTTCGTCCTCTGTTGATGGATCTTCACCAAATTTGACATGAAAGTTTGTTGGGCCCATACAGACAGAGATACAAGGAAACTTGTGATTTCAGATTTTATGTTTTGCAGTTTTTATAGGCGTTTTTTACAATTACATATAAGGGAAGCAACGTTTCATGTCCTAAGATAACTTTTCATTAATCATGAATTTACGTAACTTCTGTCCAGGGGACGGGTACTCCAGCTAGTATTATATATATTTAACAGTTCGTAGGTTAAAATATAGGCACTCAATTTGTTATTTGTCTATTACATGCTAGTGTTGTTAAGTCTGTGCTGTTAACATGTCACGGTTTATTTAGCTATTCATTTTCTTCTGTTTAACGGATTATTACAGCATTTATTCTATTTGGATTAAAGCTTTCAATTTCGAAGTGATAATTACATAGAGCCGTAGAAGTAGTTCCTTATATCGTTGATTGTTGTGTCATAGACTTCAGCTCATCACATATTGAACTGTAAATAAAGGAAATAACCAATCATGTAATTACAGTCACAACTAGATAGTGTATGTAACAGCATTATGCAGTAACGAGAGTCCAAACAAACGTAGAGTAATAAGAATACAACCAATCATGTAATTACAGTCACAACTAGATAGTGTATGTAACAGCATTATGCAGTGACGAGAATCCAAACAAACGTAGAGTAATGAGAATACAACCAATCATGTAATTACAGTCACAACTAGATAGTGTATGTAACAGTGACGAGAGTCCAAACAAACGTAGAGTAATGAGAATACAACCAATCATGTAATTACAGTCACAACTATATAGTGTATGTAACAGCATTATGCAGTGACGAGAGTCCAAACAAATGTAGAGTAATGAGAATACATAGATGTTGTTATCTTAATGCAAAGCTACATACAAATGTACTATCTGCACTCTATCTACCGCAGAGAATCGAACCCAGGATTTTTTATTGTAGACTTTCCGCTGACCCATCGGAGGACAACGGTACAAAAGTGAAACGATTCTCACAAAGAGTATAAAGCATTCTGATCAATGGGTGATCCGTACACATTACTATCCCCAATTTATTTCTAGAAAATATCTAAATTTTACACTACTATACATTAACTACTACAGGTGATTTACACCTACATATGTTTTTAAGGATATCAAACCAAGCTATATTGTTTAGTTGTGTGTGTGTGTTTGTTGGTTTTTTTTTTTTTCAGAAACCCCACAATTCTTGTTAGGTCACGATCAAAGGTCCGACTTATCCATTTTATAAACCATTATTTTACAAACTATAACTTTATCATCAGGAAGTAACACAAAAACTTCTATAAGGAAAATTACAACCTAAGAAAACTAAATATTACCATTTTAACTAGTTAAAAATGGGTTCCTTGACTTTCATATTGTAATTCCAATGATCTTAGTAGTTTATCTTAGTAAATAGTTAATTATAAATTCGTGTCTAATCTCTTCTTGATTTGTTAGTATTTATTACGTCTAACTAAAACTCTGACAAGTAAGACTTGTATATTATCTCAAAGCAACTAAACTTCAAAGACTGATTCTAACTGTATTTTCTTTCCCATTTTTGGAATTTTTTTTATGCCTAACTTGTTTCACTCTAACCAGTATAGGGCCCTATTTATTTAACACAGCACGTGGCAAGTTTGGTGTGTAAGAAAGGAATCGCTGTACTGCTAATATTGTAATAGTGTTATCATTATTAACTTCTGATCAAAACAAGCTACCCACATAGATTAGAACTGAAACCTAACATATAATGAATGTAGTTAATTAAATATACTGGTCTCACTTGTAATGATTAGAATGGATTGATTCATCATTTGAGTACTGTCACTGTTAGCGATATTTTAGGTGGTAATCCCAATAATTGCCCAAGCTTCTGATCTGCATACAAGATTTATGTTAGTCTCAAATCTACAGGGTAGGGCAAGAGTGACTATACGGTTATTTCACTTGGAACACAGTTTAATTTCTAACGTATTGTTCTGAAAGAAGCAACAATGAAATCGGTTTCAGTTGTCTTTGTAATATTTTGCTCTAGTACCAACCGTATAGCATCCACTGTATAATAACTTTTGCCCCACCCTGTAGGTACTAAGTTAACTGTGAATAATTATCCTCATAGTATAAATATATAAAATAGAAAATTAAAGAAATAATAGAAATAAATATTACACATATTAAAACCAATACTGATAATCAAAATTAACATTAATTAATGTTCTCAAAGCACTAACGATATGTGGCCTTTTGAAATTCATTTAAACTTGCATTATATAAAAATATCTCCCGTTTTATTTCTTTCCAGACTGCCTTGTTTCCTAACATTTATTAACAATGTTCTTTTAGGCCCAACTTTCACTAGATGGAGTCTGACATTGTCACGTTCTCTACAAAGAACACAAATGACACCTTAAGTGTGCTTGACACCATGCCACCATGTTCAGCTCCGCCTTGACAACGGCTGTGAACTATGACTCCACCCACAAAAGTGTCTTTATTAAGGAGACTCCGCCCCTTCAGTCGTTGTGCCGCCACGTGAATGCTGGATTCGTAATTACATAGAAATCATCATGTTCTATATGAGTGAATTTGTATGTTCCGTGCCTCAAAAACAATCAAACGTTCCTTTCCGAATGTGAATATCTCGTTGTGTAAATACTATTTAGTTATGGTGCTCGTTTTCATTACAGCAAAATTTACATTTTAATACCCTGATTTTCTCAGTGTTAACGTCTTATAAGCTATTAAAAGTGAGTTAATCAACACAAACTGTGTTTTACCGTAAAACATTTATCTGAAAATGCATGTTATAATAGTATTATCTATACAATATACGTATTTTCTCGAACATAAACTTTTTTACACCTTTTACACGCCTTCGTTACACTGAATAACCAGTACTTTTTTTTTTGCTTACACAACAATATGCTTCACACCAAGTCGAACTAAGTGAAAATGCTTATGTGGTTGTACACCTGTTTACAGCATAACCCACAACTGGCTATTTGAACTCTGTCTACCGCGGGGAATCGAACCCTGGATTTTATCGTTGTAAGTCTGTACACTTACCGTTGACCTACCAGAAGACGAACTGTATAGTACCGTTTTGTTTATCATACTGTTAAATACACAAAATGTTATTATGTAGCTCTCTACCACTGTTAAAAATGTCTGGTACATGTATATATTGCTTATACCTATAATAATATAACATTGTTTGCTTTGTCATGTTGTTTCTTACACAAAATATTGTTATGTAGCCCTCTATCAATGTAAAAACATCTGGTATATTTGTCTATACCTGCGATAGATTAACACTGTATGACTCTTCATAGTGTATTGTTTTCGTACACTGTTTAGCCGTGTGATATTACTTGATGTATGTGGCCTTATACTTACAACAGTGTGATACTTACGCTTCATCACGTTGTTTAACCCATGAAATATTGACCTATAAACTGTTTAATTGTCTGACTTTGTTCAATGTATATCGCTTCGTACTATAACATCAGAATATTACACGGTTCATCAAGTTCATTAACACATGAGTTATTGCTCTGTATAGTTCATCATGTTGATTAAAACACACGAGCTATTGCTCTGTATGGTTCATTATGTTCATTAACACATGAGTTATTGCTCTGTACACTAAAATTTTAAAGCTATTGATTGATTCACATTACCTCACACAAACATTATTGTTTCACATTATAACTATCAATAATAAAATGATATGATTCATATTTCTTTGTAATAATTAATTATTTCAAACTATGTTTAGTGTAAATGCCATTGGCTCGTTTGTTTTTCCCGTTTTATTTTTTTTTCCACTCACATAAGGGCTATAGATGTGGACCTAATGGTTAAAGTTCCGGACTTTGAATCCGGTGGTCCATTGACACTAAATTATGTTCCACACTTTGGGGCCTTGGGGGCGTTATAAAAGTGACGGTTAATCCCACTATCCGATTAGAGTAGCCCAAGAGTTTGCAGTGTTTACTGCTAACTGGCTCGCTTCCCTGTAGTCAATCCGTTCAAAATTAGGAGCAGCTAGCACATATAACTTCTGTGTAACTTTGCGTGAATAACCTAAACAAGCAAACAAAAAATCAATCAGATAAATCCTAGCTTCTCCATAAGCCTTTTTCAAGAGTAACCAGCCTAAATAAGCCTAAACTGGAAACATTATTAGATAAGTATTGTTCAATGCACTGATTAAAAGAGAGTATTTGAAACAATATTAATAGTTTGTCAAAGAAACATAATAATTTCTACAACTTTTATGTGGAACGTCTACAGACAAATAATAATTATAAAATAAAGCATACCACATGTAACAGCCATGCATTTGTGGACTTACATTTTAATCTCCTCATCGGAAAAGATTATGTTCTTAAACCTATTCACGTTAGTTCAAGCGGTTCCTTGAAACTTCTGAAATATGTATATATATATATATCCAAAAGTAACCAAACAATAACTGTTTTGTTTGTTTGGCTAGTTTTGTGTAAAGCTACACAAGGGCCATCTACTTATTATCGTCCCTAATTATGAAGTGAGAGACTAGAGGGAGTGCATCTAGTCGACACCACCAACCGCCAACTCTTGGGGTACTCTTTATCAAAGATCTAGCGTATAGCCCGTCAAAAATGACGGGGCAAGTATACCACTCTCACTCTAACCTCCTAGTTAGTATACCCTAACCTCACATTTCATAGCTAAGTGAAATATAAAAAATTGCGAAATCAAGCTCGACCAACAAAGAGGCAGAAAAGTGCAGTCGAGGCAGTCAGACGTCGGTATATTTCATTGTGAGCCAATCAAAATTAAAATCATTCATGAAATGAATTCGTGGCGTACTCATAGAATAATTATTGGTAAAAATCAGATAGATTAACTACTTCTAATATATAGAAAAATCAGTGCGTTTTGGTAAACGTTGTTTACAATACACAAAATGATGACGAGATGAACATTATTGGTAAATATAGTTAAATTATAAAACATGACAAGCGAGGTGAACGTTGTTTACATTACACAAAATGATGACGAGATGAACATTATTGGTAGATATAGTTAAGTTATAAAACATGAAAAGCGAGGTCAACGTTGTTTACATTACACAAAATGATGACAAGTTTATCACTGTTGGTAGATATAGTTAAATGAAACAATATGATAAGCGAGTTGAACGTTGTTTACGTTACACAAAATGATGACGTGATGAGCATTATCGGTAGATATAGTTAAATTATAAAACATGACAAGCGAGGTGAACATTATTGGTAAGTATAATTAAATTATACAATATGATAAGTGTGGTGAACATTGCTGATAGGTTAGTTAGAGTACACAAAATGATGAGACGGTTAAAACTGTTTATACATGTAGTTAAATTATATATTGTGTAATCTAACTATACCTAGCAGCAATGTTCATCTCGCTTGTCATATTGTCAGCAATGTTCATCTCGCTTGTCCTAGATATAGTTAGATTACACAATAGGTAAATCGTAAAGAGAAATGTTATATGATGTAAGTGCACGCTGTGCTTGCAGGAGCAACTATCTTACTCCGTGCTATTCAACATCATTTAATTGCGAAACCATGACATTATTCATGGAATGTTGCGTCATGCACGAAAGACCTTCCTCTACAACGACTTTAGGGCATATCTGTAAACATTATTTGAACTTAAACTCTGATTGTGAGGGTTAATTTCATTACAGTTGTTGTTTTTTCAGAACAAACGTCAGCGGTGATATTTGTATATATATATATATATATACTTTACGTTTTTGGGGGGTGTTGAAGGTCTTAGAACTCGGACTGAGCTAAATAGATATATTTTGAGAACCTTCCGCATTTTTCCCTGTGTCATTCTTAGGTGTCTTGTTTTACTCCAGGAAGTATATACGATATGTATATAATTGGTAAATAACAAATATCACAAGCTAGATAATTTTTTTAGGGGGTGGGGGATGTCCGTATCTTTATAAAAATAATCACGTGATTAAAATATTCTTAGTTCCATTGTATTCTTCTCTTCCTTTATCAAAAGCAATTACTTTAGGAATTTTAGTTCCTCAATATTCGTATTTAACTTTATCACGTCTATATTAATCCGATTACGTTACGTGATAAGAAATGAATATCTCTGTCGGTAATCAGACATAACAATAAAATTAGTATTAAAAAAAAAAGGTTCCTTATTGTAGATATTTCAAGTCTAACCCCTGGAGCTGCTTGTCTTTGATTCGTCGGAAACATGTGGGTGATTATTCCTCCGAATGATTTCAGTTGATAAAAACAACTAAATGGCATATCTTTTTACTGCTTGTATTAGTGCAGGATGATATGACTTTTTATTTACCTTTTCAAGGTTAATCCAAATCATGTATTTCAATATTGTAAACAAAGAGTAGAATTGATGCAAGGTAGTAACCAAACAATGTCAACGAAACCTTTAAACACGTAAAACGAGCAAATTAGTCATTTTAGACTCTTAAGGAAGGGTTTTTGCTTACCCATTTAATAAAAGACATTTGTCTATATATACATGCGGCTGTTTGTTCTATATGTGATCCACGTTACGTTTCGATAACTCGACAACAAGAGTATGAACTTAAAGTTCACAAAGGCAGAAAAAAAAGTACAATATTGTTAGCTTATGAAACTGTATTTTATGCAGAAGTTTTAAATCCTTATCAATTGAACTTTCTTTTTTCACGTGCGTCTATAAGAAACAGCTGACACCCAGGCCTAATTGTATCAGCGTGTATATGAAACAGCTGCCAATGAGATCCAACTTCATGAACGTCTATATTAAACAGCTGATAAAGAAAACCAACTGCCCCAACGTCTATATAAACCAGTTATCAAACACATCTAACAGTATCAACATTTACTTAAATGAGCTACCAACCAGACCCAACTATATGAACGTCTATTAAAATAAAACCAAACCCAAACGCATCAATATATGTTTAAGACCTTCCATCCAGACCCAAATGTATCAGCTTATATATGAAACAGCTGTCAATGAGATCCAACTCATGAACGTCTATATTAAGCAGCTGATAAAGAAAACCAACTGCACCAACGTCTATATAAACCAGTTGTCAAGCACATCTAACAGTATCAACATGTATTTAAATGAGATACCAACCAGGCCCAACTGTATGAACGTCTAATAACAAAATTGCAAATCAAACCCAAACGTATCAATATATAGTTAAAATACCTTCAAACCAGACCCTACTGTATCAACGTTTATAGCTGCTATCTATATCCAACTTTACTAACTTCTAGAATTACCAAGCCAGAAAACCAACTGTATCAACGTCTATTGTAGCTACCAAACAGAGACCCGACTGTATCGGCATCAATAGTGGCCAACCAGACCCAACTGTAACAACGTTTATAGCTGCTATCCAACTTTACTAGCTTCTATAATTACCAAACCAGAAAACCAACTGTATCAACGTCTATTGTAGCTACCAACCAGAGACCCAACTGTATCGGCATCAATAGTGGCCAACCAGACCCAACCGTAACAACGTTTATTGTTGTCAACCAGGGACCCGAATATATCAACATCTATAGCTGCCAAACAGAGACCCAACCGCTGTATCAAAGTCTGTCCGTCTAGAAGATAAGAGTTCAAAAGCGCGAGAGAAATTTGTTGTACTAGATCACATGGTGAGACGAAAAAGAACCTCACATTAAAACGAGAGTAATTCACTTTGAAAGTTGGAAATTCGTCAAAATTATAAGCGAAGAAATGAAGAAGTACTTAAATACTTGTGATAATTTATTTTCCAAGTGTCGGTATATACTTCCTCAGAATTTAAACCTCGTGCTTTGTTGAGCGGGGAATTCAAGGGTGCCTTTAATGTTTGTCTACTTTTAGAGTTTAGTTGTTGCTGGTTTTTGTTTGTTTTGTTTTGTTTTTGTACTGGGGAGATGTTTTGATTGGACGAGCTGAGATGTAGTACTAATTGTTCCGTTGCAGAGTGGTGTGCGATGCTACAAAATAAGATTCGAAATAATTAGCTTGAACTATTTAAACATTTATTAACAATTGGTTTAGTGACTCATTTGCCTGACTAAATACAGTCCGTTGATCCAGTGCGAATAAAAACTGTAAATCCAGATAAACATATATGGGTAAGACGTATACAGAGAAAAGGCTTTCAGTTCTGAAATAAACACGAGTTAGACTGATACGTTTGTTATCAGCATATAATTCTGTAATTCAAAACGAGAATGAAAAGATCGCGTTTTACAGACAATTAACATAAGGTATATTCGGGTTTGGCTGTTACAAGTAACAAGTAATGAACTTAAAGTTCATTGTAACAACAGATGCAAGCAGTATTAGAAGCAGGCAGTGTTATCTCAGTCGCTTTTCGATGAGTAGGTTAATTTGTGTTATCGACTAATATATTTATTACTTTAATTTTTAGATAATGGAAAGAGTATTATAAAATGCATAACAAACGTAACGTAGGTTTGTTATCTACTGCTGTATTTCGTTCAAGAAATGATGAATACTTAGGAGGAAGCGGGAGGTCTTTAAATAAAGAAATATTTAGTACAACCATTCGAAGATGGGATTAGGATGTATCGTATACGCTATCTTCTAGTGTATCAGAGAAGAAGAAGAAAACTGAATCAAAAACGCAAAAACGACCAAACTTGAACTCTGGTCACGGCATTACTTCTTCGTCGGTCGTCCAAATGGTCATAGCGGGAGTTAGCTAACGACAATCTGCTGGTCTTTTTTCGTGTCTTTTTCCCATGCTCATCCGTCGATTTCACGCCAGGCAACGTTAGCACCGTGTTACTGCCTTGTTGATGTCACCAACCCGAACTCAAACTTTTACACCGGCGAAGGAGGCTTAGAAGTAGTTCATGAAAACAGTACCTTTCATACGTTACTAGCCGCTAGACGAAAGACTTAACCATTCCTTCAACATTCTGTCTTGAGGATAGTTTTAAAGGTAGGAAAATTAAGCCCTATTCTCGGCATGCTAAATAGTAAACTGTACATGAGAGGGTGTTCTGAATGAACCGGTTTTCAAACACTTGACCATTAAGCTGGTAAAAAAAACAACTAAATACTGTAGTGGAGCGTGTAATTGATCAGTTTTAATGTCTTCCTGAAAAGACTATTTATACAGTTTGATTGAGCATAGTTTCTTCGTTACTGAAAAATCATTAAACAGTAAGCACATTAAGAAATGTGTTTTTTAAATGTTTTCAGTATGACAGTTGTTGAATGTCTTTAATACTGCTGTTTTATTTTCTTTTATCCAAGTTATTCAATCGCAGAATCACTTATCCCGGATTTCTCACATCAATATAACTTCACCATAATATACCTTATTTACCAGCAATTTATATGAGTATTCTTAAGGGTATTATAAAAAGTCAGGTTTAAAAATGTTTGTTCTTGAATTTTAATAAGAGGGAATAACGGTCGCCTTACTCGAAAAACAAACACGCAAACACAAAACAAAGGATCATCCTGAATCGTAAGTACCCACACTCGGAATAAAACACGAGAAGTTATGACGAGTTCATTTGTTCTCTATATATACATAAGAAAAGAAAAACTTGTTTCCTTTGTTTCTTTCTTTCTTCTTCTTTTTTTTTTATCAAAGCTACAAATAATTTAGATAATATACTACTTATGGAAAGAAACTAGATCTGTGCTATTCAATCTCAGGAAAAAATCTCTTGGTATAGAAAATGTGCATGTAATCTGAAACAAACATCTCACAATATGCGTTCAACCGATTGTTAGACAGAAAAAAAAAACAAATTGTTTTAGCGCACCTAGCGTTCGAAGCTAGTTCCACCGCAAATACATATTGAACATTATCGTCGTTACTGTCACATCTTATCGGGGCCACAGTGAGCAGTTGACATCAGGAGAAAATCTAGAATTTACTCAGTTTTCAAGTGCTTTTCTCTAGAGAGTTCCATCACGTTGACAGGGGGGATCAATTATGATGATTTCAATTACTTCGGCATTAATCTGGTAATACCCCAGCTTGCGAGCGTCAAATCCCCGTAGGCTGGCCTGCACCGAGGGTCGGCTTATTTTTGGTGAGGTGCGAAGAAGAACTGGAATCCCGGGAATAAATCTCCAGGCTTTACATCGTATCACGCTGCAGCTACATGCCAGCACACTGGGAGATGTGAAGAACAACCGTAGTCTTATCTCCTAGTCTCTCCTGAACGTCTCTACAAGGAGAAGAGGGATTAGCTTCCTCCGATAATAACATCTTCTCTTCAATGGAGTCAATTTATTGACAAAAAAAGAAGAGTAAGATGAAATGCCATTCGTGGATTTAGCTGGAGGTGTTTTTCTGTGTATGAAGAAAGACAGCGATAAATGTTGTAAAATAATGAAGTTAGGCGAGAAGTGTATATTCTAAGCGAAGAAATTATCTATATAATGTAAATGGAAACTCTGACGCTCACATAGATTTCAGTTATACATATATTCGTATATATATATATTAAAAACTACAAATTACACTGCTTTCTTGCATGAAGCTTCTAAAGGTTATTCGTAAATATAAGCTAGTTTGGAAGGCTCGTATATGTATTTACATATATATATATATATATATATATAATGAATACATAAACAATACCTGGGAATTACAAGCAAGGAAAACACATTCTTTCTGAATATATAAAATTGTTTTATAAATATATACAAATATAATTATTTCCAAGGAAAAGCAAAAGTGTAATTAAAAACCTCATATACTATTCGGTTAAGACAGTCAAAATGAACACAAATAAAGTTAAAAACCGTTTCCTTAGAAAAATCCGATTCAAAGATTCGGAATTGACCATCCCTCCTCCAAACTTTGATTTCTAATAAAGTTACTGAAAATATAAAACCAAGTGTAGTAAAGACTGACGGGACCCTTATCCTGAAAACTAAAGCATAAAACTGGCATAGGTTACTTATCCTGAAAAATTAAAGCATAAAACTGACATAGGATACTTATCCTGAAAACTAAAGCATGAAAAATAATGAGTTATTTTTGCATTCTTCGAGTTGTCTAAAATCTGAATTTTAAACATGAAATGTGACATTTCAAGTACAACAAATTTTTCAACCGCCAATGCGCTTCTGAGACAAGATTGAGATTGTGTATATCTGATATATTGAGATAATGGCATATATCTGTATTCAAAACTAAAATTCTATTGAAAGACATGTAGCTACATAAGTTGTAACAGTGCAAAATGCTATTAAGAAACTATATACTCTACACAAATAATGTTATTTGTCCTCTCTTACACAAGTATTCACAGTTAACAATACTGCTAATTAACCATACAGTGCCACACGTATTCAGACACCACACAATGCCTTCGTTAGGCTATAGCACAGCTAGTTTCTCCAGACCGAATGCGAAGCATGACTGAAGGTAGTCCATATAGTAAAATGTGCTTGTCCAAATGGTAACGACCAGAATTTAATTAATTCTTTATCAGATCCAATTGTGATGAACAAATGAAAACCACTTCTTGGATTCTTTTCATATAGCCACTTTTTATAGTGATGTGTCTAACAATTCAGAACAGATAATGTCCTGGTTTTAGAATGCTAGGGTTAACTATTAGCTCTATATAAGTTTCAGTCGAAATACGTAAGCCCGTTGAAAAATAATAATAATTAGGCCTGCATACATAGATACATACATATTACAGCTACGAACTGATTCGTTTCTCTATAGGAGGCGCTGTCAGTCCTCGTCAGTCCTCGTTGAGAAAGATGTTAAAGAACTAATATGTGTTTTACTTTGAGTAGCCTTTTCAGTTAAACCGGTTTTGTTAGGAAAAAATAAAAGCGCGAGAAGATCAAACGACAGATCAACAATCTAACTTTTTTGTTGTTGTTGTTACTGCCTAATAAAAAACCGGTCAAAAAGAGTAACACTAAATGTTGCAGACAGTAATGTTCTACTAAGTCTATAGAGGAGATAATTGGTATTACTTTGAATGAAAACAATATTTAATTACTACAAGAATTACTCGTAAATTTCTTGTAAATTAATGTCTAACTTTATACTTGTTATGAGTAAACATGAAATATTCTTAACCATTTTGCACTGCAGTGCATTTGTTATGGATCAGAATGAAATACTTTTAACAACAAATAGGGTTAAATAGTATACATATTAGAAGTCCAAAAGGTTTAAAATGAAGTGTGTTTTTACTGCGTGGGAAAATCTTACATTTCAGAGATACTGATCGATAATGAACCTAAAACAATGACAGGTGCCGACACATTTTTCAGCTAATATAGAGATACTGACAGGATTAACAGCACAGCAGGCTGGGCAGCTTACACCAAGATCGTTATCGACAGGCTGTTCAGTTAAAAAGAAAATAGTTTACGGACTGACCAATCAGGTCCACAGCGCAAAAGGATTAAAATGAAGTGTGATTATTGGGAAAACATAACACCTCAGAGCTGCTAATCGATAACCCACCTAAAACAACGATAACTGCCGACAAGCCATTCAGTTAATAAAATAATAGTAAACGGACTGACCAATCAGGTCCACAGCGCAAAAGGATCAAAATGAAGTGTGATTATTGGTAAAACATAACACCTCAGAGCTGCTGATCGATAACCCACCTAAAACAACGATAACTGCCGACAAGCCATTCAGTTAATAAAATAAATCATACGCCAAATAACTGACTAGCTAATAGCATGGTAGTTGCCTAAAGACTATCCAAATAACACAAAGTTGTTTACATAATCCACCTGTGTAGCAGCAATTACCGACGGATGGCCAGATAACACCATGATGGTCGTGGACATATTGACCTAATAAAAATACCATCACAACAGCTACCGACAGCATATCTAGCTAATATCACGATTGATACAGACATAGTGACCAAGTATATAACATCACAGGAGTTGCCAACAGCTTATCCAGCTAACACTATGATTGGTGATAACATACTGACCAAATAAAATAAAACCACAGCAGCTACCGACAGCTTATCCAGCTAACACCATGATTGGTGCTGACATACTAACCAAATAAAATAACACCCCAGCAGCTACCTGTTAGCTGGATAAGCTGTCCTATGATTGGTGCTAACATACTGACCAAATAAAATAACACCACAGCAGCTACCGACAGCTTATCCAGCTAACACTATAATTGGTGTTAACATACTGACCAAATAAATAACACCACAGCAGCTACAGACAGCTTATCCAGCAAGAAAATTACGTCTTTTCCATACAAACTGTTTAGCTGGCATACAAGCACTTATCGATATAAACTGAGCAGTGTGACAGAGAGACATAAAATCCCAATTCCCAGAGTTGCTCTAAAATTAACTCTTCAATAGGAATAAATTTACCGAAGCGTATGCCGTTTCTTTCAGATATTACGTGGATTTTCTCATAAATTTAACCGCCGACAACAAACTTTCTCAAGCTAAGAATTTTTGTAATGGGCATTAATCCTAAACAATATAAGTTGAGTCAAATGTTCAACTGAATGCTGGTGGGCAATGTGCCAACATACCTATTGAGTTATAACACTCGTGCTACAAATATTTAGCTAAACAAGTTGAACATACTTTACGTGTACGTAACAAGCAAAGAATGATTTAACACTGTTTTTTTTTCATAATGGACGTGCTTAGCACGGACTTAGTGAATCTTCATTATAGAATAACGTTACTGCAAATCATCAAATTCGCGAGAAATTAAGATTAACTTAAGAGCATTTTGGAATAGATTATCATTTAACCATAAACTGAAAATAATATATATATATATCAAGCGAAAAAAAGCAATGGGTTTTATCAGATAATGCAATCTGTAATAGAGAATAGTAGGCTTCTCACGTGGTTATATAATAATTTACTCTAAAATATGTAACAAATACACCTATGACGATCGACAATAGAAAATGGGTGGAAGAAAACAACAGTATTAGATGAGGTTGAAGAAGACAAGTATTTGATTTAGGCCTTAAATTTTTTGAACTTCAGTTTTATAGCCCAATTTTTTCTCACCTTCATGTAAAAAAAGCTGACTTCTAAAACATAACTGAACATAGGAAAAAATTCTCTAATTCTTTCAAACTTCCTATTGAACTTAATAAAAGAGCGTGTCTCTGTGTGTGTGACCGCCATAGCTCCAAGAGGAAAACCTAAAAACCTGAAATTTTGCACACATACTAAGTGGACCCTGAGGGTGTGCACCTGGGTATTATTACTTATCCACGTCGGTGTGCGCATGCATGTGCGCATCTTTTTGTGAGGCAAGCTAGCAAAAAACCACATAGAAAATAATATGCGACCGCCATAGCTTCAAGAGCAAAGAACCTAGAAACCTACAACTTTGCACCATGCTTATTTGCAAGTTCTGTCAAGACACACTAAAACGAAAAATTAGTTATTACACAAAAACTTTAATTTTTTTACACATTTGTAATTTCAATCTATAGACTGTTTGTTTTAACTACAGCCAGTCTTTCGGTACATTGCATCCTCGTATCTGTTTTCAGAAATATAACTTGGGTCATCAATTACAAAAACAAAAACAAAAAAGCGTAAGAATTGTAAGGCTAATAAAATATCTAAGTACGTACAATTTTTGGATTAGTTAAAAAAAACAGTTAGGACGCTCGACTCTACCATTGCCATTGGTAACCTGATGAAGAGCTGTTGCCCGAAACGTCATTTTCTTGTTTTATTAATAAAGTTATTTTAATTTGGCGAGTGTTTACCACTACTTTATAATCTGTTTTGCATTTTGTTATTTCCTCGTCTACGCACTTATTTTATTTCTTTTATTTCTTGAATTAATCTAACAACAATATTAGGTTATACTTTTGTTGATAAGCAACATGACATGAAAGTCATTGTTGGAACGTAGTGTTACCAAAGGGCACTAGCTTTTCTATATATTAGAAATTGTTAATCTAACTGATTTTTACCAATAATTATTATATGAATACGCCACGAATTCATTTCATGAATGACCTTAATTTTGGTTGGCTCACAAAGGAATTTACCGACGCTTAACTGTGTCGACTGCACTTTTCTGCCTCTTTGTTGGTCAAGCTTGACTTCATAAGATTTATTTATTTCAGTTAGCTCTAAAATGTGAGGTTAGGGTATATTATGGGAGGGTAGTACTTGCCCCGTCAGTTTTAATGGGCTATACGCCAGTATTGTGTAAATATATATATATACATATTTTTAGTATTAGAAATGCGTCATTTGCAAGAAAAATAATTTATGTGTTGTGAATTATCGAGAAAGCTCTGCCTGAAAGATCGCATTTCCTTCTCAATAATTCGTTTAAACATTAAACAACATGATAATATGTTGGGTTCACAAGTTCGTAACTATGTCAACAAGATGAATCTGTTTATTCCATCTTGATAAAAGAGTTAGCACAAAGGATCACATATAAAGTGTAATAAACTTAAAATAAGACCCCAAAACTCGAGTACTTTCGAATAG
>NW_013665651.1:552125-564701 GCF_000517525.1 Limulus polyphemus | reverse complement strand
GAGTACTTTTCCGAATAGTTGACTATTCTTCTTCAGGAGAACAAAGGGATTATTGAAAATTAATTTCCACCACGACACCTGGAGTTTTCATTTTGCGTACAAGTGTTTAAGTAAGAAGTAGTTTAGAGAACTTAGAATAAATAGGAATAATTAAGTAAAATAAATAACCAAGGCCGAAATAAAGTTGTTTGCACTTTTTCCTGGAAGAGGATCAAGTAAATTGTGTGAACTAAGCCCCCTCCCAAAAAAAAAATGTAGAGATAAGTGTAAAACTAGTTAAAGTAGAGAAAATTAGTATATTTTTCTCTAACATCGTAAAGTTTGTGTCATATAAAAATCGTCAGGTTTTATTACAATTATTATCAAATGTTTGTCTCCTCGAATGAGGGTCTGATTACTATGGTTCCAGCAATCAGTGTTTGTATATCAACCGCCATTTTGTGTTAATCGTGTAAAGGCTGAATCATATGTACTTCTCCGAATATTATGGACACAAGTAAGCACTGTTATCACATACTTGGCTCAATGATGTATTTGGAGCTGTTTAAAGAAATTGTTAAAGTCGTGTGAAATAATATAGAAAAGGTTACTGTCATTGGATAATCAACCTAAAACACAAAATATTTCGCTTCAGTTACGTATAGAAAAGCGTGCTGAACATCAACTGTTATCGTATAAATTTACATATGGTTTATTGTTTAAACGCATCTGGTGTTATCATTAAAACGTTTAGGATCCATGTTTATCCCACGGTGTTGTTCTGAAGCTCTGAGATCATCGTTTATCCCACAGTATTGCTCTGGTAGTCAAACTTGCTGTGGTCTTTACTGAACATTTCTTTTCCAAACAGCTGCAACCTTTCCGCAATGTTGCCTGTGACACGTATCTCTCTACTGTAGGTTAGAACCAGACCTCTTCTTCTAGTGTTTATTAAATAGAATCTCGGTATTAGTTTGTTTTACGTGTCGTATCTGTGCTTTAGTTAAGTGTGTCTCTTCTAATATCAAGTTTTTAACAAGCCCTAAGCAAGCCAGCTGCCTACCGGTACTCTTCAGACAAACCAGGTTAAAGAGCAGGAAAAAACTCGAGGCTACGATGATGGATAAACACTAAGACATACGTTTATAACCGTCTCATTATAAGGTCAGAGTAAGTTACAAAAGTTTCTGTATGATCATAAATAAAATGCTAAAGAAATGAATACCATACATAATGATGTATTTCTCTTTGGTATAATAATTACTGCTATTATTGAAGCATGCTCCTAAAACTAGTAGCTTAACAACAACAACAAAAATATCTAGTCATTTCTCAGTCAGGTTACATCGCTATGACACCCTGTCTACAAAGAATTATATATTAACTGTGTCCTAGTTCCTAAAGGTTGACACAGTTTTAAATTTATAAATACTTCATTAATCTTAAGTAATTCTGTTGTTTTTTTTAAGAAATATTGTAACTCAAACTTACGCTCTTACACAGACATTTAAAAATATGATCTTAGAACTATCGAAATGTTGGACATTTCCTTATTGCTATGATATTCCGAAAACTAGACTGAACAATACAATATGGAGCAGTCTGATACAATTAATGTCAATAAGTTCAATTTTATAAAGCATTTATTTAAACACAAGAGTTTGAAAAATCCAACGTAACGTTTTCAATTCCTCGTTCTAACCATTACACTTTCTACAGTAGTAATGGAGCAGCTAAATCGTATTCGTTCAGACAAGGGAGGCTTTGACTGAGATGTTAGTAAATACTTTCTCTCACCCCGCACCATCGTTTATTTTGAGCTCATCTATTCTACGTATTTGTACAATTTTAATTTAGTTACTTCGATGGTTTTCGTTTTTAATATCTTTTTAATCTATCATGGTTAATTGTGTGTTAAATAATGTGCTACATATAAGTCTACATTTAAACTCAGTAGAGAAAACGTTAACATCCTGAACTAACACAGGTACGAATATCTACAGTTTCCACCTAGTTCTACTTAATTATCATCATACATAAAACAGTAATACTTCAGTTTTAGTATACTCAAACCGATTAAAGTCAGAGTTCGTATTTCACACAAATGTATTGCAGTTAGCTTTCTAATAATCTACATAAAATATTCAATATAGTATATTATAATGTATACATAACTTAATATCCGGCCCGGCATGTCCAAGTGATGAGGGCGCTCGACTCGCAATCTGTGAGTCGCGGGTTCGAATCCCCGTCACGCTTCGAATCGCCCTTTTAGCCGTATAATGTGACGGTCAATCCCACTATTTGTTGGTAAAAGAGTAGCCCAAGGGTTGGCGGTGGGTGGTGATGACTCTAGTTCCCTCTAGCCAGATGGCCCTCGTATAGCTTTGCGCGAAATCCATAACAAACAAACTTTATTTGTAAACAATAAAATGTGAAACAACTTGGCGACTAAACAACAAAGTGTGTGACAACTCGACGAATAAACAGTAAAATGTGAAACAACTTGGCGACTAAACAACAAAGTATGTAACAACTCGACGAATAAACAGTAAAATGTGAAACAACTTGACGATTAAACAACAAAATATGAAACAGCTCGACGAATAAACAGTAAAATGTGAAACAACTTGGCGACTAAACAACAAAGTATGTAACAACTCGACGAATAAACAACAAAATATGAAACAGCTTGGCCTCTAAACAAGAAAATGTGAAACGAGTTGGTTCTAAATAATGAAATGTGAAACGAGTTGGACACTGAACAATAAATTTGAAGAAACGTGGCCTCTAAACGATCGATGTGAAAACTACTTGATATTTAAATTTAAAATATTGACCATCTTTACCTGAATAACAAATGTAAACTAGCTTGATTTTCAAACATGAAATAACTTAACTCAATATAAACTATGGAAGATGTTTCGATTTAAACATGAAGGATCGAACAACTGGACCGCTAAAAGAAAATATTTTAATAATATCATCTCGAAATGTAAAACATGTAGTAACTTAGAAGCTAAATAGTAGACATGAAAAACATATCCGCTAAATATAGAATATAGAATGCTGTAACCAAAAACCTAAACACCTTTGTTCTTCCTTAACGTAGAAATTGACACAATTTTATCTCTAAAAATGGTTTCTAAACGAATTTATCTCTATATATTAATATATTCATCTCTAGGATAATGCGTAATATTTTGGACTGCAAGTACAAACTCACAATCAAAAAACACAGTGAGTTTTATAGCATCGAAACCATAAGTGGAACTCCCGATGAAAGTGTAAAGCCAAAAATTTAACTAATCAAATAATTTTGAAAATCCTTCAGGATTTTCAGTCAGTAATACATATCTTCAAAAACTTTGAAAAATTATGAAATAATTGTTTACAAATACCCCTTATTGAAACATAAGCCTCTTTTTCCGTGTGATCTTCTTGTATCAAAATATATACAGTTCTTGTAAAGTCAATTCAAAAAACCCTGACCTAGAGTAGTTCCCCGCTGGCTTAGTGGTAAGATTCAGGGCTTATAATGCTAACATTTAAGGTTCGATTCCTGGGTTGGGCATAGAGTAGATAGCCCATTCTGTAAATTTGTGCTACAAAAAACAAATAAAAACTTAAGTGTAATTATTAATTCACTGTGAAGAGAAGCCTTGACTTTAGGAACCACTATAAAAACCCATTCAATGTACAAATCACTTGCTTGGTACAAAATTACATCAGAAACAGATTTTTTTGTCACTGGCTGATCGATGATTACAATAGTTGTGGAACTTTCTCTAGCTCCAGTACTTAATAAAACGCTATCCTTGAAAATAAAACGGAATTCATAGCTATCATGTCTTTTTTCTTAAGATTTACTTTTCTCTGATTTAACGTTTCCAGTCAGGTGCATTGAGACGAAACCAAAAGTTTATAATAATACTCAAATGTTTGATAAATGGTCAGAGAGAAACCATTAAACGGTGTGTGATTGTCATACATAATCTATGTTGGAGCCAAAAAGTAATCGTGAAAAAGAAACAGAAATGGTAAACGTCACATTTATATGGGCAACTGAACGTGTTTTATTTATTTTGTTTGTGTGAGTTCCTTCCTGTGCGTTTATTGTTCTTATCATTGTCTATACTCTGATATATTTATAACCTATTGGCCTAGATGTGCTAAACATGTTCCTACTGAGCGTGCTTACTTACTATCAGACAAGCTGCCACACATACACACACACACACACATGCGCACAAAAACAGAGATAGAGACGAATGTGTATCTATAGAGAAACGGTAAAGGGGTGTTACTTTGCTATAAAATTTCGTTTATAATTTATATATCGCAGCTTTGTTTATTTCAAATAACACGTGTATTCATAGCAAAATACAAATGAAAGTTATTTGTCTTTCGTTCAGTCAGTAAAAACATGTACATTTATGAAAGTCTTTACTCCCTGCTTAAATTATCTCTTTTGTTCAGTCAATAAAAACATGAACATTTATGAAAGTATTTACTCCCTGCTTAAATTATCTCTTTCGTTCAGTCAATAAAAACATGAACATTTATGAAAGTATTTACTCCCTGCTTAAATTATCTCTTTCGTTCAGTCAATAAAAACATGAACATTTATGAAAGTATTTACTCCCTGCTTAAATTATCTCTTTCGTTTAGTCAATAAAAACATGTACATTTATGAAAGTATTTACTCCCTGCTTAAATTATCTCTTTCGTTCAGTCAATAAAAACATGTACATTTATGAAAGTCTTTACTCCCTGCTTACTTTCTTTTTCTATGGGGCTGGGCATGGCCTAGTGGTCAGTTTGTCGTATTGTAAATCAGAGGGTTCGTGGTTCGGTGCCGCAAAATCGCGTTCCACTCTTTAAGGCCACAGATGCGTCTTAAGAGTGACAATCAAATCTCAATATTTGATTACAGTAACCCAAGAGCATTTGTTCTAGTCTGTCAATTCAAAATTAGGCAGCCCTTGTGTAACACTGCGTGAATAAACGAAACAAATAAACCTTTTCGAATTTATATTTAAAAAACTATGGAATTTGAGTTTGTTTTAGTTGATAATTGTATAATTTAGTATAATAATTGTATTTGATCAAAATATTTTGAAAACTACCAAACCTAAAGTTGTTTATCTATAGCATCCACTTATTTTAGCACAAGTGCAGTTTGCATAACTGGATAAATGAAATAATATGAATATGAGTAAATAGTTCGTATTGCATCTACTGTGTATCCGCCCCATTCCCCTACCGTAAATAATACCGTACTTATGTTAAATAAATAAGTTCCTAAACCTTACTTGACAATGAAACTTTTATTAATTTCTGTACTTTTTATTTTTTATTTTAGCGCTTGTCCGCTGCAGGTATCGAGTCTCAATCTCTAGCGCTATAAGCTCTTAATCTTACCGTTGAACCACCAGGGGGCTGTGCATTCATAGACGAGATCAGGTATTACATAATTTTTAACATTACAAATAAGAAAGAAAATAAGAAACGAACATGACTGACTGCTCAAAGAGCATTAAAATTATTTGATTATTTGATTCGGCTAATGGACTCAGTCAGCCTAACAGTAATTCTCCACTGGTAAGATTAATTAGATTTTTTTCTTTTAGATGATTTGGCTCACATTTGCATGACTAAAGTGCTTAGTATATTAGTTGATGGCCTTGTTTGATGCCACTGCAAATTCATATTTAAATAGATTAACTAATTTTTCTTCTTACCTTAGTGAAGACTGACGCTTTCTAATACACTAGCTCTTCTACTTGTCAAAAGTACAACATTACCAAGTACTCTACACTAATTAATCCAACCTGTTGCCGCTAGGGTGTGGTTATTGTGATCAATCATGCCCATTTATTTACGCTCTTATTCTTAAATATGTCTTAAACTTGGTGCAATAACAAAGAAGTACAATAACACTAAGCGACAAACTTTTAGTAAACCTAGGTCAAAAGTCATATCAAAAATTTACTATATTTCACCAACAATAAGTTACTTAAAAATTGGTTTAGCTTCAATACATAAATGCATGACTATCAAGGTTTTTTTTTAACGTCACATTAATTTGGTCCCTGGTCAAAGGTTTACTATTCACGTGAACAATTTAAGGCTGTATTGACTTTTTATTACTGCAATCCTGTAAATAACCACACATATAAAATACGTTAAGAAAACTTTGAGAGGGTATTTTTCTGAATTGGTTGGTAAAAGAAAATCTATTTATTTCTTACCTATTTTTAAAACGTTAATATATAAAAGTTCATAAAATTTTAGGCATAAATCAATATTTCAATTTCATACCATTGTACTTGCAAGTAACTTGATTAAGTTAGGTCAGACGTGAGTGGGAAGAGGGTGGCATAGTGGTTAGCATGCAAGGTTCAAACCAGCAATACACAGTTTAACACGCTCCACACTTTCGACTGTGGACGCATTATAAATGTATCAGTCAATCTCTCTATTCGGCTAATAATATAGTATTAAAATAAGTTCTCTTCTGATGAGAATAAATCTTACGCCCCATCATTTTTATCACTGTATTTTATTCGATAATAATTTTATCTTCTCATTTAAAACGCATATACTTTTATTTTAATTATATATATATATATATATATATTTGCTATGCAATTTGTAGAGCAATCTGACTAATATACTGTTTAATACCTTCTTTTACGCATATCTGTACAAAATACCACGTCATCTGGTCTTTTGTGAAGGAGTTATTCATTCCAGTGCAATCTCGCTAAGGTATGTATATTAATACAATTAAAGTACATCAATGAACGAAGTCCTTAAGATCAAAGAAGGCTCTGTAGAAAACCGTAGCATGTGAATGTCGAAAGCTAAATTAAAAGTTTTCCAGAGTTCGACCGAACTGACATTCTCTGCCGTCTACAGTTAATTAAATCTGACCGAGAGTCTTACTTCAGTTTAATGAGTACAATTTAAAGTTCCAATATTGACCGAAGACTTTAAGACAATTAGGCGAATGAGGCCAGCGGCCGCCTGATTTAATGGATTTGTTCCCCTTGTGTAACTACGTACTATAATTGAGACTTAAAATTTAGAATATATACATGGTTATCCATATAGAAGAATGTACATTTATGCAGTACAAACTGGCATAACTCAATTCTGGACTTGGTAACAGTGGACAAACAAAAGTCTTCAAAATGTTCCGATGATACAAGAAAAGTTGAATATGAGAGCAAATATAGATTGTAACTTCAGCCTTTCCTCCTAGTCTCAGCGCCAGATAATAGATTACGTACCAACCATTTGTTTGTTCAGGTTCGGGCAGCCTTAGTCGAGACATGGGTTTAATTTTATTAAATTGCATCAATTCGATTTGTATTTCAGGACATTTGCATAAGGACTGCAAGCTCTAACCTAATTTAGGCCCAGCGGCGGTACTGTGGCAAGTTGGAAGAAACCTCATTCTGGTAGAAACATGTACGTATTCATCCACAGCCTTCAGGTTCAGGCTTTCCAACTTTCTATGATTGCGAACAGGTTTTAATGTAGTGACTTTGAGTCTCGTGGGGTCTTTTACGCAATACTTACGTAATTGACTATCAAAATGAATTGACGATGAATTTTTCAGTTTATTGAAAAGTACAAATGGGTCACGATTGTAAAGAAACAGACAGAGAAGTCTTTTAAAACAGAACATTACACAACGAACACATTTGTTATTCCAAGCCTTGATGTGTTTTCTGTCGTAGTATAATCGTAATCGTTTAATATTATATCAATTGAATGTGAAATTAACTATCGTCGCTAATTAGTCGTTTAAAACCTTTCAATATCACAAATATATATGAATATACCTTTATTTAATAGTGTATTTGGTATTTCAGATATATTGATCAAACATAATCACTGCATACTTCTGACGAGAAAAAATATCATTTTACTAAAAACCTAAGATCCATAAAAAGTTTTAATATTTACTAAATTATGTGTGTTTTTTTTCAAGTGTACCTTATCACACAGTTAATTTTATATCAAACACAAACAATTTAAAATAACTAAACTTAAAGAAAACAATTATTTAAGTAAATCACCAGGATGTCTTATCGTTCTTGATTTTATAAAATAATGCATATTTTAAGCCTTATTTCTAGTTATATTACGTATTTGACAGTTTGACAGAAATTCAATTTTGGGGATGGCTACTGTCAGCCACCATACAGGCGTTTCCGGAAATTCAAATCATGCTCGTGTAGCGCACTCTTTGTCTTCAGGCACAAGGACGTTCTTCATTGTCACAATGTTAGATATATCAGAAAGAGTGATTTTTTTTATATATAAAACAATGCATTTGATAAAATATTAACAATAAGAATTAATCATACTCAAGTATGCATGTGTATAAGTTTTCTTTTTTTTATCGGTTTTCTTCCATGGATTGTTTTCTTTTATAACACAAAGAGTGCACAACTGTCTAACTATGCTTCTTCCACTACAGAGATCGAACCCCGAATTCTAGTGTTATAAGCCCTCGAGTTTACCGATGAGACACCAGGAGACTTGTAATATCGTATAACCACTTTTCATATACATAAATCAGAGACGAACTAAGCAAAGAATTTTCAGACTTTAATTTCAAATGATGAAAGCTAGAGATAAAAGTTTTCATAAAATAATCAAACAATAAAATAATAAATAACATTTTAAACAAACCTTTTCTTTCGTTCCTTATTATTTTACTGGTTATTATGCTGTTTCCAACTTCAATGAATATATATATATATAACGTTTTACTTCTAATAGTCTGTTTTCGATAACCGTCAATTTTTATTATTTCGTGCAGCCCACTTTTTTACAACTAACTCTAAACAAAGCTTTAGGTTGTAAAATTGTGAAAGTTGATGGGTTTGTGCACAAACATCTACTCATAATAGTTTAAATATCATTTATACAGTAAGTCAGGCTTAGAAACACAGGTTAATTCTGACATATAGTGTATTCTAAATGTTATGTGGCTCCTATTTTCTCAGATACCTCTACCAAGATACATATTGCAATGTCTGATTTTAAATTTATATCTTGATGTTACTTATTTTGACTGCATATCTTCCTCGGTTGTCTTACATACACATTTCAACAAAACATGTGAAACATTTTGACTGTATACCTTCCTTGGTTGTCTTTTACATACACATTTCAACAAAACATGTGAAACATTTTGACTGTATATCTTCCTTGGTTGTCTTTTACATACACATTTCAACAAAACATGTGAAACATTTTGACTGTATATCTTCCTTGGTTGTCTTTTACATACATATTTCAACAAAACATGTGAAACATTTTGACTGTATATCTTCCTTGGTTGTCTTTTACATACACATTTCAACAAAACACGTGAAACATTTGGACTGCATATCTTCTTTGGTTGTCTTACATACACATTTCAACAAAACATGTGAAACATTTTGATATGTAATTAAAATTAAGTGGTTATTTATTTGAGATCAAAAGTCATGGCGAAACATGTGAGAATTTGGTTCGTTTAAATTTCTACATCAGTTTTGTTTTAAGATCGAAATATTTCTTACAAAGCTCGGAAGTTTTCTGCAGTTTAATATATATGTCACCTAATTAAGTATTTACAAATGCATTTATCTAGAATAAGTTATTATAATAAAAAGGTCAGGCTGTTATAAGCGCAACAAAATGATATATGTAATATCATAGTCTTAAGTATCTATATGATGTGGGAAAAATAAAGTGACGTCACTGCTGGCAAAATTTTATGCCTTAGTCATGCGGCAATATGATTATTATTTGTCTGCTTTATTTTACGTGCTTAGATCGTTTTATTTCGAACAGAATAAATTTATCACGCCATTAACAAAATTAATTGTGGGAATATATACATCCAAATCAGAGCACGTTTTAGAAATATCTACAATTAATTTATTTACTTTAATACTGTTGTGTTGCAGGTTGTTGACAATAATTTTTTGCATGCTTATATTGAAATAGTTTGCTAATTTTCTAATCCTGTCGTTACAGCGGAGCTATGCAAAACATTTTATCAAACATGGTCGTTACTGTTTATTGGACGTGAGTTGGCCCTCTGACGGAGCTCTGAATGACGAAGATGGCGAGCTTGGTTCGAATCCGTGCGATACTACGAAATATTCTTCGCATTTTAATCTGTGGGTACGTTATTAAAGTGACAGTCAGTCCCTTAGAGTGGGTGGATAGATAGTGGGGTGATACTGACTGGCTGCCTTCCCTTAGGACGGCGGCAGATCAACTTAGTAGCTTTGTCATACATACCAAATATCAATTAATTATTTTCTTATTTTATAATTTTTCTCAAAGCTACACAAAGGGCTATGTACACATAGACGTCCCTGATTTTGAACTGATAGACTAAAGAGAGAGAGGGAAAAGGTAAATAGTCAACAGCCCGCACTGCCAACTCCTGGACTGCTATTTTCTAACAGAATAATGGAATTTGGCACACAGTCTTATAACACACCTAAAGTGAGGAGCACGTTTTTGCGGCAACAAGAAGCGAACCAGAAACCCTCGGATTCACTGTCTGGAGAACATGACTGCCAAACATGAAATCTGATGGTATTGTCTTATTTGTAAAAACATTTTTACATCACGTTTTAACAAGAACGCGAAATAAAATTATCGTAAACATTAATACAGTTTGTTTGTTTGTTTTGGATTTCGCGCAAAACTACACGAGGGCTATCTGCACTAGTCGTCCCTAATTTAGCAGTGTAAGACTAGAGGGAAGGCAGCTAGTCATCACCACCCACCGCCAACTCTTGGGCTACTCTTTTACCAACGAATAGTGGGATTGATCGTCACATTATAACGCCCCCAAGGCTGAAAGGGCGAGCATGTTTGGTGGGACGGGGATTCGAACCCGCGACCCTTAGATTGCGAGTCGAGCGCCCTAACCACCTGGCCATGCAGGGCCCATTAATACAGACTGCAGTAATAAATAAATTAAATTTATAAGAAAGTACATTTTGTGTTTAAAAAAAAAATTCTACACACAAAACGAAACTTATTGCAAAAAATTAGCACTAAAAACTTAAACTTCATAGAAGATTTTGTTATGTACTAAAATAGTTGTATTTTTTATATTTTTCGAATGTAACTAATAATCAATTAATTTTAGAATAAGCTTGATTATCCAACTTAAAAATAAATAAGGATAAAAAGAAACTGTTTAAATAAAACTAGAAAATATTTTCCCGTGCATGATTTTATTTAACGAATAATATTTTAGATTTTATTTCTAGTTATTTATATTCCATATTTGACAGCTCTAGTGGAAACCGGAAACACAAACTTGGATCAAAGTGAAAAATATGTCATAAAGCTTTTGATACATTCTGACGTAAGAAGGATTGGAGTTTGGTAACTCACGCTATTAAATGAAAATTGTGCACCTGATTGTGCAAACAGTGATTTGATATTGTTGCTAAAAAATAAATGAATCTCGATATGAATTGTGTATATGATATGCAAATTCTTATGGAATGCTAAACCTTGATCCAGATTCGTGGTGATTAAAGAATCCTAGATAATTTGCTCCCCCTTCGTGGTACTGGATCAAAGTATTTAAGATTCCTTAATATTCGTGGTAATTAAAGAATCCTAGATCATTTGCTTCCGCTTTGTGGTACTTAAGGAATCTTAAATACTTTGATCCAGATTCGTGGTAATTAAAGATTCCTAGGTAATTTAAGCCCGTTTTGTGGTAGCTAAGGGTGTTCAGGAACGATATCTTTGGCAAATCTGATTGGTTTTCTACGTTATTGGTTGGTAAGTCACCTTGGTTGAACGATCCATATTCAATTATTCTCTGAATGGACGACTTTTGACCCACGTTTCTTACTGTTCTTTGTCCTACCAACACGTTGAACCATACAAGTAGATTAAATAAAAAATAACTCATGTACTATATGTTCTGAAACATATCTGATTATATTGGATACCATATGCCCACACCAATGTCAGCTGAGTTCTATTGGTTCGAACTCTGTCATCTCTCATCTGTCCAGTTAAGTAAATGGTATAAAGAACGTTATATTCAACTAGCTTTATGTTTTTAGGTGTGGGAGACAGCTACATATGTAGAAAAAAAAACTATTTCATACAGAAAGATAGTTTGAGACGATCTATTATTGCATGTTGTGTTAATTTTTCTGTAACGTAAATTTTCACGACAAACCTAACTTTACACTATTCAAAAACAAACAAAACCTATTCAACAAAGATCACTGAATTCACAATAGGTACATTGTACAAGCGAATAAGGAAACACATTGGAATCGACATTTCACATTTGGTATGAAATAAAAACACAGGAGATTATGAGTAAACGTATGATTACCTGATATCATACCTACAGACAAAAAGGCCCGGCATGGCCAGATGGTTAGAGCGCTCGACTCGCAATCTGAAGGTCGCGGGTTCGAATCCCCGTCAAACCAAACATGCTCGCCCTTTCAGCCGTGGGGCGTTATAATGTGACGTTGGTAAAAGAGTAGCCCAAGAGTTAGCGGTGGTGGTGATGACTAGCTG
>NW_013665651.1:541075-551210 GCF_000517525.1 Limulus polyphemus | reverse complement strand
CTAGTCTTACACTACTAAATTAGGGATGGCTAGCGCAGATAGCTCTCGTGTAGCTTTGCGTGAAATTCAAATAACTAACAAACAATAAAACAAACCCTACAGACAAATTAAACTAAGAATTAAACCTTTCTTTAGCCACAAAAATATCAAAATGTGTATTATAAACTGTATCCTATTGGTAATTTTCAGTTTTAGCATGAGCTAACATCAGGAATGTCTGCATTTGTTTATAAATTACATTTTAAATTATTTTAGTTTTGATTTGTACGGTTAACTTATTTGTGACCGGAAACTCTTATCAATCATTGACTGATTTTTTCTCAACGCTACTGTGGCCAGGTGGTTAAGGTGGCCAGAGTATTTACCCCCCCCCCAAAAAAGTACAGTTTAAAATGCATATTCTTATTGATAATGGTTTGATTTTAGAAATTACGATGAGTAATTCCCTGTTAGGAAATTGCCATGATGGCTCAAAGGTAAATTTCAGGGCTTATACTCTAAAATTCCTTTACAATTGAAAAATAGTTGGATTAAAGTTCAAACCAGACATATTTTAGAAACAAACTGTAGATATGAAGTCGTAGCCAATTTTACGCTTTCAATTACTGAATATAAAATACCGGAAAATAAACTAATGAGAAAAAAGATATTTTGTGTTCGTGTTTGGCGAAAGAGATATTATACTCATGGATGGTATTACGTAGTATTAACATATCAAGAGTTAACTATCGGTATTCAAACAACTGGCGAAAGAGATATTATACTCATGGATGGTATTACGCAGTATTAACATCTCAAGAGTTAACTATCGGTATTCAAACAACTGGCGAAAGAGATATTATACTCATGGATGGTATTACGTAGTATTAACATCTCAAGAGTTAACTATCGGTATTCAAACAACTGGGACAGGTATCTTATCTATGTCTTCGTGGTCACACAATTATTATATGTTTCTCAAAACCATTTCCGCTTTTTAAGATGGCATTTTACTTTTATATTCGTCGCAAGTGTCAATCAACTATAATATGATAGGCTTGACTTTAGTTATCTGATTGCGTTTCGCTTATGCTTCTATGAAGAGATTGGCACACGAGCATTATCGGATTATAGAAATTTATTCCTAAGTTCATGAGACACAGATAGGTCCAGTTTTAACTGCTGTTCTCAACGTTTCTTCTACGAGAAGAGAAACGAAACAGAGAACGTGATATCCCTAAAAAGCAGTTCCACCCGTGTCATTGTCCCTTGATAAATTACAATAAAGCCTTAATTGGCTATCTTTCTTAAAGAGTCCTGAATAAACAGAGACCACTGAAGCTATAAACATCTAATTGTGCAAAAATAGCATGAACCAATCAAAAATGTGTACGACAGTGTAATCCAGGAACTATTTAGTTCAGCCACAACACGCAAGAAGATTATTGATCAAAGAGATAAGAAAAATTAAAGATTGCCTTGGTGTCGGCAAGATAAGAAGGTAGCCTACTGTTGTTTGTTACCTATGTTCACGCAGTTGAAATATTCCAGAGACAACAAAGGCACTAGCACATGATATCAATCTATAAGTTTGAAACTTACAAAGACCAGCCCTTTCTCGTCAAAATAAAACAACAAATTATTTGTTAGATGTTCTTATCTCGATTTGGTAATATTTACTGATTTTAAAAAGATTTGTTATTAATAAGTGATGAAAAACGTACTCTGTCTCTCCCCCCAGCGGTATGTCTGCGGATCTACAACGCTAGAAACCGGGTTTCGATACCCCTGGTGGGCAGAGCACACATAGCCCATTGTGTTGTTTTGTGTTTAACTTCAAGTGCATTACTAATGCTACTAATTTATTCTTCTGAGTTATTTAAAACATTAAAGATAAATATGAAGTTCAATCTCTCATTCAACTTACCACTTGTCTCTCATTTATACCGGTTTCGAGTCATTCCTTGTCCAGGGTTATTAATGTGGGATGGAATTCCCCCAAACCGGTATGACTCAGTGACAAGTGATAAATCGAATGATAGATTAAGCTTCACATTTATTGTTAGTAACATTAAAATTTATATAACTGTTCTGAAAAATTCAGGGACATTTTGAAAGCTCTTCTCATAAGACACATGGGACGCTGGTATTTTACTGGATTGTTTACTTGAAGATATGTTGAAGCTTCGAATTATATTTAATTCCCATTAAGTTTTAGATGTTTTTGGTGTTTTTTTTTTTGGTTTTTTTAAACAAAAGTTTGAACAACGCTATGGAATCCCGATATAACCTTGACAACTTAAGAAACAAAAGCTTTAACAACACTAGAAACCAGATAAATTTGACACCTTCGGAACAAAAGTTTTAACAACACTATGGAATCCCGATATAACCTTGACACCTTAAGAAACAAAAGCTTTAACAACACTAGAAACCAGATAAATTTGACACCTTCGGAACAAAAGTTTTAACAACACGAGAAGCCCGAAAACAAACCGTTTCAACAACACCAGATACTCGATAAGTTTGACACATTCGAAAACAAACCGTTTTAACAACATTAGAAACCCTTGGCACCTCCGAAAACACTATTTTTCCTTCTTCATCAGGAAATCGTTTTTTTTTTTTTTCTTTTACGATGCTTAACTCTTAGAATCACAGAAGTGAAGTTGCTGACTATTTGGCGATAAGTTCTGGTTTTGATTTCAAATAGTGAAGAAAATAGTTTCTTTATCACGTAAAGTCCTGTCATCAAAGGTTGACAACGTCTTATGACAGTGAACCATTCATTGATGATAACTACACAATGCTATGTTAAGCCCCGGTGAAAGAAATGTATTTAGAATAAAGCTGTAAAGGTAAACTAACAGCTATTGATATTTCATAAACGTAATAGTGTTAAGAATACAAAAATAATTATTACTAATTAGACTTGTGTTACCCTTCCCCAAAATGTTAAACTCCTTTGGAGAAATAATCTTCGTATGGTTTTAATCTCTGTTACACAGTCGAATAATCGAATATTTTTCAAATGACAATATACTTATTACTTCATCTTAGCCCCACAGTGGCATAGCGGTATGTCTGCGGACTTACAACGCTAGAATCCGGGTTTCGATACCCGTGGTGGGCAGAGCAGAGATAGCTCATTGTATAGCTTTGTGCTTAATTACAAACAAACTTCATCTTAATTAATAAATATGGAAGATGTTTGAAAAAAAAACAACAACTTATTATCATATTGGATAAGAAGTTCCGTATAATTATTAGCTGACAACGAAGTTTTTAGCTCTCGTTAGCACAGCTAGATCAATGATAGTGAATGTTATCCAAAAGAAGCTTTATATATCTTTAGGTGTGGAGAAACAAACTAGCATGGATTTTGTTCATAAGATTAGATCAATGATAGTGAATGTTATCCAAAAGAGCTTTATATATATATATCTTTAGGTGTGGAGAAACAAACTAGCATGGATTTTTGTTCATAAGAATGTGTACGGAGGAATGTTTATAAACAAAATCTACACACTAAGAAAAATATTGTCAATCACTCAGGAAACTTCTAACTTTTTGTTGTCGGTGTGAAATAAAGATAAAACAACTCGGTTTTAGACTGTATATTTGTATATATTTTATAAGGTTTAGAATAAGTTAAATATGTGTAAAAAGATAGATTATTGAATACATGGAAGACATATTCTTTACAGGACCACCTAATGCATTTGTTTGTACGAGGGTATTTTACAAATGGCATTTTATTATGTTAACTGAAATTTCGTACTATTAAATTCGTGTTTTGGTTCTTCATATTTTTGGCTAAAACCTAAATTAGAAGACCAAATATAACCAAATACATAAGAGATCGAAAAATTGCGTATCTGTAAAGCATGTCTGCAGCAAAACGTTCGTTTTTTTATTTTTGTTTAGCTCCAATTCGAGTTAGCTCGAGTTAACGAGAGGGAATCCTCAATATCCGCGGCACTTGAAATTCGTTTAGGCAGGATTAGAGTAAATTATTCTCTGAGGCTTTTTTTTTGTTTCCTTTTTATTAGGTATATTTTTGTGCGCCAGCAATGCCAAGCGTGGGGCGCGCGTATATTCGATTCGATTTTATTACTCACCAGGATCTCTACCAGCTTACCCTCAAATTGAAATTCTTTTAGGCAGGATTAGAGTAAATTAATCTATGAGACCTTGGGAGTAGTCAAATACATCAATCGAAAGGATTTGACCTCCTGTATACAAAACTGTAAATTGATTTCAAATCGGTCACGAGATGGTGCTATGGCCTAAATGTTTGTACTTGAAAAAAAAACAAAAAAACTCAGAGCCATTCTGTGAGCCGCTATGCCGCGGCTAAAAATTAAATCGTCTTGGTTCGTTCTGGTAATGAATTACTTTGTTATTTCTTTAAAGTTTTATGAGATGCGTATTTATTCTAAATTGTCGAACTCGAGGTTTTGTTTTTCGCGGAATTATCCTATTTTTCCACAGACGTTTATTAATAAAAAAAAAATGATGTTGATACTTTAAATTACGTTTTACAAAATATCCATGTTTATGATTCGCCACACAAAATATGTAAAAAAAATGTTAATATGAATCGAATACAAACTTTTTCGAGACTGATACTTACAAACACCTCACATACGAAGATAATTTTCTTTCACTGCATTCTTACTAAGGGGAAACAAATACGTTCTTTACTTTAGAAACAGAAAATATTTCAATGATCACGTGCTACAGTTGTGCTATTTAAGAAAGAAAAAAAAATACACCGTACATAATAGTACATGTATTCCGTCTTCTGACACGGTTCCTTTTCGCTAGAAAATGTTAATATCTAACGTGATTTTGCCCAATTAGACCCAAAATGTAAGTGATGATGAGAGCAAAAATAAGAGCTTTAATGGCCGTTAAGCCTTGCCGAGCTAATGACGCCCTCGAGGCTGGGTCACTTTAGGTAAAAAGACCACTGACAGACACATTTCATTTCATGCAATGGCCCCAACATAAGTTTATTGTTAGCAGCTATCAATCTCTGTGACTCGCTTTTCATGTTAAATATATATATATACATATATTTATTTATATCTCCGCGTATTACCATTCATTTATATACGCACACAATGACTTGTTCTATACATAATACGTGAAAGGAATCTTATATACAGTAAATGTGTATAGCAAGTAATTAAGGTCACATTGTTAGGTGTAATGGTCTGTACGAAGCGACTCTAACGAGACTATAGTGAAACAGCTTTCAATGGGATGTCATTAAATGATAAGTATCCTTAATAAAACAGGTGTGCTGGTTTCCTGTACTGTCTGGTTGTTAATTTAAGGGTCTTGTATGAGAGTATGAAAGTTAAATACATCTCCTTGTACATTATCTCCAGTTTGTTGCACAACCTTAAATACAATGTTGAAAATCGATGATGTCCACTGCAAAATATAATTAATATAAGTTAGATGTTTGCAAGAATACTGAATTCTTTTATTTATCTAATTATTTTTTGTTGTCAGTTTGCAAGAGAAAAGTTCATATCCAACAGTCTTTCAAACATTTTCTTCTTATTTTTTTTACATTTCTCGTCGATGGACGCATATTAGTGATTCATGCTGTAAAAACTCAATAAGCAGAGAACACCGTCTTGAATGGACTGTGTCTACTATGAAAAACGAAAAAATAAATAAATCGTAGCAATGCGAAAAAAAATTGGAATTTCGATTAAAGATTGAAATGTCAGATTAGGTTACTTAACAAAAGGGGAATGTTGAAATTCAGACAAGATAATACTTGGAACTTTGTACGGAGAGTTAATTACACATAACAATAACGATTCCCCAGTGTACGTGAAACTCCTTTCTTCTTTGACAGCTTTACTCAGTCTGATGTCCATAATTTTGTTTGTTTGTTTGTAATTAAGCACAAAGCTACAGAAAGGGCTATCTGTGCTCTGCCCACCACGGGTATCGAAACCCGGTTTCTAGCATTGTAAGTCCGCAGACATACCGCTGTGCCACTAGGGGGCCCGTAATTTTGTACCAATACAGTAGTTTCCACAGTAATGGCCTCCCCCCGGCACAGTGGTATGTCTGCGGACTCACAACTCTAGAAACCGGGTTTCCATGCCCATGGTGGGCAGAGCACAGATAGCCCATTGTGTAGCTTTGTGTTTAACTTCAAACAAATAGTCCACAGTAATAAAATTCTGTGAACGACAATAAAGTCATTCTTAAAACAACACATCATAACAAAATTTCCACAATCTTAGAACACCTGATGATGAGAAAACCTTGTCGAAACGTTGTACATTTGCTGTTGTGTTAAACTTATATTAAAGTTTTTCTTCATTACCCATTCAAGCCGTCTCCAACCATTATGAGAAAATACATGTTATATGGCAACGGCAAATCTAAGTAATAGATTAACTTAAAATAACACAGTGGTAATTTAAAACAGCAACATACGTAATAACATTGACACCAACAACATTAAATTAAACTTATATACCAGTTGCCAATTAGATTGGTTTTGTTTGTTGGAATTTCGCGCAAAGCTACATGAGAGCTATCTGCGCTAGCCGTCCCTAATTTAGCATTGAAAGACTAGAGAGAAGGCAGCTAGTCATTACCACCTGTTGTCAACTCTTGGGCTGCTCTCTTAGCAACGAATAGTGAGATTGATTGTCACATAATATCGTCCACACGGCTGAAAGGGCGAGCATGTACGGTGACGGAGATTCGAATCCGTGACCCTCAGATTGCGAGTCGAGCACCCTAGCCACCTGGGTCAATTAGAAAATCAAGAAAACCAGCGATTAAATTAACTATAAATAAATAAGTAAAAACTAACAGTAGAATTTAACTCATTACAATAAAACCAATATAATCTTATTAAAATTTCAAATTTTCAAATCAGTTACAATAGAACATTTTAGCCAGTTTAGGTACTCGCAAATTAATGAATTTCTGTTAATAACATTTCTTGATTTATCAAATAATTGTTCTAATTTTCAGATTATAAGGGTGCTATTGAAATTTCAACAACAAGATTTGTGCCTTTAATAGTTAACAGCCAAGATTAGTATCACAGATAGTTAATGCCTAAAGTTAAGGTTATTATCCCCGATAGTTAAAGGTTAATGATGATATCGCATGTAATTAAAGGTTAAGGTTGTTATCACTGATAATTAAAAGCCACAGCTGGTACGTTAAAGGCCAAGGTTGGTTTCAATAATACTTAAAGGTCAAGGTTGTTATTCCCAATTGTAAAAGGTTAAGATTCTTATCCCTGATAGTTAAAGATCAAAGTTGGGATTTATCACTAGCAGTTAAAGGTCAAAGTTGATTTAAGTAATAGTTAAAAAGTCAAGGTTGTTATACCCAATAGTTAAAGGCTGAGGTTATAACCACTGATAGGTAGAGTTCAAGTTTAACATCACTACATTTTAAGGTCATTGTTAAAGTCTTAGTGTATAAAGTTTCTAAATACATTTTCTTACAAACATTTTCACAAATATTCTTGGTATTATGCTTTAGTGCTAATCAGAAAAAAATGTTTTCTGTTATTTCAGGCTCTTCGTATGGAGAAATTTAAAGAACTCAACTCAGTAAATTGCTAAAGGCTAAGGAGGGTCAAGCAATTTTCAGATATAGAGTGAGATGTCATGATGATATCGTATGTTTGTGCGTCCGAATCTAAACCGTCCGCCCTCTTCACACCTCTACAGCCTCCAGACCTCGATCTCGTGCTGGGAAGCTATTCAATTAGGTGGCTGACTAGGTTGAGCAGGGAATTCCAGATAATTCCCTGTCGCTCCACCCAGCCAACCCCTCCGCTCTTGGACGATTAGACCATTAGTTACAGATTATTGTAAACACAGCTCTCGTACTCACACAGACAGCCAAACTAGAAAGATGCCTCGGGGAGGGATTTCAATCCGACTTGATGCTGGAAGAAAACACTGTCTTAGTGCTTTAGTGTGTATTAATGTCTAGCTGTCCGTATAAGAAGTGTACATTTTACAGAGTACTTTCTTCGCCCATGGGGGGGCCTGTCAAGGCTCCTACCTGCGGTCGTTGTACTAGACCACTAAGAAGAAAGGTTGTCATTACTCTGTCAATCAGTGGCAAAACAAGATATTGCTGTTGAGAAAAGGCTAAGCTGCTCGAAGGAAGTTGAAAACACGTGCGTGATGACCTCATGTCCAGAAACTCTCCCTTCCTCGGATTCTCTGCCGTCAAAAATGTTAAAATACATATCTAGAAAAAAGCTTAGGATTAGCGCGGAAAAAGGCTCATTAAGCTGTCTGTTCTACCGCTAAGAAGGAGCCAGTTTGAAACAGTAACCCCAAGCAAGACTTATTCCCGGCAGGTAGCGCTTTACGGCCCAGTGCCGCTGTCGCCAACCTAGACACTCAGCATTCTAAAACAAACAGGAAGCTTCCCACTGAAGTGTAACTTTAGGCAGTCTCGTTGTCACTGCCATCAGGCGTAACTTCTTCAAGACTTCCGTTCTTTAACGGAACCATCTTATCACGACTTCATGGACTCCAGAAAAACTTAACCTAGCAAGAAAGTTTGTTGTCTTTACGGTGACGCTGTTGTGATCTATGATTTGTTTTCCGGTTCGCCTTTTCGAAATAAAGTTAGCAAACGACATGGATAACGAATAATCATACGAAAATGAAACTGGATACAAACAACAAAATTATTATTCGTTAATAAACCTAATATAATAATTAAAAGAAGACAAGTGCAAGGTTAGGAAGTATATAATATATAATGCAATCAGAAGAGCGGCTGCAACGCTAGAGACTGGAATAATTATCTCATTTATATTAAGAATGTTGCTCAGATATATAACATTAAGGTTAGGGGATGATATAAATGATATGATTACTTCAGCCTCTAATCTCATACCCACTCTTTTAATTGTGTTAGGAATTATATATTTCTTAACCTTACACTTGTACTCTTTTAACTTTTGGTTCTCTAATCTCATACCCACTCTTTTAATTGTGTTAGGAATTATATATTTCTTAACCTTACACTTGCACTCTTTTAACCTTTGGTTCTCTAATCTCATACCCACTCTTTTAATTGTGTTAGGAATTATATATTTCTTAACATTACACTTGTACTCTTTTAACCTTTGGTTCTCTAATCTCATACCCACTCTTTTAATTGTGTTAGGAATTATATATTTCTTAACCTTACACTTGCACTCTTTTAACTTTTGGTTCTTATTAAGCACAAAGCTACACAATTGGCCATCTATGGTTCCCCACCACGGGTATCAAAATCCTAATTTTAGCGTCGTAGGCCAATTTGGGGCTTTTATTTTTATATTAGATTTATCTATGTATTATTTTTTCATTTACTTATGTCAAATTGAATTTTCGCTCGTTGTTTTTTTATTTATGTATTTTTTAATATTTTGCTGAAGATGGAATATGTTTATCCTGTATTGTAAATATTACTCGTAATACCTGTAATATTCCTCTTTCTGGTTTGTTTGTTCGTTGTTAAGCACAAAGCTATTTAATAGGTTATCTGTGCTCCGCTCATGGCGGTATTTGCAACCCGATTTTTGGCGCCATAAATCCTCGGACTTACCGCTGAGTCACAGAGGGGGAGGTATAATTTTTCTTATCAAATTAAGATTTATGCCATTTGAATCTTTTGCGAATTTGGCAAGGGTTTAAAATCAAAAACTTATTCTGACTGATTATGCAAGGCTAACATACTGACCCAATACCATGAGTTTGAAGAATAAATTTAACACGCCAAGGGGTGTCTTTAAACTACAATTTGTTGAAGATTAAAAGTACGTTCAATCCGGAAACTCCCGAAGAGAGTGGTTTTGGATGTATCTTTTCGATACAAGTTTTCGTTTGTTAAATGATAAATTTTTAAGTGAAATACAGCATACTCAAGTCTCCATACTAGCTAGCACTAAGGTCTACCACTCCACACATCATTCTACAGATCGTTGTATCTGGTGGATTTGATTATTTCGTAATAATTCTTATTTCAGCAGTACTCGTTCATTGCTAAAACACTCTCTTTAGCCGATGTTAACTGTTTTTGTTTATTGTTTGCTTTTTGAAATTCGCGCAAAGCTACACGAGGGCTATCTACGCTAGCC
>NW_013665651.1:537400-540203 GCF_000517525.1 Limulus polyphemus | reverse complement strand
GAATAGTGGGATTGACCGTCACATTATAACGCCCCCACGGCTAAAAGGGCGAGCATGTTTGGTGGGACGGGGATTCGAACCCGCGACCTGCAGATTGCGAGTCGAGTGCCCTAACCATCTGGCCATGCCGGGCGTTTTTGTTTAATAAACTTTGTAAAATATTTCACTTGGCAACAAAAATATAACTCATTCTGCTAGAAGAGGTTGATGTTCCAACAAAACGAGATCGTCTTCTTCAAAATTTCGGAATAAATTGCTGTTTACCATATCTCTTCTCATTAAGTAAGCTTTTTTTTTGGGGGGGGGGCATTTGAATATTTCAAACAGAAGAAATCGACCAGTTAAAACTGGGCTTGTCCTTTAAGAACTTAAGAGTAACATTTTATAGACATGAGATGTAAACAGAGCGGAAGGTTACAAAAGGTTAACGTTCTTATAAAACTACAATAGGCTATTCTCCAGATCTAAATATATATAAGATTCAATGGGTTACAACCTCTATCATCAGCCTAGATGGACTAATGATAGTTGACACTGTGAACCTGCAATCCTCGATTGTCACATCATGAGTTTTGTTGCCTAACAGTAACTGTGAGCTTAACAGATTTGGTGTTACATTCCCTCCCTCCCCCCTCACCCATGCATTTATCGAAAGATGAATAAAATCTGAATGTTTAACTTACCTAAAAGGGTGAATAATTTAAGGAAAAGTACGAAAGGTGTGTGTATATGTTTACATGAAAAATCTCCACCACAACAAATATGTTGTACGAAGATTTCACACCACAAAATAACTTTGGTGTAGAAAATTTACGAGTCGCCAATACTTGAAATGATAGAATTTAAGACTTCTAGGTCTTATATAAATGTGCGTGGTTACATAGACATAGGGTATCGTTAATTTGCCCAGATACCAACGTTCTGCCTGTACACAACGGTGGATGACATTACGAGCTCCCACGCTACCCACCCGCGAGTCCTTTTCTTTTCCAAATATTTGACTTTCTCGTCGGTTGACCCGGAGTCAGGCAGAGTTGATCCGTGGATGGTGTTAGTTTCAGGGATTTTTATTTACTGTTGTGTCTGGTTTGCTGGTTTTACTATACAGGATTTAAACAGTGGTTTGTTTAACTGTTGTTTGTTTGTTTTGTAACTCGGGTAACGTCTTGTCACCAGCTAGGGGGCCATCATAGTATACAGAAGGAAAGTGGGTGAATGTGTATATGTACAAGCAGACTTTAACTACCAAATGTTCCTTGCAGTCCCTTTAGCAAAATACATATTAGAAAATACACAATGAATGGGTGTACGCTTGAATTTTGTGTATTTCCATTTAATAAAAAACGAAGAAAAAGAGATAGAAAGTAAACACAAATAGAGACTGAGAGAGAGAGAAGAAGCACAGTTGACGCCTACGTAAGACTTGAAAATCGATTAATCGAGCACCATCAGAGTTTAAAGAAAATAACTAACTTAATCTATACAAACAGATTTCAGTTTCTGGAGTACACTGTATTCGTATAAACACTGAAATAAAAAAATAAAAAGATTACGTTTCGAGTTGTTGTTTTCTCATTTAATCTGAAGGAACTTTTTAATGCAGTAAGTTGACTCACAAAATTTGAGTCTTACAGTCCGTCAGTGATAACACCGTCTCCAACAGAACGATAATTTGAAACAACACAATCCTCTGCAATCCGTCTGAATATCTTCGACAATTTTGATTAATGTTACCTCGATCCTTAGTGCTTGTAAAGGAAGCCGTATTTCTGAGTTCTCTAAAAAAAATCCGTGCATAAAGACATTAAAAAGACTTTAAGGGAACTTCCTTATCTGTGTAATTGCATGACTTTTCATGCAATCGAACTGTAAAACCTTCTTCTGTACTTAAGATACGAATACTTATTTATAAATGGATATATTTTTTTATTTAGACAGTCGGAGATATGTATCCTCAGTCTATATTATAAAAGGTTATAATATATAGTTATAATATAATTATAGGTTATAATATATAACCTATTTCAGTGGCTTTGCCCAAAAATATATGTAATTTTTCCTTAGAAGTTCTATTTTCATATTAGCAAATTGGCCTGTCTTGTTTTTTTAGCCTCTTAGTGTTATCGAACGCTGCTTTCAATGCAATAGCATGCCAGATATAACATAAATACAACAAAAAAAGTATTAATACAGCATCGCGTGCAAACGGAGCATTATCCACGTTATTGTGAACACATTGTTGGTATTGTAAGTTACAACCCCCTCCCCCCGTATGACTACCCATAATCCTTGGCGACTTCACATATCTAATATACCAAAAAAGAAAAAAACCTAAACATTGACAATTTATGGTCTATTGTTTATTTTCTTTATACGCCATGTCGCTGTTTCAAACACTGAACCGCCATTATTAGCTAGCTGTCCACGACTTACTACAAAATGTTTGTTAAGTTCATAACTGGAAGATTAATAGTTGTCTTTGTATCTCAATATTAAACTGTTTTAGTACGCCCAGGAACAAACAATGTTTGTTTCTTATTTGTTGTTCATTTCTTAAATACACTATTAAATATTTATACGAAATGAATTCTAACGTTTCAACTGTCATCTGCGTACCTCTGCGACATATTCAGTAATCATCGAGGAAAAGATAAGTTCCTACAATTAAACCAGACTTCTTTCGCTGAAAGGTATGCTACAGAATGTAGGGTACCTCAGTGGTAAGACTGGAGGGCTTGAAACGCTAAAATTCTGGTTTCGATACCCGCGATGAACAGAACACAGATAACCCATTGTGAACCTT
>NW_013665651.1:535945-537379 GCF_000517525.1 Limulus polyphemus | reverse complement strand
TCTATGTTTTATTTCTTTATACGCCATGTCGCTGTTTCAAACACTGAACCTACCATTATTAGCTAGCTGTCCACGACTTACTCAAAATGTTTGTTAAGTTCATAACTGGAAGATTAATAGTTGTCTTTGTATCTCAATATTAAACTGTTTTAGTACGCCCAGGAACAAACAATGTTTGTTTCTTATTTGTTGTTCATTTCTTAAATACACTATTAAATATTTGTACGGAATGAATTCTAACGTTTCAACTGTCATCTGCGTACCTCTGCGACATATTCAGTAATCATCGAGGAAAAGATAAGTTCCTACAATTAAACGAGACTTCTTTTGCTGAAAGGTATGCTACAGAATGTAGGGTACCTTAGTGGTAAGACTGGAGGGTTTGAAACGCTAAAATTCGGGTTTCGATACCCGCGATGAACGGAACACAGATAACCCATTGTGAACATTTATTCTTAATAACAAGCAAGTAGAATTTAGGAAAATTAAGATGTTTTGTAGGGAGCCCAATTATTATTGTTTTTCTATTTTAATTGCCCCCCAGTGGCACAGCGGTATGTCTGCGGACTTACAACATTAGAATTCGGGTTTCGATACCCGTGGTGGGCAGAGCACAGATAGCCCATTGTGTAGCTTTGTGCTTAATTACAAACAAACTCTATTTTAATCGCCCATCTGGGGTTCGATCACAGTTAGCTCATTTGATAGTTTTAGGCTTAATTAACAACAAACTATTTGAAACGTATTGCGATAAGTCGACCTCCGTCTTACGATTTATGTAGTTACATAAAAACCACGGCTAAAGTTTAATGAAAGAATATTATAATGTATAACCTTGCAACTAGATAAAGGATATGAATGAAACAAATTCTATGTTCCAAATAGCTTCTTTTTTTATATAGATATTTAAGTTTAGTATGAATCATTTGTTGTTAAGCGCAAAGCAACATAATAGGCCGTCTGTGCACTGTCCACCACGGGTACCAAAACCATAATTTTAGTGTAGTAAGCACGCAGAATTGCCGCGGTATCACGGGGCATCACCATTGTTATAAAGACGAAGATAAGGGATTTTCCTAGTAGTATTAGTAAGTACTCTCGCTTGTTGAAAGTAAAATTTGTTGTGCTTAACGCCCATGATTTTGTAATGGTATTTTGTCACTTTGACCTTGACAAAAAATATAAATATTTATGACAATGGAAACGAAAGGATATAAATGTATTTCAGTGAATTTATAGTTAACATATATATAGATATTGTGAATATTTTCTTTAATCATGTTAATCGGAGAATAAATTACATTTTCTATCAACATGTACTAATAAGAATGATATATGCGGACTTACAACGCTAGAAACCGGGTTTAGATACTCGTGGTGGGCAGATCACAGATAGCCCATTGTGTAGCCTTGTGCTTAACAACAAACAAGCGT
>NW_013665651.1:528520-535225 GCF_000517525.1 Limulus polyphemus | reverse complement strand
CAGAAAAATATATATATATACATAATTACATACATAATCGTGTGATCTATCCAATACATCATAACATAACATAAATCATGGAAACATAAAAGTTCCCCTTGGACTTTAAATACAAGATACATAAAGAAAAGGACATTTCGGAGAAGTGTTATTGATCGTACGGCAGCCACTTCGGGTAGGATATTCAGATTAAATAGATCAGTTATATGGATGTTTCTATGCTTCTGTTTAATAAATTGTGTTAAAAATATATACTTACATGTCTGCAACTGGATGTGGCTATAATTTACGTGGTCCTTGAAGACGTCAAGACTTTTCGGATGGTCTCAGACATGTCATTTTTATCTTTAATGGAACTGGTAACGATCCTTGCAGTGAATCACTTTTTTCTCTTTCACAAAATTCTCTTTTTGCAAATCTTTGCCAGACCAAAAATACGGGTTCCTCATTATTTTATATGAGCCAGTTCTTGTGTTTGATTTTTAAGGTGTGCGTCATTTCCGTTTGAGTGTCTATATATGTATATGAGTATCTAATTTAATAAACTTTGACTATTTGTAAATGTATTTATGTAACAAATAAAGAGGCGTATCTTAGAAAATTTTGTTATCGTTTGAAGAATTTGACGTAAAGTTACTCCAGTTGTTCCTGATTTTGAAGTGGTAGACTAGATAGAAGACAGTTAGTCAACACTACTCACCGTCAACTCGTGGGCTAAGTTAATCGAATGGCGTGATTTGACCGTTCACTGATATTTACTATTAACATTTTAACAGCTAAGCGTGTACAAAAACAGTAACATTAATATAAAAGTTATGTATAGCTATTTGTCAGATTCCAGAAGAAAACCACGTGAAGACAATATTTGAATAATTGGTTCTACAACACCATTTTATAGGCTGCACTTTCCTTTCTTCTATTTTCGGAACAAGATTTTCTGCGGTGGGTCAGCTGCAAGTTTACGGATTTAAAGCGCTAAAATCCGGGGTCCGATTCACTGCGGTGGATAAAGTCCAGATAATTAATTGTTCATTGTGTATCTAAGCGCTCAGAAACTAACAACCGAGCGAAACTGGCATTCGTTCTTGCTGCCATCTGTCGACAAGAGTTTTAAAAAACAAAGGAAATGAAAAGCAGTGAGATATATTTTATTTTTTCGCCTTTATTTTCATCTTTATAACACAGAGTCTACTATCAGAGTCATATAAACCAGGTCTAAAATAAGAAACGAAATAAATTAATTTGTTATAACATGTTAATATTTTGTTATCAATTATTTTAAAGAGACGTCGAAAAATAATTAAAAGGTATTTCAATTCAGAATTTTAATTTCGAATTAATAATCTGAATGTTTCATGCTGCCTTCATATTAAGAATTACCCACCCTTTTACTCGGAGATCATTAGTAAAACTGATGAGGTTTGTGTTAGGACATCTGGGTAGTAAGTGTGAAAGTGAGCTTACTTTGGGAAAAAACTGAATTTTTTTCATTAATGCGTTTTATATTTACCGTATGCTCAAGTATTCGGAATGAGCTGAAGAAAATAAACAAAAAGAATAACAATTCGGACAATTCCAAAACGTATGCGACTATATTTATAAGGTCACACGTTACAAAGGGTTTTTGCTTCTAAATATGGCGTCTATGAATCAATATGGTTTAGCTGGTGCCCTCTAGAGGAAATTTTATAATACACATCAAATTGACCTGCCATTCAATATGCTTTATTTTAGGAGCAATGAGTGAAACTTTTCAATTTTCTCTTAAGAGATGTCGTATTTTAGATTAATAAACAAAAACAGATTATGTAACCGGAGTCGTTAAACGTCATTGAAGTTAATTTTGTTATCATTAGTATAACATTTTCCTTCATTTTTTAACAGTGAAAGTAATACTTAAAAGTTGAAAGTAATCTTTAATAGTTTCAACTCCTCCTCCAAATAAATTAAAACATTAATCTCACAATTTTTAATTAGATTTTTCTTGCAAAAGTATTAATTTTCAATTTACAAAACTTAGCTAAACTGTAACACACATTAACGTGTTTGTTTCAAAACTTGAGTTTTATTTTCTGATATTGATGTATCTTATTAATTTTAAGCGTAAAACCGATTGTTCTGTTACCTCTTAGGATGTTTTCTTATTTCAAATATTTGCTTATTCTCTAATAATATATTTTAAATTTATTTTACTTTGACACGAAACAAAAATGGTGTTTTATCAAATACTTAAAGAATGTTTGTCTACATTTCAATTTCTACAATGAAATCATTTTAAACTCTTATTTAAGCTCTTATTTAAGATCGAGAGAACAAGGTCAAGCATGTTTGATGCAAGATTGGAGAAACCGAGGAGAGAAAGTAAGGTGCTGCCATCTAGTAGCTTAATTTATACATTAACATTTTTGACGTAATTATATTAAGTAACTTTATTTTGTTTTTTAAATGACAAAATATTTATGCTCTTTACATCGCGTAATTCTAAATATATAAAAAGTTATTATTTGTTGATTTCCAATTACCAGAAAATAAATATCTAATTTTAAGGAGTTTAAGTACTATAGACTTTAATGATTATTTATTTTTGATTTTGAAAGTATATTTATGAAAATAACAATTAATTTTCGAAATCATTTTACTAATCTAACATATTTTACATTATAAAACAAGTCCTTGTTTATATCTATTTGTCTACGATAACTTCCAAATAATTTTACAAGTTATGATAAAAAGAAAAAAAGAAACGAGGTGTTAAATAAATTCATCGATGGATGAATATATGGAAATTCTTTTTCGAGTATTTTCGGTTTATTATTTTAAAGACAGTCAACTTATATTATAAGAAAAAATATTAATATGGTCAAGAGAACAAGGCCAAGTATAATAATTAATGCAAAATCTCAGAACCTGAGGAGGGAGAAAAGTGCTGCCATCTACTAGCTTAATTTATACACTACACTTTTTGGCTTAATTGTATTATGTCATTTTTCGATTATATTTTGTATGTGTGGAAAAGCTACTAACATCACAAATTTTGAGCTGCTGACCAGAGTAAAGACAGCTAGTCAGCAGCATCTTATCATCCATCATCCCTGCTAAGATATTGACTCCCAGTCTTATACTGTATCCACAGATTGAAGTGGGAGGAATACTTCTTCTCGATCAGGTTTGAGGTCGTGTTTGAGCGACATGGGAGGGTCAGGTGGTGGTGGAAACATCTCCCTCCTTAACAGTAAATTTATATTTTGGAGAAATGCTATATGGTTTACATCATGAAATCAGGGTTCATACACTACGTGAGTAATTACATTGATCCTTCTACCCTTTTATGGACATGTCCATAAATGTAAAACTTGTAGCATTTAGTGCTTTTTTTCACCACTTTTCTTAATCTGGTTATGTGAGAGTCCACGAACCGATCCATTGGCAAAATCAGCATTTTTCACCTGATTAAGTTATTAGACGCGTGTTTTACACGAATATCTTTTAAATTGTGCTATCTTAATGTAAGTGATACATATACAGGTGCTAGCTATAGATGGCCTTTTTTATAACAGATATTAAGAGATATTTAGAACTATCATCATTATGTATGATATAGCTATCTACGGAGTTAGGTATCTCATTCTTGTTTAAATGCTGTGATGATTATTGAGTTTTGTTTTGTTTGTAATTTCTTTATGTGTCGGCGCAATGTAGATCCATGCTAGACAGGCATTTGTAATGTTTATGTATTTTTATGATATTTTTAGTGTTACTCCTGTGTTTTTGTCTGGTGGCCTCCTAGCGTAGTTTGTTCGTCGCCATACTTTATTTCTTACTTGAGTAATGTGATTCATCCATATTAATTTTATGTAAGCGACATGACCTTAACAGACCCAAACCATAGCTTCACCTTTAAATTCACAGATGACGTGGCAATCTGGAACAGTCCCCCAACCCCCTTCAATAGCCGCCACAAACTTACAACTAGTAATAAACCAAATAGTTGAATACCGCCGAAGACATAGAACTGGAATAAATGTTTCAAAAGCAAAACTAGTAATCTTTTTAAAATCATTCAAAACACACAGACACCCACCAGAATTATACCTAAATGGAACTTGTCTCCACATTTCCACGTTGGCAAAATTCTTAGGATTAATCTAACGTTCTCGTGATGAATAGGATGGTTAGGGCGCTTGACTCGCAATCTGACGGTCGCGGGTTCGAATCCCCGTCCCACCGAACATGCTCGCCCTTTCAGCTGTGGGGGCGTTATACTGTGACGGTCAGTCCCACTATTCGTTGGTAAAAGAGTAGCCCTAGAATTGGTGGTGGGTGGTGATGACTAGCTGCCTTCCCTCTAGTCTTACACTCCTAAATTAGGGACGGATATCGCAGATAGTCCTCGTGTAGGTTTGCGCGAAATTCAAACCAAAACCGAGTAGGTACCCTCCACATTTACTCTACATGTTCTATGTCCCCCGATGGGACAGCGGTAAGTATACGGATTTGCAGTGATGCAATAAGGGATTCGATTTACCTCGGTGGACACAGTAGATAGTTCGATACGGCTTTGCTATAAAAAACACACACATTTTTTTTATTTTCCAGAAAGTTAGATAACCAGCGACTGATACCTCGCAGTAGTTCCTGTTGTGTCATACGGAACCGTAGACCTCTGTGCCATACAGTGTTGAGAAAGCAGACGACAGTACTTTCGTTTTTGTTGAAAGCTGTCTACTATGGTTTCAGATTTTTTGTGGTATCTCTTAACTACAATTACATTGTTTGTTACTAAAATTATCTTTACGAGAATCTGGTGTTGTTTTCTAAGTATAAAAAACTACATAATGGTTATCTGCGCGCTGTCGAGCCCCCGATTTTAGTGTTGTAAGTCTGTAAGCTTACCTGTGACTCACCGGTGGACTTTTACCAGAATAACGCCGTATTGTATTTGCTAGCTTGTTTGTTTGTAATTAAACACAAAGCTACACAATGGGGTATCTGTGCTCTGCGGTTCGCAGAGCAACCGCTGTGCCACTGGGGGGGGGGGGGGGGTCATTGTGTTTGCTTTTCACAATAAAATGCTTAAGTACTATTTAATGCATGATTATTACTCAAACCAAATAGGTTTATAAAAATAAAGAAAAAAACGACTTAGCGCTTAACCCTAAAATTACCATGTAATTCAGTTCTCACTGATTATAGGTGAGGTCATATCTCATCCTAATAATTAAGGGTTAATAGAGGGGAAAATAGTCGGAAAGAAAGCCAAAGTATTAATATGTGATTCATTTGGGTGTCAGTGTCATTTCTTATGTAAAATATTTTGAATTGTTTTCAATCTAGATGAAAGAAGATATTTTTGTAGTTTTTTTTTCTTTCAATTCTTACATAGATTCCTGGAGAATCTGAAAACTTATTCAATCAATATAAAAGTATATGTTTCTTTCGGACAAAAAAACAAATGAAATTTGCTCTTTATTCTTTTTTTTTTATTTCGTGCAATTATTGTTGATGAGTGATCTAAAATATGTTCATTCAATATGAAAAGTATTGATAACACAGATCTGAGATGGTTTTATTGTCTTGAAATTTGTACATATTCTACTGTAATTCCTGTACGATGAATCCGAAAATGATATCCATTTTCTCCATTACGTACAGATTTTTCCCAAAACGTCATAACGCAATACATAAAAAAAAGACCACAACACGCAGTTTTGAGACTAAAAGATGTAGATTTCACACAAAAAATCAGGATGAATGAGAATGTATATTCGTATGACATCAATGTTCTTCCCCTTTTCTTAAGTTTGTTTGTAATTTTTGTTAACAAACATAATGATAAAAAATATTCATTGTGGCAAACGAAATAATAACTTGATCTAAGTAAGAGTTTTTTTTTTCTTCCTGATTTGTAAAATAGAATATTATTTTCGAAATCTGCGTAGTTGAATTATGGAAAATCCATTATTAAAACCAAAAGAACTTTTATATAGTTTAAATTTGAAGGTCTGTATTATCGTATTATCTTAAGTATAAATAGAATCAAAATGTTCCATATACCAAAACTTATTACTTGTATTGCAAATTGCATTATATTTTTATCATCCTTTGATCAATCGTCCCTCATCCTTTTCTTAACATAACAACAGTGTTTGTTGGACAATGTCTCGTGACTCCATATTATATGGTTGCTACCCCCACTTCTATTACAAAATAATGCTTTTTGAAAATTCCATAGATATATTGTGTGTGTGTGTGTGTGTGTGAACCCAGTTGCTGTAGCCATGTAGGGCATTAATATATTAAATATAACAACAGGCCTTTGACTGATTTTTTAGTCGAATGTATGTATTTATTCCTCCCTTCGTATTATTTTTATGACAGCATCACACACAGTGAAGCTGGATATGGTGTCATCCCTTTTTAGTAATCGAACTATGTGATACACACAAAATAAAACTAGATATACTTCCCCAGGGTCTCCGAAAGTGTTCTGTTTCAAGGGTAAATAAAACCAAAATTAAAAGTAACAAAAATGTTTATTTCTTGCTTTTGAAGCTCATATTTCAAGCTGTATTGTAGCCCAAAGAGTGCATACTTATTTTCGTGATTCACAGCATGCGCACGTTTTACTGACGTCGCGACAGTACAAATTGCAACGATAAGCGTCCCTTATATGACGCCATTTTTAGTGTCTACCGACTGACAGAC
>NW_013665651.1:522067-527619 GCF_000517525.1 Limulus polyphemus | reverse complement strand
TTTTTTTGAGTGTAATGAGAAGTCTCAACCTTAACGTGCCCATGAAATTTGATACAAATCTGATCATACTTTACAGAGTTATTAACCCAAAATCGCGAAAATCCCTATCTTCCCATTATAAAAAATGCGTCAAAGTGATCCGGAATCCGGATCCGGAAATAGATCCGGACCGAATTTGAGGAGGACTGTTCCATACTGACTTTCCATCTGTTGTAAAATTTTCGTATACATCAGTCAATTAGTTTTCGGGATACGCGCGCGGAAACACGGACAGACAGACACACGCTCCCGATTGCAACACCCTCGGGGGCTAGGGTAAGAATAAGTAAATAACTAAAGAAATAACAGAGATAAACTTACCAAAAAAATCACTGTTATCTTCAATATTGTTTGGCATCTTTTAAGTGAACGGTTTAAATAAGATAACAAAAATATGACTCACGCCCATACTATCTTTTATTTAACAAAAATATTACTTTATATCTGAAATAGGTTATCACGTTTAATATCAATGAAGTTTTGGTAAGATATAAACTAAAAAAAATTAAAATATTAATTATTTTACACGGCTTTGTGGTTTTAAGCAGCTGTACTCACCTCCCCCCCCCCTACACTTATATTTAATTTTATTGCTCTTCTGTATTAACTGGCTAGTTTTTAATTGAGTGATATCTAGAGAGACGACATATCCCCCCTTTAAGGTTTTTTTGGGGAGGGGGGTAATATGACTGTAGATATCTTCCTCTCAAACTGCATCATTTGTATTCTGACATTTGATACAGTTTTAATGTTTTACACTTTCATTTGACTTTGGCGAGATTTTGGTTTATTAATTACTATATCAATCTTTTCATTTTCTAAATTTCACTTATTAGAACTGAAAATATAAAAAATAAAATGAATGTAAAATAATTGATTTTTCCAATTTAACTTGTCACAATTCAAAATATTTGTAAACCTGATGTAGATATATATATGGCCAGGTAATTAGGGCTCTCGACTCACAATCTGCGGTTCGCGAGTTCGAATCCCTGTCACACTAAACATGCTCGCCCTTTCAGCCGTGGGGGCGTTATAATGTTACGGTCAATCCCACTATTCGTTGTTAAAAGAATAGCCCAAGAGTTGGCGGTGGGTGGTGATGACTAGCTGTCTTACACTGCTAAATTAGCGACGGCCAGCGCAGATAGCCCTCGTGTAGCTTTGCACGAAATTCATAACAAACCAAACTAAACTGTTCATATACAAATTTAAACTTTATTTGCTTTCATTAAATACAATATCTTTACCAGTATGTACTATTTCTCATGCTTCTGAAACCGTACTTTTATTATAAAAGGACCCATAACGACACTTCTTTTGGTATGTGTCTAGAAATATGGTGTGAAATTGGAGTTTGTGCTAATGCGTTACTCTGTTCAAGACAATCAGTTTATACTACGGTCAACATGTTGAACTCATTGAGAAGGAGAAATGTGGTATCCATACCTAAAGAAAACTCAAATTTCTTCAGATAACTCTGTTACGTTATACAATTTCTAATGGTCTGAAACCGAGCTAAATGATAATTTAAGTTTAGTAGTTAAATATATGCCGATTTATCTCCAATTTATGATATTTGCCAACAAGATTGATACACACAATTTTCTTATTTTTTAATACAAATATATTTTAATACACAAAGAATAATACAATTTACAATAACAGTTGTTACAAATAATTATTACAAACAATGATTTATATACAAAAGATTTACAAACTTACAAGCAATATAAAGTCTTCCTTCTAGTCTGGAACATCCTTGATATCTTATCGAGTGCTGACGATGAGCGAGTTAATTTCGAGTTGATGTAGGTACAATTCACTTAACAGGGAGCGGGCTAGCCCTGTAGTTCTCGCTGATCACACGCGATTACAGGTCGAGTTTCTACCGATGACGTTAGGTAATGTTTTCGTAAAAGTACTAATATCCGAAATAATAAATCCGTCACAACTCTAACATTTAAGACATATAAAATATTAATTTGCATTTGATACAGTTATCTAAAATTATGGTTTTTGGTTGCACTTTAATTAATTAAGTGTTGATTTTCAAAAATAACTTTACTCTTTACTGGGACCATTGGTCTCGTTTTCCAAATGTAGCTATGGAATAATACTTTTTTTTTCTTCTCTCTCTCTCTCTCTTTCGAATCTGTTGATTTATAAACTAAGAGTCAGTTACATCCATTATCTATTTACTTGTTACTATCTAACCATTATTGATTTATTGATAACTATTCGAAAATGTATTTTGTACTGTACTCCAAAGAACAATATCAATTATATAACCAAAGACCATGAATTTATCAACAAATAATTTTCAAAGTACCCCTCGCAGAAACAGTAATTTTCTGAAACACGAAAAAGTGGAAAGTTTGACACCTTGCAAGACTTAATATTTAGCAACTGCAGAATTGCATGTCGTTAAAAAGTCAAGTTGGACAAAAATATTTGTTCGTTGTGCAAAGAAACTACATGCAAATGAGTATATGCCAATTCAGCTCTCCAGTCTGAAGTGTTCATCACTTGATGGTCAGATGTTTCCTCAAATATTAGCGCTGTAGGCCGGTATGGCCAGGTGGTTAGGGCGCTCGACTCGCATTCAGAGGGTCGCGGGTTCGAATCCCCGTCACACCAAACATGCTCGCCCTTTCAGCCGTGGGGGCGTTATAATGTGACGGTCAATCCCACTATTCGTTGGTAGAAGAGTAGCCCAAGAGTTGGCGGTGGGTGGTGATGACTAGCTGCCTTCTCTCTAGTCTTACACTGCTAAATTAGGGACGGCTAGCGCAGATAGCCTTCGTGTAGCTTTGCGCGAAATTCAAAAACAAGCAAACAAACAATTAGCGCTGTACTCTTTGATTAATTTCTAAAGGTGAGGTTATACACAATATCACTATATCACCAACTGGCGGCTCACGAATATACTTTATCGGTCTTGTTGTTTTTGTTTTTTTTCCTTTTAAATCATATTTTATTTTGACCAAACTGACAAAAGGAAAGGTGACCCAAAACCAGTTCCGTAACAGTTTTGAGAATTTTCTTCAAATGTTAACTCAGCTATTTATTCAAAACCGTATAATAAACTGGGAGTCCATAGTATACAGTAGGAATTTAAATTTAAATTAAGTGAATACTCTGAATGTACTTTACTCTTTCATATAGTTTCGGGCCAAGTGTTTATGGCGTTCGACTCACAATCTGCGGGTCGAGAGTTCGAATCCCCCGTCCCACCAAACGTGCTCGCCCTTTCAGCCGTGGGGGGTGTTATAATGTGATAATCAATCCCAGTATTGTTGGTAAAAGAGTAGCCCAAGAGTTGCGGTGGGTGGTGATGACTAATTGCCTTCCCTCTAGTCTTTCACTGTTAAATTAGGGATGGCTAGTGCAGATAGCTCTCGTGTAGGTTTGCGCGAACTTTCAAACAAACCAAACCAAAATATAGTTTCGGTCCCCAGACTACAGTCTGGGTAAAAAATTGACTCATGAACATAAAGAAGTCGACTATCCCTTATTAATCTGCTTCTTTTCTACGACAAAATATAAATTTTACTAAGCATTATCAAGATCACAACAAACAAGAAAACTCGCTTTTTTTGCCAAGATATCCATATTTTTAACCAAATGATATTGACAGCTTTTAATATTGGAATAAAATAATTTATACTAAGTATGACGGAAACAATTATGAAACTTGTACAATTTACGTGTCATGTATAATCTAGAATTAATCTATTCGTTTACTCTAAATATTATTAATTGTCAAGTATTCTTACAGTAATTATCTATCGTCTTAAATAACCTCGGTATTCTAATGAAATAAAATGTCAGCAGATGGCGACTGTTGGGGTGGCTGGCCTAGCTTCCAGTGACTGTCCTCCACCTCAACATCAAGGGTGGCCTGGCTTCAAGTGACTGTTCTCCGCGTCATTAGTGCTCCAAACTCTTAGAAACACTAAAAGAAGTGAAATAAAAACGTTAAAAACAGAAATCTGGGACAACAATAGTGCTCCAAGATAAGCACAGAAACGGATCGAAAAACCTTCTGGTCACAATTGAAACGCTTCACACAACACTCTACAAATAAACAGATATATATCCCACACTAAAGCACAACACACACACACTTACATTAACATGCCAAAAGCTAAAGCTTTCAGAAACATCTGCAAAATACTTTTCAAACACCAGACGAGACTACAATGAATACGAGTCTTTTCAACAACGTTAAAATTTTTATAAACGAAAATAGAGAATTTGATACACCTCACACTATCTATTGCACTAGTAGAAACTGCGAATGAACGGGATGCTGTCACACACCAGCTCACTTAACAAATTGAGGCTAATAAGGCTAAACACAAGACACCGACACAAGATGGTACACAACATCTACTAATAAATAAAAACGGACCATCTGCGATCGTACAAGCATCTCGTCGCAGTTTTCAACTTGTCACACAAATCTGGATGTATACCAGGCGTTTGAAAGCTAGAAAATGTTTTAACGTTCTTGAAAGAGGGAAAGCCAGTAAATAGACCCGATAATTACAGATCAGACACCCTAACCAGCTGCATAGGTAAACTTCTTGGAAAAAAAATCATTAGTAAAATACTATTAGCATACTTAGAACTTTCATCCAAGTTACCAGAAACACAAAGCGGTTTCCGAAAATACAGACAAACCACGGATCTCTTAGTCGTTTAACAGAAACGGTAATTAATAGTTTTAATCGGAAGGAATGCACTGTCGCTTGCTGTCATTGCTTTTGACATTGTATAACATAACAGGCTAAGGTTTCAGATGTTCGAAACGAAATTACCGAACCGCATCATTCGTGGGCCTTCCAACTTTCTTGAAGATAGAAAGGTGAGAGTTAATGTGGCGGGCGCCTGTTCAGATTATTTTATTCCCGAGGCTGGTGCCTTCCGAAGAGGGGTAGTTATTCCACTTCTGTTCGTCATGTATGTGAGTGAAATGCCGTTAATAGATCCGAATTCCTGCTTTTTGTTATTTACAGTTTGCTGATGATGTGGCTATTTGGAAGAGGTCAAATGGTTCAGATATAGCTGCTACTGATCCACAACTGTTACTAAATGAAATAGACAAGTCCTCCTACAACTGAGGAATAAAAATAAATGCTCCTAAAACAAAAATCCTACTATTCACAGGATTTGTTAAAAGAACCAAACAACCCCTAAAACCATACCTAAATGGAACTCTTCTCCAAGTAGCCACATCAGTAAAATTCATTGATTCGAATGTTGACCGAATAAAACATATAAATAAAGTGAACTCAAATCAAAAATATGACAAATAACAAACTGTGTTATTAATATGGCAAAGAACAAACTGTGTTACTAATATGGCAAAGAATAAACTGTGCTATTAATATAGCAAAGAACAAACTGTGTTATTAATATGGCAAAGAACAAACTGTGTTATTAATATAGCAAAGAACAAACTGTGTTATTAATATAGCAAAGAATAAACTGTGCTATTAATATAG
>NW_013665651.1:520306-521578 GCF_000517525.1 Limulus polyphemus | reverse complement strand
GGCAAAGAACAAACTGTGTTATTAATATGGCAAAGAACAAACTGTGTTATTAATATGGCAAAGAACAAACTGTGTTATTAATACTGTTATTAATACAAACTGTGTAGGACGTTAGACTGGCAACAGCAAAGGAGCAACGACAGAAAACACATTAAAAAGATAATAAAACATACAGACGTCCAGTGGCAGAGTATGTCTGCCCTGCATGGAATAACGTTTCGTAAAAAACAGATAACCAAATTACAAACAATCCAAAATTCAATACTTACTAAAGCGTGCCACGAACCACCAATTCAACATTCCTACACAATTATGCAAGCATCCCTATGTTGGGAGACAGACTTCTAAATAGATCAATATATTATTTTAAGAAAGAATTGAACAAAAATAAATGACTAAGTACTTTGGAGAACTTTATCATATGTGATGAACAAAGACCTAATTATTTTTAACCGTTAAATTTAAGTTATTTTTATCAACTGCCACCTAATAGTAGACAAACCAGTATTTAGCTATACTGTTAGTTTTATTTTTAAATGATTTTTTTCATATTAAAATAATATTAATTTTGCATCTTTATGTGCAACTATGGAGCTGTTCGTAAGGAAAAGGTTCTCTGTTCGAACAGACATAATAAGTTATATTGTTGTGAGATAAATTGGATACTGCTGATTTCCATTCATGGCCATGGCCGGAAAAGGGTCACTTGTGTGTGCGACAAACTATGGACATTCGTGGCGCGCGTGCAGTGGCTGTATATTTGTAAATATTAGTAAAAGCTGGTGCCTCGTCGGCTGAACAAAAGCACGAGCATTTAAAATCAACGGTCATGGGGGGTTTGTTTGTTTGAAGTTAAGCACAAAGCTACATAATGGGTTTTCTGTGCTCTGCCCACTATGGGTATCGAAACCCGGTTTCTACATTGTAAGTCCACAGATATATTAGCAACCATACCAAAGCCAGTTAAATCTTACACGATGACGATAGCCATATATCAACAACCATACCAAAGCCAGTCAAACTTTACACGATGACGAGAACCATATATTAGCAACCATAGCAAAGCCAGTTAAGCCTTACACGATGACGAGAGCCATATATTAACAAACATACCAAAGCCAGTCAAACCTTACACGATGACGAGAGCCATATATTAACAACCATACCAAAGCCAGTTAACCTTACACGACTGCCGAGAGCCATATATTAACAAACATACCAAAGCCAGTCAAACCGTACACGATGACGAGAGCCATTATACTTAACTAACCA
>NW_013665651.1:518879-520285 GCF_000517525.1 Limulus polyphemus | reverse complement strand
CCATATATCAACAACCATACCAAGCCAGTCAACTTTACACGATGACGTAGAACCATATATTAAGCTAACCATACCAAAGCCAGTTAAGACCTTACACGATGACGAGAGCCATATATTAACAAACATACCAAAGCCAGTCAAACTTTACACGATGACGAGAGCCATATATTAACAACCATACCAAAGCCAGTTAAACCTTACACGATGCCGAGAGCCATATATTAACAAACATACCAAAGCCAGTCAAACCGTACACGATGACGAGAGCCATATCTTAGCAACCATACCAAAGCCAGTCAAACCGTACACGATGACGAGAGCCATATATTAGCAACCATACCAAAGCCAGTTAAACCTTACACGATGACGAGAGCCATATATCAACAACCGTACAAAAGCCAGTCAAACCTTACACGATGACGAGAGCCATATATCAACAACCGTACAAAAGCCAGTCAAACCTTACACGATGACGAGAGCCATATATTAGCAACCATACCAAAGCCAGTTAAACCTTACACGATGACGAGAGCCATATATTAACAACCATACCAAAGCCAGTCAAACCTTACACGATGACGAGAGCCATATATTAACAACCATACCAAAGCCAGTCAAACATTACACGATGACGAGAGCCATATATTAGCAACCATACCAAAGCCAGTTAAACTTTACACGATGACGAGAGCCATGTATTACAGAGACCACTTGATAGTAATCGCTGATTGTTTTTTCTTTTATCTCTAAATGGACTATTTGCGCTCTATTCACCACAGGGAAACGAACTCCTTATTTTAGAGTTTACGTCTGTAAATTTACCGCTGAACCACGGGGGGAACGATAGTATATAAACGTTGTTGTTTAAACTTTTGAACGTTCAGTCAAATTCGATAGTCCCCCAGTGGCACAGCGATATGTCTGCGGACTTACAGCGCTAGAATCCGGGTTTCCATATCCGTGGTGGGCAGAGCAGAGATAGCCCATTGTGTAGCTTTGTGCTTAACTTCAAACAAACAAACAAATTCGGTAAATACAGCTTCAAAAAAAAAATCAAACTTTATATTAACTTAATTAAACGTGAATTTTTGAAAAAGCCAAATATCATAAATGTAAAACAAAATATTGTTTTGAAAAGCAAAATGTAAAAACGAAATATATGTCTAAGCCTATTTTCTGTTTGTATGTTTCTTGTTATCTTCCGTTTCTAATTGAACAAATATGTTCAGTTTATAATATATCAACATTTCGTAGACGGGGATTAGTAACAACGAAACCGATAGCACAGTATTTGAAAAAGAGAAGTTATTTGACCATTTTGATATCTCGTTGGTCCCGGAGTTAATTTATTGATATGATTATCATAATTTAAGTAGTTAGGGCACACGACTCGCAATCTGAGGGTC
>NW_013665651.1:507167-517930 GCF_000517525.1 Limulus polyphemus | reverse complement strand
CCCTCGTGTAGCTTTGCGCGAAATTCAAAAACAAACAAACAATCATAATTTAAACTTTTAGCCTTAACAGAGTATGATCTAGATCCGTTTCTAACCAATCTTATGAGCATAAGAATAATTTGTTTCACCATCTTCTCGAGATTTTAATGTTTAGATTCAAAGAGAACCTAAAGAAAGATGGTAACATTTTGAGCGAACTTTTTACAAACTAGAAATAATAATTTTTTTCTAATGTTAGTTTATGTTTTAAATTGAGACAAGTTTGTTTGTTATGAATTTCGCGCAAAGCTACACGATGGCTATTTGCGCTAGCCGTCCCTAATTTAGCAGTGTAAGACTAAAGGGAACTAGAGTCATCACCATCCACCTCCAACTCTTGGGCTACTCTTTTACCAACGAATAGTGGGATTGACCGTTACATTATAATGCCCCAACGGCTGAAAGGGCGAGCATGTTTGGTGGGACGGGGATTCGAACTCGCGGATTGCGAGTCGAGCGTCCTAATCACCTGGCCATGCCGGGCCTTAAAGTAAGACAAAAATAGTCTAATCAATAAACTATTTGCTTCCAAATTTTCCAATTAACTAAACATACATTATCATAACATACAGTAAACATACGTTGAAGATGTGAAGAAAATTCCTTTTCAAGGAGAAACTACGGCTTAAATTGAATCAGAAGCATTACACCGATGTAGAGAAGTGTTATTTAATAATTATAAATAATATATAGCTAATGGTAATAAACACCAGCACAAGATGGCGCCTCAGCTACTATTCGTCCCAATTCAAACACTTCAGAAAATAAAGAATATTTACAATCACCGCAAATATTATAGTAAAATACATAATTGTTCATATCGAAATATTTTAAAATAAACATCATTTTGTAAAATTATAATTGCTAATGTTCAAAAATTAGAATTAAGTGGTAAAATTAAAACAGAATGGAAATCCTTTAAAAAATCAAACTTAAAATTATAAAACGTTTTAAAATGTTTTATGAATAGAAAAAAAATCATGCAGTTTTTCATTAGACAATCGTTGAAACGTTTTGTTCATGATACAGTTTTCCTGTAAAAACCTTTTTCTATGATATGAATCATAACACTAAGCCGATGAATAGATTAGTAATATATATCTGACGGGCTATGTTTATTCTTCGTTGATTGGTTCACAGTATTATTTGTCGTCTGACACTTAATAAAACTTGTAAAAGTGGATTCATAAAGTCATAGTTAAAATGTACTTATATGTGTTCGAATGTAACTTACAAAATATGTATTAATATATTCATCGTCATAGAAAAAATATATATATTCTAAAGATCCATAAACATTCAAAAGCTTCTCCATTACATTACCAAAAAATCAACAGATGGCGCTTTAGAATATCATTAAAATGTTGGGTTTTTACTAAAATATATATTCAACAATAAAGATATATTAATATCTTCATCTATATAAGGTATATATAAATATTGATGTATCAGCATGATTAGAAATAAATCCTAAACTTATTGTGGTTATTTTAATGCCAAGATTTAAATTTAAAACACATTCGGTCTTCGATAGTCATCGAAAGACGTGACTCATAATTATCTTACATATATTGATGTTTTTCACTAATAAGTTATTTATATAAAAATAATAAAAAAATACTTTCATGTGAGTCTTATTGGGAATTAGAAAACCCTGAAATTAGTAAAAAAATTATTTTCAAAAATAACGTTATAATTAAATCACATTATTGCTTGTTTTTTTTTGGAATTTCGCGCAAAGCTACACGAGGGTTATCTGCGCTAGCCGTCCCTAATTTAGCAGTGTAACGCTTGGGCTACTCTTTTACCAACAAATAGTGGGATTGGCCGTCACATTATAACGTCCCACGGCTGAAAGGGCGAGCATGTTTGGTAGGATGCGGATTCGAGCGCCTTATCCACCTGGCCATGCCGGGCACCACATTATTGCAACATTGTCAAGTATTCGCACTAACACGGAATATCTTAACAACTAAAATTAAAGAGAAATATGTTAATGTTTTAAAATACTTCTCACATTAATAAGTTGTAGTATCTACTAACATCTAGTTTGGTTTACTGATGATGTTTAGTATCGTTCTTAAAATAATGCTGCCAACTTTAAACTTAAATACTATTCTCAAACTTGTGTGTGTGTGTGTGTTAAAATAATATTGCCTGGTATTGTTTACTTTTGACATGTACAAGAATCCGCTTTAAGAAAAATACATAGTTGATTAAAGATCCGGTTTCGTTTCAAGCTTTCGGAAAGATGGTTGAATTATTGGTCATAGATGCCATTCGACACGATCCAAGCTCGTTCTAAAGCCGTTTGGTCTTCGGTTGTCCGAAACGTGGTGTCTTATTTCAGTTACCACCTCATGTGAGTGATAACTGAGTCCGTTCTCCGACAGCTACCTGATCGTGAAGAAACCTAAGAACCTGCATGCCGGAGAATCGGTACAGTTCGTGCTTTCACCAAGATTAGAACCAGCGCATCGATAGATCAACAGAGCCGAGTAAAGTCGAGCTCTTCCTGATTGAGAATCTGTTAATCCTGCGGCTTTATATAGACAATCAAGACGTGAATCTATACAAACAAAACCAAAACTTTTTTCTTTCATGTCTTACATCCTGTTAGTCTATGCAACTTCATTATCGTTAAGTATGGTGACTGAAGTGGCTAACCCTAAAATATTTATAGTGGTGGACCTCAACGGATCTACGAATTATTTGGTTACAGAATCCGTTGTAGCATATGTGCGATACAAAAAAAAACGTATATAACAATAGTATCAATATTACAAATGATTGCACTAATTTATGTTGAGCATTTTGCATAGAAAATTAATGACTTCACCCTCTTTTACTAGTTCTTTAGCCCGAATGTTACATCGGGTAGGAAAATCGAGTAACTCAGTATGATTCAGTATTGGACACCATTGTGTAGTGTACGGTATACAAACAAATCGTTTATTTTGAAGGTTAAATTGTTTGGTTATTTCAATTGGAACGACACCTTGTGCGACTTATGGGATGAATAGACAGAGGCCAGGCATAGGTATCCATAATTAGACGAAAGGTCGCCAACCAGTGTCAATTGCGGTCTAGGCGACTACTCTTAACCGAATTGTCTTTCGCGCTTGTAACGCTCCCGCTAGTGAAAATACGAATTTTGTTCAGCGATATACCACGGCTCGAGCCTTAGACCTTCCGCTCCGCGCTCTGGAACACTCACCCTTGGGCCAATCCAGGCTGGTAAATAGTTAAGTCTAGAATATAAACAAGTTTAATGTATGTCACACGAAAGCTATGCATAGATTTTAAAAAGTTGGAAACGCAATATTTAATTTGGTAGGAAACATGAAGAACAGAATAGTATTAGTGTTTACATTAGACAGAGAGTAACATTTTATAGACATTGCTATGTAGCTCTATTGGAAGTTTTATACAGATCAATAGAAATTCTAATATTTTCGTGCAAAATTATAAATATACTTGTAATTAAAATTGTTAAATCGACTGATCTTAATTCAGCTCAAACCTGAGCTCCCTACATAATGTATCATCACAATATTTACATACTTTGTATATATTACGGACAATGGCCGAAGTTCAGGCAATTTTGGCAATGGTTATGCTATGACGAAACTGACCACTAATTTTGAGAGACGTTTATTTTCAATGCTTCGATCATCGTCCGGACATTGACGAAATGAGGCATTTTACCTTGTACGATGATGTTAATTATTTAAATTTGCCTTTTTTAATGTTTTAGTTTACACACTTTTTACCATATTTAAGAACCACGTGATATTACCAACATCATTTAGATTTAAACAATGATGACCATGACTGGGCAATGCCGTCATTTACCGAATGATGCTGCTAATTAATAATTTAGCACAAAATAAATTGAAAACATTGGCCGTCTAAGACTGGACAACGTTGTTATCTCCCGGCTCGGCCCCCAGTGGGTTAGCAATAAGTTTCTGGACTTACAACGCTAACATTCATTTTTTGATTCCTCGCGGTGGATAGAGCTCCATTTTGGAGCTTTGTGCTAAAACAGAAATACAATTCTCGCCCGATATTGTTGATTAACACTTTAGGACGACATTACCCGAGTTGTCATTGTCCGGCAATGTTGTATATTCCCAAGTATTTTGCCATTGTTGTCGTTGACCGGGCAATGTCGTCATTGCTCATAACATATACAATGTTAGAAAGTTATGTTAAGAATGCAAGCAATTATAACAGAAGGATCGTACCAATGCGTTAAAATTGTCAGAAGTTAACACAGGCCTTTGATATAACCCTCAAAATAAAACATATTGGAAGCACTAGATAATAAGTAGATAATTAGATTTCACTATGACGTAGGCTTCAATTTTGCTAAAAAAACAAATCAAATGAAAAGTGCTTTTGTCGAGAAATAATAGGTTACAATGAACGTCTCTTCCTCAAGTTTCTTAAAACCAAGCATTTTAATAATCTGTTGGTTGTGCACTTGAAGACTGCAAATGGCATTTAAGGAATGTCATTATACGTCTAGGTGGCGCTTAAGGCTTGCATTTAAACAAAGAAACAGTTCACGAGCTGTACTCATAATAGTTCGAGTAGGAAGAAATTTACACTTGGTCAACATAGAGTTTCTGCGGGCAATAGAAAATTTTATAAACAACTCGAATCCATGACAAGCAGTCACTACGCACGCTCAGAACAATGTTCGGCATTCGCTGTTGTTCCGCGAGATCGATGGTAGATGAAGTACATGTTGTCTTAAAAATTGGATACTTTTGAAGCACAATGTCAAAGGTCCCGCAAGATATAGTGGATAATGGCAGCTTATGAGTCGTCTTTGACTTATCTTGAACTTATTATAACTTTGAGGTCAATATCATGGTCGCTTCTTTTCAGGGTCAATACAAGTGAATTCACTGAACTTCGTCTGGCTATGTAAGGTATTCCTGATATCTATAAATTTGCTTATATTTGACTTAATTGATTGATTGGTTCAAGCAGAATCAGGACAGATTTTTAATGCCTAAGTTATTGTTCTCATTACTTGTCTATTATACTCTACAGTCATGTTGTTTAGTAAATTAACGATATTCTACTATCAGTTATGATAAGTCTATGCAAGTTTCAATACAACAGATGATAATACAGCGCCAATATTTCATTGTAAACGTGTTAATGACAGAGCTAAAATGCAACATTTATCACGTACGTTCATAAATGATATTTTGTAAATATCACTATAACAAGTATATTCACGTGTTATTTATATGTATGTACATAAGAAATCGAAACGAAAAAATTAAGAGAAATGTGGAAAACAAAACATCTGCTGTTAACGTGATTTTTAACATAATTATAAATTTATCATTATTATTAATAATATTTTAGTCTTATGAAGATTATTTTGCATTGTCAGCTTAATATATAGGGCTAACCTTAATCTCCTAAGCTGACCGATTCTCATGAGATATTATTGGGTTTACGGCCAAAAGTATCGTTAATATAGCGAAAGTATTCAACTGATTATCGAATACATTATAGGTTTTTGTTTTGACATTATGCACATTTCTGTATAGTCTGTCTGTTATATCGAATTTATTTCGTTAACTTAAGTAACATGTCACGAAGCAATATTTTATCGGTTAGTTACAATGAAACAGATTTAGGATGCCACGTATATCAATATTTTATCGGTTAGTTACAATGAAACAGACTTAGGATGCCACGTATATCAATATTTTATCGGTTAGTTACAATGAAACAGATTTAGAATGCCACGTATATCAATATCGGTTAGTTACAATGAAACAGATCTAGGATGCCACGTATATCATCATACTGTATCTGTGACTCCTTATCTCACCCCCAAGAAACCGATACAGGAACAAGTTCATTATGCTCGCACTATGAAATCGTTTGAGACGAACCAGCTTAATCAGAACATAGTTTGATCTACCATTTGACACATCGTTTCACTTCTTCAGGGATATCTATTACCAACTCTCTCACAGCTCAGCCGAGATATACGTGTTTTTCTCTATTTCTTCTCTCCGCATCAATGTGGAACGGTTTCAGCTTCATTTTATATTCTATTTCGGTTGACGGTTTCTTGATTTTCTTTCAATTTATACCTTGTGTTTAACTTACATTAGAGTTTCAAGTTTATTTAAATCAGTACTTTTATTTTTGCTTTATCACTTAATTAGGGCCTTGCGTGGCCTAATGATTAGGCAGGTCGCGAGATCGAAACCCAATGCCGAATCTGCTCCCCTTTTCATCTTGTAGTGACGTTGTAACGCGACATTCAATCCCACTATTCGTTGGTAAAGAGTAACCCAAAAGTTAGTAGTGGGTGCTGCCGGCCGGTTGGCTTCCCTCTGGTCGGCAGCTCAAAATTAGGGACGACCGTAAGTAGCCTTAGTAGCTTCGCCATAAACAGACATTTAATTAGTTCAACGTATTAATCTTCAATCTAGTACTTTCTTGACCTTATTCTCATTTTTTTTAACAAGATTGTTTCTATAGCTTCGTTCTTTTCAGACACATCATAAGTTATTTCACAGTACACGTTTAATATATGTATCATTCGACTTCTCGCTCTTCTTATAAATACACAGACTATCCCATATCATCAGAGAAGAAGCTCAAGGTTTTCGAAAGGCAGATCTTCCTTCTTCAAGGGTAAACTCTTTTAAACATGTTTCTATCATCATATGGATTATGCTTCATAACGTGTCGTTATCATCATATGGAACACGAGGAAGTGTCTTTCATGTGATGATAACAAGCTATGAAGCATAATCCATATGATGATAACGACACGTTAAAAAACATCAAGTTATCATCATATGGATTATGCTTCATAGCTTGTTATCATCACATGAAAGACACTTCCTCGTGTTGTTATCATCATATGGATTATGCCTCATAACGTGTCGTTATCATCATATAGCTGATGTTTTTTAACGTGTCGTTATCATCATATGGATTATGCTTTATAACGTATCGTTATCATCATATACCTGATGTTCTTTAACGTGTCGTTATCATCATATGGATTATGCTTCATAACTTGTTGTTATCATCACATGAATGACGCTTCCTCGTGTTGTTATCATCATATAGATGATGATTCCAAACGTGTCGTTATCATTATGTGGATGTATATATACATGTTATAATTATATGGATGATGTTTCTAAATGTGTCGTTACCATTATATGGATGACATTTACAAATTAAAACAATAAAAACCTCGGTACTTCTTGACTTCTATAGCTCAATAAAAATATCAATTATAAAACATGGGTTAAATCTTCATTTAATCTGCAGTGGATTTGGTTGGGATTTCCGAGTTATTGGTCAAGATACGATAATCTATAAGGTTTTTTTCTTGTACAAAACTTTTTTTCTTCTTTCTGAATGCAAGTCCGTGTATAGGATAAGCTTTGTAGATCCAAGTAGCACCCCCCCTCCCCCGACAAAGAAATAAAGTTGTATGAGCAATCGTTGCTCCAAACTCCGCCTTCTTTCTTTCGCTGTCTTTCGCCTGAACCTAAAATTCCCCAAACTATCACACCAGGCGGCCCCTATTGAAAATAAAGTTGCTTTTTGTAGACGCTGTACAGGAACAATGGAAGGCTGTTCACACATCTCTGTCGTGGTTAATACACTGGAGTGAGTTTCTCCTTTTCCACAAAGCCTACTACGTGAATAAATACAAATGTTTTCAGGTATATTCTCACGGTTGAGCTCAATAGGGGGCGCTCTTCCACTTCTAAACGTATCTATTATATTAAAGAGCGACTTGTATAATCTACTTCATCTAAAGTACAAGCTTTTATTTCTTTTATCTCTTCATATATTTCTTAGTAAAAAAAATCACCAAAAGTATTCAAACAAAATAGAAATGGCCAATATGGCATATTTTTACTAATATTCAACGTGCGGCGGGTTGTAACAATCCTCTTTCAGATAGGGATGCGCATGTAAAAACGTGTTGACATATTGCAGTTTTCTAACCAATCAATAGCATGTGATTTTACAACAGTTCCATCCATTTGTGGTCGCTACCGTTTCATAAACAAATACAGTTAATAATAACATATTCTTAAAGACAGCTGTTGAAAAGTTAAAAAAAAGTAATATATATATATATATTGATGGCATGATGTAACACCACTGACCAGCTAATAGTTTATATAACTGTAATACATTTCCAAAAAAATAAAGTCTTGACCTTCATAAAGTGTAGCCATAAGCAACTGTTGATATAATATCAGTCGAACAATGAGTGTTATATTTACGTGGGCTAATTATTAATAATTATTTTCAAAACTATTTATGAAATTGTCACTTCAAATAATGTTCAAAGGATTGCTTGTTTGTTTACCATACATATTTTGAAAAACAACAATAAAAAATTTATAAAATGTTATGATCATGGAATTTTTAACATCGACTGCACATTAGATTCACTAGAGATATATGGTCAAGTTAGAGGCTCCTAGGATTCAGATATAGCCGTCCATAATTTTGAAGTACTGACCACAGGATTGTCTGTCTTTCTTCTACTGTCCCCATGGTTGAAGGTGCGGAGCGTGTTCAGCAGCTTCACTCCTCGAAGCTTGGACAAGCTAACCTCCTATTTTGACCTTCAACCCAATTGTTTGTTTGTTTGTCTATTTGTAGTTAAGCACAAAGCTACACAAAAGGCTATCTCTGCCCACCACGGGTATCGAAACTCGGTTCTTAGCATTGTAAGTCCGCAGACATACCACTGTGCCACTGGGGGGGGGGGGGTTCACCCCGATTAACACATATGGATCTGTGTAATAATTTCACTTGAGCCACATATGTCATTATTTCAGTTTATTTTTTTTAGTGTAGTGCCCAGTACCACGATAAGTACAAACATTTATAGAAATTGAAATAAATACTAAGAAATGTAAATAGGAACACATTGATTGAGCTTATGGTGTTAGTTTTAGAAATCAGTTAAGCACATCACCCGATGGGTAACTTTACTGACTTGCAATGCTAAAATCCAGGGTTCGTTTCCATGCGAGGGACAGAACTCATGTAGCCCATTTAGTAGCTTTGGGCTAAAAACAACGATAATCTCCCCCCCCCCCGGTGACTCAGTAATAAGCCTTTGGGCTTATAACGCTAAAATTCGGGTATCGATACCCACGTGGTCAGAGCACAGATAGCCCATTATGTAGCTCTGTCTTTAACAACAAATAAAACAGTTACATACTGCACGCTTGTCTTCCTATTAGGCTTGAATATACCAGAGGAGGGTAAATTCCCTTTTTACACAATAAACTATATATGTTATTGGATATCTCGAGCTGAATTTATCATATAAAAATACTCGTCACCCCCTTATCATGTGACGAGCTATTCTTTGCACCAGAGAACAAAATATATAAAACGTTTGAGAATAATAATATTAGGCTATTTATTAACGTCTAACAGAGTTGAATGTGTTATTTTTTATTGTGAAAATTATCGTAAAGCAACAATTTGTTTTTTTTTTTCATTTTGACTTTAAATAAAATTGAGTGACCGTGCGTTTTCAGTACTCTGAGAAATATGGTACTGGAACTTTTATGTACTCTGTGAAATATGGTACTGACACTTTTATGTACTCTGAGAAATATGGTACTGACACTTTTATGTACTCTGTGAAATATGGTACTGACACTTTTGTGTACTCTGAGAAATATGTTACTGACACTTTTATGTACTCTGACAAATAACGTACTGACACTTTTAAGTTTTTATTAATACTGTGGTTAATATCTTAATATCTGAATGACAATAAAATTACTTCAAGCAAAAATAATAATAACAATACAAAATTGGTGTTGAAAATATACTGTGTTATTAATCTTACCGTAATTCTGACTTATAAAGACCTTAAATAAATTTGATAATCATTACACTTCAGTTAATCTAGTTCAAACATTACAGATGTTTTTCATGTTATAAATAGTACCTAGAGCACTACTATGTCTATCGTATCCAAGTCCGTCTGATGAGCTCTAGTATTAGGCGAAAGGCTTCGCTGGCAATGAATATGGCAGATGTAGTGTGGTTGATATAAGTACAGATAATATTTTAATGCTTTCCTACTGTCTTTGAATGAGAGTGGCATATTAGTTAGCGTACCAAGCTGCATATGGGAAGATCCGAGGCTCGAGATGTGATGTTGTCGAGCACGTTATAGAATTTCAGTCAGTCCCGCTATGCGGTTCCAAAAACCTGACAAAACCTTTGTGGCGCCGGATGCTGCTAGCTGGATGTTTTCTCTCTGGCCAATAGCTCAAATTCAGAGGCAGTTATACCAAAATCCTAGGGGTCATTGACCTGGTCACGTAATCCATGTGCCTATAACATGTTGTTCAGGTTGAAAATTTCAATTCCCGAACGACTTACACAGAGATGGCAGAATGTTTTCAAATAGCTTACCAACATTCTTACAGAAATAAAATATAATAATCTTAATGAAGTGAAAGGTAACCTGCAGATAACCACTCAAAACTGTGTGAGTAACTCATTCTTTAAATAACCTCTAAAATACTATAACAGAGATTTCAGACATTTTATGTAAACACTTCCAGAACTCATCCACGTTTCGACGTTACAACGTCATCCTCAGGTCGAAACATGTAGGGTCGTCAACTTTTTGAAGGCCATAGATAGGCCTAAATAAA
>NW_013665651.1:492641-506262 GCF_000517525.1 Limulus polyphemus | reverse complement strand
AAAATGTTTTTAATTGTGTGCCAGTTTAACGTTGAATATTATTTATGATTTTAAGAATGGCTCCTGTTTCAAAATTTTCCTCAACACTCTCGTTAAAATGTCAGATATTTCTAAGTACCCCTCCAAGTGTGTGTTTTTTTCTATGTCACAAGTGTTCATGTAACATTAACAAGATCGGTAGATTATTCCAAATAATCCTTATACACTCTTATAAATATGACATTTATTTTAAAAAATAATTCATTTCACATTTTACGTGTTTGACATGATGCTCTCTAAATAACCCACTCTTCAGGAAAGCAGGATATAATCTCTAAATTTCACATTTTACGTGTTTGACATGATGCTCTCTAAATAACCCACTCTTCAGGAAAGCAGGATATAATCTCTAAATTTCACATTTTAATACATTACACAACCGCCAATTTTCTAATTACTTGTGTAATAAAATACAACATTCAATGGTTTACTATATTCGATTTACTGCTTTCTTCATCACATGTTTTCCACCTTTCTCACCCAACTCTATAAATACGCCATTGCCCCTTTAGCTTTTGCCTTAGGCTAAGCTCGACTATTAATGTCCAGAATCCCCAAGAAAATGTAACGCGTGCAACGATAATTCCATAATAAAATACGTTTGTTTGTAATTAAGCATAAAGCTACACAATCAGCTATCTGTGCTCTGCCCACTAGAGGTATCGAAACCCGGTTTCTAACGTTTTAAGTCCGCAGACATACCGCTGTGCCACCGGGGGGCAATAAAATATGAGCCCGCAATAAGAGAAAATGGAGATGTTTTGATAATTTTAATCAAATATTATCAAATTTTTATTTATATAATTAGTTAATTAAGTACAAATAAAAAAGAATGCTATATAAACAAATAACAACCACATAAATATCAAGGTTTTAGTTAACAGAACAGCTGAGCAAATTTAGACGAGACCCTAGCGGGTGTGTTTGGCATAATATAACACATTATTTGATACATTTACTGCATTTAGTGCAAAGTAAATTCACATTAAATAAATTAAATCCTAACCAGACCACGAATCATAATTATTTAACAATACAATGTTCCTTTTTATTCTATTTTTAAATGGCTTTCAGATCTAATAGCAACGTCCAAGCCATTCATTAGGTAATGTAACAGTATTACATTTTTCATAAAATAACTTACTCACTTACTCGATGCAACATATTTTATTATATTTAATAATTTCGGTACAAACCAAAAGATCCCCCGCGATGGGACAGCGGTTAGTCTTCGGATTTACAACGTTAAAGTCAGGGGTTCGATTCCCCTCGGTGGGCACAGCAGGTAGTCCGATGTGGCATTGCTATGAAAAAAACAACACAAACACAAAAAGCAAAAGATTTACAACACATCTTTTGTCTTAGATATTGTGTGGTTGCTGACATACTACATGTTTTACTTTGTTTTCAACCATCAGTTCTCAGAATTCCCTAACTGCAATTTTATAAAACAGAAGGTTTGTTTGTTTGTTTCAGAATAATGCCCAAAGCTACACAAGATCCATAAGATAGTAGTAATGTTTATGCTCAGGCAGGTACCGCACTTAGCCACCTCACAGTGGCAAGTATGCTTTATTAAGCCTTCCTCGGCCATTTCTATCGACATATCTCTCGAAAAAACGCGAGAAAACAGTTTTATAGAGCTGAGGAACCAGATCTTGTATTGCTCAACATGTGCTGCAACTATCATGTTTTATGCAGAATTTTGGATTGAAGTATGGGTTTTACTCCCTCATAGTCTTGAAACTACTGCAAATCCAGTCACGCTGATGTGCAATTCAGATTAGAGATATCACAAAGATATAGTATATATACACATATATATATGAGTATAAAAAATCGGGGTACAGGCGTTCTTCACATATACGCTATACGTATTAGCTATACTGTTGCTATAACTATCGAATATCGAGAAATAATTTCTGTCTGTCTGTGGACGCATTCCTCCTAAACGAATTGACCGATCGAGACCAAACTTGGCATGCTAACTTAGTAGTACAAAAGCAAACCAAATTCATATTCAACTTTCCTATATATTGAAAAATTAAAATATTTTATATAATCAATTCTATATTGTTACTGCAATAGCTATTGTAAATAGGTTGAGTTTGAACAAAACTCATACCATAACAAAATTCTATAAATCAATGATTGTAAATAAAATTTTCAGCATTTTGGCTCCTTTTCCATAATAACCAAAATTTACAGTAATACAATATCCAGTTAAAATACAGAGAATAAAGATATTGTTGCTGTTTAAGTTCCTGCTCTTTCCTGATTCACACTATTTAACTTCCAGTTTATACTAAAATTAGAATAAGTGCTTAAACCTGAATTAGGGAAGTATTTTACAATTATGATGTTTCTTACTTCTTGATGTAGCATATAGTTTTCCGTAAAAACAACATTTAATATTATTATTAAATTTAATGCATTAAATGTACCAAGCTCAGACAGTATAAATCTTAACCACATCTCTACTGTCAAATGGGCTGCTTTGAACAAGAAGTGACACAACTACTTTGCCATTTCTGCCAAGTTTCTCGACTCGACTATTACACCTCTTTACTTCCGACCATTTCCCCTGTATTACAAGAATTTTCTTGAAGAATGAACGCTACTAGAAATCCTCGCAAATATTTTGTTCCTTTTTAACCAATTTGTGCGTGTTTTCCGCTACTGGAAATCCTCGCAAATATTTTGTTCCTTTTTAACCAATTTGTGCGTGTTTTCCGCGTTTTCAAAAGAAAAGAAGGCGGGGGAGTGCAGTCTACTTAAAACAACTTTCAAAATGTTTAAGGTAAAATGTTTAAAGGTCATTACAAGATCTTCAAAAAGAAAAATAATTATGGGCTGAGAGTTTGCTTTTACTTGTAGACTTTTATCAGATCTGTCGGGCTTTCACCAAGGGCAGAGCTGTGTATGCAATTTGCCGCTCAAAAATTTAGTTATATTTCACATCTAATTAATTACTAAATAATGTTTACTTATATATTAATGAAAATAAAAATGAATTTTTTTTGTTCTTAAAGAGCATTTGTAAGGCCAACGTGTATCATATTTCTATTGGCAGCGAAACAAGTTCACAACAGCTGGCTATTCATTATAGTGTCCAGGAGCCAGTTTCCTCAATTTTTGTTAATTTAACATCTACATAAATTTGGGTCTGAGCGTAGTAGAGTGGTTAGCATGACCGAATTGTAAATCCGAGGATTTGTTGTTCGCATCCAGTTGCCGCAACATCACTATCCACACTTTATGGATGTGGGTGCGTTATAATAGTGACTGTCTATTCCTACTATTCGATCAGATAATAGTTACAGTTACCCAAAAAATGGCGGTGGTTCCTGTTGACTAGATGCCTTCTCTCTAGTTTATCTGTGTAGTTTGAACTAAAATTCTGAAACAAAACAAGCTGTTTACATATGTAGTTACTGGAGTTATTCTTTATATTTTGGCCAACAATCGTTTTTAATGATCAAATGTTGTTAAACTGAATTACTCAAAATCCACCAGGTTTAAATTTATTATACGTAAATGATATTTATCAGAATATTAAATATACACAGCCTATTAATAAAAAAAGAAGTAGACACCCACTCCATAAAGAATGTTACTTTATCAAATAAACAAATATGAAATAAATGGCACAAGATTACCGTTAGTATTTAGTGGATCTCCCCTTTGCAATGTATAAAGCAGAAACATGATTACACACCGTATTTACAAGATCTGAAATTTGGGTCTGTGAGATTTCACCCCACTCCTGGCAAATAACTTTATCGGGATATCCTTAGAAGTTGTCACCCAGTGGCACAGCAGTAAGTCTGACGGCTTATAACGCTAAATACCGGGTTTCGATACCTGTGGTGGGCACAACGCACAAACAACCCTAGAAGTTGGCTCTTGGGAAGTTTTTGCGGAGAACAATCAAAGATGGATCGCACATGTCTGATAGAATCCATACTTGACAATCATTGGCCTTAACACAGGAGAGCGGAAATTCCATGACCTTCAAGCTATCGTTCAGTGACTAGAACTGAATGAGTAGAAGTCCTATCTCACATGAAAATATTGCTTTGTCTAGTAACTTGGTCACTGATACAGACAGTTGGGAGGCCATGCTCTACAAATGTTATATATCGAGCAGCATTGAGTATCCCTTCACATACCACCCACCAGCTGAGGTCTTCCAGCTGTCCAAATAGTTCCCTACATCATAATAATAACATTTTATTTTGTCGCGGATTGTATACAATTCAACGAAAGTTCCTGAGCGTATAGTCGCCAAACTCAGGTGTGTCCACTATCTCCAAGAATAGTCGAAATCGGAATTCATAGAAAAACTGCATTGCAAAGGACAGAATAGTATAGTAACACTTATGATGGCCACTACTATCTAAGTACGATATTGTCTGGAGTATGGAGTGGCTTTCGACAAGCTACTTTACCATAGTATCCCATGCTATTAAGGTAACTTCTAATGGTGTTTTATCACACCTACATCTGTCCTATATAACACTAGTGACCGTTCGACGCGAGTCGTTCTCCACACTTCTCCTCACAGCACGAAGAGTCAGTTCCGATGGTTTTGGGCGCCCGAGCTGTGCAAAAACTGTTGTTTTCCTATGTGACTATAACTGTATTGTCACCCTATCCCCTGTGAACAAAAATATTGCAAATATGTGACTCGTGAAAATACGGTTAATTCCGGAGCTAGTTTCATTTATGGTATGGCTATTTTGTGGACTTTATTAAGCCATATCTGTGTCATTTCCATAGGACATCATGGAGATGATCGATATGTATTCTTGGAGATATCTATTTACTTGCAAGCAAGATTTGTATATCTCTATTACGATTTTTGTTAAGAAACTGTGTTGAGTATGACTTGTCTTTGTGGCAGTAAATGTTCTTATCTTCGTTACTTACAGTGAACATGTTTTGAAGCATATATTTTTACAGTGTTTAGTTAACGACTGTAACTAGCCTCTACCCTTAACACACCCTGACCTTATCACTGGTTGGCATGCGAGGCTGCATGTTTGTTAATTATAAGTCGATATATTTAGATATATTTAACAAACAACTACTATTTTAAACAGTGCAAAGATGCGGGAATCAATTCATTCCAAGCCTTTAGAAAGCAACACAAAATCAAAAGGTATTTTAACACTGTTGCATTGTCTTTGATGGTGTAAAGTTCAGTTTTCTGAGTATTTCATGTTGCTGTTGATGTAAAGTGTATTTGAGTGAACAAAGGGTTGTTTCCTGAGCATTTCATGTTGCTGTTGATGTAAAATGTATTTGGGTGAACAAAGTGTTGTTTTCTGAATATTTCATATTGCTATTGAGTTACAGTGTAGTTCTGTAGACAACATATTTAATTCCAGATATCCAGAAGGCTTAATATTTGTTTCGTTTGAACATTGATATGTATTTGTGTATAAGTTCATTCTTTCACTTAAATATTGTGTAGTAGTTAGTTAATGAAGAGTTATTTTCAGTAGTTCAGCTTTAGAATAAGTTAGTCTGTTTAGTATTTTCAATCTGAATGGCGCCTAGGTTTCAGACTTAGTTACCCTTAATTACCTCCGCCATCGAAGGTGGACGGAGGTTATGTTTTCACCCATGTGTGGGTGTGTTTGTTTGTATGTTTGTCAGCAATATTTATCGAAAACGGCTGAATGGATTTGGACGACAGTTAGTATACATTTGGATTATGACCCAACTTAGAAGTAAATAGTTTTTGGAGGGTCAAGGTCAAAGATCAAAGTCAGGAAAATCCAAAAAATGTCTATTTGTTAACATGGGGACCCATTTTTTCACACTATTTTTTTTATCTATAACTCAGTTAAAAATGGTCGGATTTTGATGAAACTTGGTGGACATATGCCGAATACTATTCCTCAATGTTCTACGAACAATGGTCCGTATCCGTTGATAATGACGGACAACAGACACACTTTCGTATTTTTTGATAGTCGAATATGATCAACGCTGCGTGGAGGAGATATGCGCTCTCTGAGTGCCCCTCTAGTTTATAGCTGCTAACCAATAGGAAGGCAACCAGTCAGTAGCACCTGAGCCGAATAGCGGGGCTGTCTTTCATAGTTATAGCACCCGGAGTGTGTTCAGCTCGACCCTTGGGCCTTCATTCAGCCGTATATCTCAGTTCGATCCTTGGACCTTGGTTTAGCCGTATATCTCAGTTCGACCCTTGGACCTTCATTCAGCCGTATATCTCAGTTCGACCCTTGGACCTTCATTCAGCCGTATATCTCAGTTCGATCCTTGGACCTTCGTTTAGCCACAAGGCCATGCCCGGCACATAGTTTTTAAGTGGAATTTGTTAGTCTAACTAGTTAATTAAACGGGTACTAAATGACTGTTAGTAGGTGATAAAACTGAAATGCATTGTCTATTAAACGAACTTAATTTATTTTATTTTGGAGTGATCTGGTCACTAAAATAAATGAAATATTCAATCAGCTTATTTCAACTATTTTTTTTTTCACTTATCTGATTCTCTTTTAGTCTTTCTAAGATAAGTTTGGTGGCTTTCAAGATGAAATAGTATATCACTGCTAAGATAAGTTTGGTGGCTTTCAAGATGAAATAGTGTATCACTGCTAAGATAAGTTTGGTGGCTTTCAAGATGAAATAGTGTATCACTGCTAAGATAAGTTTGGTGGCTTTCAAGATGAAATAGTGTGTCACTGCTAAGATAACTTTGGTGGCTTTCAAGATGAAATAGTGTATCACTGCTAAGATAAGTTTGGTGGCTTTCAAGATGAAATAGTGTATCACTGCTAAAGTAAGTTTGGTGGCTTTCAAGATGAAATAGTGTATCACTGCTAAGATAAGTTTGATGGCCTGCAAGGTGAAATGGCGCGTTAGATATTAAACCAAGTTAGTTAAGTAGTTTTCAATACGGAGTTTTGCACTACTTATTAAATTAGGTTTGCTAAGCAGTTTTCAGATGAAATGATGCGTCAGCTATACAAGGTAATTAAAATTTACACATTTAAAAATGGGAATAGGGATCGTCAAAAAAGTACAGAGAGAAGTTGAATCAAAATGCAAAGATCATATTTTAAGACCTACAACTAGGAACTATTAAAAAAGTAAACAAACTAGGCTGGAAATAATGTGTACATTATTTTCTCAAGCTGCACATCTCTATTTTGACTCCACGTTTAAAGTACCTATAAATTTTAGTAGAGTTTACTTTTTTAAGAGTCCCTAACTGTAGGTCTTAAAATATAATCTTGATTCAACTTGTATTTGTATTTGATGATCCCTATTCCTTTTTCAGATTAATTTTTTTTAATGTTTCTTAAGTCTTATGTCCATTTATGAAGAATGAACTTTAAGCTACATACGTGAATATGTGAATATACGATTTTCAACAGTTTACCGCTACATTGGCTTTTTTTTTTCACCCAACCATTATTTACTGAGCCATGTGGTTTTTTGCCTGAGGTTTCGTGTAAATACGCATTTAACAATCGTCTGGTACAAAGGAAGCCGCTCACGACAACATTGCATATATTATGTCTTTATAGTCATGTAAATCAACTTTCAATGAAAATTAATCAACTTTTTAGATAGGTTGTAGACATTTGCAGCGTTTCATATCATATATCTGTTTAGGTTTTGGTGCAAAATACCCAGCCGATTTTACTATAGGCTTGTAAAACAAAAATGTTAATAATAATAATAAAAATAATACTAATATACGGACTCAAAAATTTAGGGCAGTACGAAAATCAATAGAATAAATCACCATTTACAAGAGTAGAGAAATCTACTATGGTAATCGTCTATTAGAAAACCACGTGAACTCGTGAAACAATGAAAAATAGCAAACGCGAGAAATTATGAACCCTCAACGTGGCAGTTTCCAGTTAATGCGCTATAAGTTGCACAAATTATTTTCCAATTAATGGACATTAGAAAAACACCGGATTTTTTTCAAAGTGAAGGACTTAGAAAAAGTATTCAGGCCCAAAAAAACAAAGGCGCTTGAATTAATGTTAAAACTATCCTATGACATACTCAATAGTGCATTCATTACTAATGTCCAGGTTTCAGTAAAATATTCGTAGCCATTTTTTCTATAGCGGCTTGTAAAACTATAATCAATAATAATAAGGCTGGAGACACAGACACTGTTATAAGTATACACATTGTTTACGCTAATAAAACAAAGCTTTTCCGACTAATATAATGGTGCTTAAATGGCTTCTACATTCTTGCGATGCTAAAGTGGCTTCGAAGAGCTTATGTTGGTAGTGAAGAAGAACTTAGAAATTTTAGAGGGTGGAAATTTCGACTTTCAAGAATCAGCTTTAAAATAGCCCTACAACCTTCGCAGGAGTTTGTTAAGTAGCTGTACATAGATTTTTGCACAGTATACCGTTTTTGCTGTAGGCTTTGGTGCTTGAATGGCTTCGAAGAGAAACTTGGCCAGTAGCGATGAAAAACTGATAAAGCCTCTCCTTCTCTTTCAACAATCGACATAGAAATAATCCTATGACATGCGTATGAGTTTTTTAGTAGGTTTGTCCAGGTTTGAATAAAATATTCATAGCCGTTTTTTCTGTAGGCTCGTGAAACAAGAATAATATGAATAATAATAAAAACAATATGAAGAACAAATGGATGAATTTTGTCCAACAATCGAAAAATCGACTTTTTTGCTATTATAAATATTTTAGCAGCCTTAGCCATTGAGATAGAAGGTCTTGAGTGTTGTTTCAAGAATAAGCCTGCTTTTTGAAATTCCTGGGCGATTCCAATTATGAACCACTATTGTGGTTCATGATACCAAACCGAGTTTGTTAGATGACCTTCAAAATGAAATGGAGCGTCACAAATTCAAAGCGAAATACTGTGTCACCACATAAGGTGATTCAACAGGAAACGTTCTAAAGAAAATATAGGTCACAAATTAATGGTGCCCCCCTAATGAAAAACGTTTGGCGACTGACACGGAAGATGCAATAGGTTATCAAGGGTAATACTAGATGTCAAGATAACATTAAAAAATTATAGGTGATAATATATGAAGTTTGTTAAGTAGTTTGTTTTTTTTGTAATTAAGCATAAAGCTACACAATGGGTTATCTGTGCTCTGCCCACAACAGGTATCAAAACCCGGTTTCTAGCGTTGTAAGTCCGCAGACATACCGCTGTGCCACTGGGGGGCACTGTTAAGTAGTATCCTAGACAATATGTTGCACAGCATATAAACAAAACATTAAAGTGACATTTATTAGCTAATGATAATAGACATATTCACATGATAGTCACATAGATAATGCGTGATAATATTGAATATACTGTTATGTATATAAAATAGTATTAAACATTTTAGCAACGATACGATTACGTAGTTACTGTTGAGTACTATATATCTAAATGCATCTACAGAAAACATACATTTTTAAAAAATTATATTATTTTAAAATAACGTGTTATCGATGACGTGCTCATATTTTGATTTTGAATCGCTTAGGGGAAAAAAACCTCTTAGATATGTACAGTGGTTAGCGTAGAGAGAGATGAGAAATATAACAAACTTTCTCACTAAAATTGAAACGTCCTGGAGTTTTCGTAGATTTTCAGTAACTTAGTACAACATTCATTCTTTAATTTTCACTTAATTAGTTCTTTCTTCTGGAATTAGGGTTCCGGTTAGTGATCACTGTGGTAATATAAATAGCTTCTTAGTTTAATGAAGGTACTTCGGGCATATCATTTGTAGATAGACAGATTTGATCTTTTCTCATAACGATCGTTACTAGACAGGTTCAGCAGGAGCTTCTGCGCCGTAAGGATAGAAACTGACCAATCACATACGCACATCGCGTCGAATGAAATGCTCCGCGCAAGTCGTCAAGGTTAGGTATGGAGTCCCAGTTAAAAGGGGGCGTCCTCGAGTGCTGGAAGATAGTCTATTAATTTAGCTGGTACTCTTGAGACGTGAATAGTGATAAAGAGTGTAATACTATGACTTCAGTTTTGACTCCACACCCACTCAACTTCGAAAGCTCCTGCCGTGAGCTCCTATCTTTGATACCCTATAGTACTTCCTCTTGTACTAACGTGCACGAACAGAGACGTCTCGTAACGCCCGAGGATGTACTTTTGGACGACTATTGTGCACGTGACACCTCTAGCCTCGAGACACAAGACCTGTCCACAGACTCATCTGTTGGTGATAAATTAACTGGGATGGAAGAAGTGGTGTCCGCTCAAGATATGTTAACCGACCCTCCGATTGTGGTGGACAACCAAAAACTGGCTAGAATGCTGTCCGCCAAAAGCTGGATATTCTCTCCAGATCAAGTGGCTTGCGTATGTGACGTCCTGCAGCAGGCCGGAGACAATGATCGGCTAGCCCGTTTCTTGAGTTCACTCCCATCTAGCGAGCACCTACGCTGTAAGGAGTCGGTCCTCCGAGCACGAGCAACCATAGCATTTCACCATGGCAATTACAAAGAACTCTACACGATCCTTGAAAGTCATGGTTTCGATCCCCAACATCACTCGAAGCTCCAACAGATGTGGTATAAAGCTCACTACCGGGAGGCTGAGAAAATCCGCGGCCGGCCGCTGGGAGCAGTGGACAAATACCGTCTACGACGAAAGTATCCGCTGCCCAAAACCATTTGGGACGGAGAAGAAACTATCTACTGTTTTAAGGAAAAGTCCCGAATGATGCTGAAAGACTGCTACGAAAAGAACCGTTACCCCACACCTGATGAAAAACGATTATTGGCAAAAAAAACCGGTCTAACCCTAACCCAGGTTAGCAACTGGTTTAAAAACAGACGCCAGAGAGACAGAACGCATATCAGCCTAAGTAAGTATAGAAAATGACGAGAATATGCTAATTTATTATTAGTTATAATTGATACATGTTTTTTTTTTCGGAAATATAGAAAGTTACAACTGCAAAATCGGTAAGTAATAATGATTCACTAAGTCAGAACCAGGAGAAAAATAAAGTTTCAGCGGGAAATTTACGTACCTTCCATTCACACATTTTATTTTATTTAAACAGAATAACTTCAAGAACTTTTGACCGTACTTGTTACGCTAGTTTTATGCGCTATCACTAGCTCATCAGAACTGTGATATCACGTTAATTTTTCTTTACATCTGTCAAATAAAAATTACTTTCGAGAGAAAAAAAAATCACACATTACTTCGGAATAACTCGAAAATAGAAAGTGTAAGATTACCACGTGACTCGCCTTTGAGGCTCGTTTGGAATCAAAAAGTTCAGTTGCGGTTATTTATGTTTATTAGAGGGTTAATCAAGCTATTAGATAACGGAGTGACATCCAAGTGTTATGAAAATAGATTAGGTGCCTGTAAGGTCTAAGGTCAGACTGATTTGAAGTCAAAAAGACAAACCTTAAAGTTGAGGTCTCGTTCGATAGATAATTAGAGGATGAATGATGTCATTAGGTAAAACGCTATGTACGGATTGACACCCACGTGTTATGAAAATGGATCACTTTATATGTCTGTGAGGTCAAAGGTGAGATTATAAGCGGTTTTTTTTTTCGAGCCAGAGCATGCCTCGAATGAGTTTTAGGTCTTTCTTCGTTAGGTTTTTCGTTGTGGATTGGTTAAATCTATTCCTAAAAATCAAAATATACATTGAGCCAATAGAAATGTTAATATGTATATGTACATATACATATATGCTTTATTTTAACGTTATTATCAAAACAAATATTTACAAAATTTTTCTGTTATATTTCGAACACCCAGTTTCAAAGTACAACACTCTCCATTAGATACCCGTATATATATAATGTTAACTCCCTTTACACACGATTGTTAGATTTGAAGTTTTGACCTTTAAACTGTTCGTATATACTTTGTTTATGTCACTTTCTTTATACAGTTATAAACATAAATGGTTTATTAGAGCCAAAGAATTATACTTTTAACATAGAAGCCATTTTAGTCTCCTCATATTGAATATAACATTAAAATTTAAGTGGCTCATGTTAAACTAAAATGAAGCTTAAATGTTTGTCATTATCTAAGGTTGACTTGCAATAATGCGTATAGAAGCCACACAAGCTCGTAAATGTAGCAACAAATATTTTACAGTTAATTCGAATTTCTGACAACTAAACGCGAAACACTAGCGTATCTTGAATCATGGAGACTTACAAATTAGTACTGAAAATTTAAGAAAATTCATTTTTATTTTTTAAAGTAACGACTTTACTGAAAAAAAAACTTTAAAAGTAAAGAATATAAACTTGAACAATAATTTCTACCCCAGTGGCTCATCGTAAATCATTTGGCTCATGACCCTAAAAATCTGGTTTCGATACTTGTGTGGGGCACCGCACAGGCAGTCCATTGCTTACTTTTATGCTTGATAACAAACAAACAAAACCAACTATTTTTTCATGACTTAAATATAACATGTTTTTTTGTTTTGTTTTTTTTTCAATTTTGCATATTATGTTAATATTAATGTTCTTTTTTAGTGAGTAAACTGTTATTCGATTTTATATATGTGAATATTGCTTTGTCCAATTATAGGTTGAAAGATTATGCAATAACAGCATATCATTTGCTTATTTTATAGTTATTAATCGAAAATTTATTCATAACCTTATAAACTTATTTTAATAGTTCTACATAATTATTATGATGGTCAATTGCCATAATAAATACCTTATTTTTCATGAATGAAGTAAGATTGTGGATTTGATTAGCTTCGTTGAATAGAGAAGTAACTAAATGTTTGTGATTATTGCTGTATTACATGCCTGAATTATAATCAACCCGAGTCCCTCTATCGGTCTTATAGAACATTGAGCACCTAAACTTGTGAATGTTATTGCCTCTACTTGAGACATATGCAATTAATTTCTGTTATGTTTACGGTACTGCTTTTATGGGGTTTGGTTATGCACATGTGTTCTTCATAAAAGGGTCAGTTAGTGGTTTGTGCCTCAGCAGTTATAGCTCTAAAGTCAACCTTCTCTTCCTTCCCATCAATACTCTCTTTTATTTAGTGTAACTCTATAGTCAATCGCCCCCCCCCCCTCACAGTAGCACAGCGATATGTCTGCGGACTTACAACGCTAGAAACCGGGTTTCGATACTCGTGGTGGACAGAGCACAGATAGCCCATTGTGTAGTTAAGGCGCTTGACTTGCAATTTGAGGGTTGAGGGTTCGAATCTATATCACAGAAAATGCTCGCCCTTTCCGCCGTGGGGGTCGTTATAGTGTGACAGTCAATCCCACTATTTGTTCGTAAAAGAGTAACCCAAGAGTTGGCGGCAGATGGTGTTGACTAGCTATCTTCCCTCCAGTCTATCACTGCTAAATTAGGGACGGCTAGCGCAGATAGCTCTCACATAGCTTTGTGCGAAATTCAAACTAAACTAAACTTTTCTTCCCCATCAATAATATCTTGTATTTAGTATAAACATATAGTCAATCTTCTCTTCCTTGCCATCTATAATATATTGTGTTTAGTATAAACCTATAGTCAATCTTCTCTTGCTTGTCATCAATAATATATTGTG
>NW_013665651.1:488044-491641 GCF_000517525.1 Limulus polyphemus | reverse complement strand
GTCATCAATAATATATTGTGTTTAGTATAAACCTATAGTCAATCTTCTCTTACTTGTCATCAATAATATCTTGTGTTTAGTAAAAACCTATAGTCAATCTTCTCTTACTTGTCATCAATAATATCTTGTGTTTAGTATAAACCTATAGTCAATCTTCTCTTCCTTGCCGTCAATAATATCTTGTGTTTAGTATAAACCTATAGCCAATCTTCTCTTCCTTGCCGTCAATAATATATTGTGTTTAGTATAAACCTATAGTCAATCTTCTCTTACTTGTCATCAATAATATTTTGTGTTTAGTATAAACCTATAGTCAATCTTCTCTTCCTTGCCGTCAATAATATCTTGTGTTTAGTATAAACCTATAGTCAATCTTCTCTTCCTTGCCGTCAATAATATCTTGTGTTTAGTATAAATCTATAGTCAATCTTCTCTTCCTTGCCGTCAATAATATCGTGTATCCTACGTAAACAAATAGCTTCTGTATAATCACCATGTTGTTAATGGATATATTCATCAGGGTGGGGGTTTGAAAATTTCAAAGTAGTCAGAGCATTTGATTTTCGTTATTTGTAACCTAAGTTTTCGGATAAAACGAAAACAACTGTGGTATCTATGTATACTTCGTTTGTTCGAGAACAAGTCAAGTTTTGGTTTAATGTGAATTCAGATATGATATTTGCATCTCTTGCTCAACGATCATCAGGATAATATGAAGTTAGCTATAGTATGAGCACTTCTTCAATTTCGAAATTACGTCAGGTGTTTGTATAAAGTGAAATATACAACAGCCAGAGCATTTGTTCAAATTCGAAACTACGTCAAGTATTTGAATAGTGTGAAACTAGCTAGCTATGATATCTGAATTTCTTATTTAGAAAATAATCCGGCTTTTTGAATTATGGGAAACCAGCTTTGATATTTCAAAACATTTTCTTGAAAAACTATGCTATTTCGAATTATAAAAATAAAAGTAACACAATAGATGTACTTGGGTTCTATTGACCAGCTGCCTTTCTTTTATTAGTCTCCATGGAAATGTTAACAGTGCTGTATAAATGTTCCCACGAAATATTACTTCAATTCAATATAACATATATAATTAACACTTGAAATCATCGGTACTTGGTAAAACTCCATGATTAGAGAATTGAGAATAAAAACAAAGACAAATGTTAATAAATGAAGTATGTGTTAAACGTACAATTGTCTTTGTTTTTTCCCTCATTTCTGTAATCAATATAACATGTTTAGAAAAGGCTATTGCACTCTTATTTACTGAAATCAAAATGAAAAATGCGCTTATTCGCACAGCAGCTTAAAAACATATATGTATGTGTCTGTTTAATTCAAGTGAAACAAGATCTAACCCATATACAACACGTTATTATTGGTAATGCTGTGTCTGTTTTATTCAAGTGAAACAGGATCTAACACATATACAACACGTTATTACTGGTAATGATGTGTCTGTTTAATTCAAGTGAAACAGGATCTAACAAATATACAACACGTTATTGCTGATAATGTTGTGTCTGTTTAATTCAAGTGAAACAGGATCTAACACATATTCAACACGTCATTACTGATAATGCTGTGTCTGTTTAATTCAAGCGAAACAGGATCTAACACATATACAAAACGTTTTTACTGATAATGCTGTGTCTGTTTAATTCAAGTGAAACAGGATGTAACACATATACAACACGTTATTGCTGATAATGCTGTGCCTGTTTAATTCAAGTGAAACAGGATCTAACACATATTCAACACGTCATTACTAATATATTTTGTGTCTGTTTAATTCAAGTGAAACATGATCTAACACATATTCAACACGTCATTACTGATAATGCTGTGTCTGTTTAATTCAAGCGAAACAGGATGTAACACATATACAACACGTTATTACTGATAATGCATTTTTCTTATAGTCATTTGTACTTGCATGTTTAGAAACAAGTGTAGATCAACAAGACCATAAAGATAAACAGTTTACAATAACGTTAACCTACTACAGTATAAAATTCAGTTCTTCTTAATGACAGACTTTAGCTTGAGCACATAATAAAGGAATCCCCAGTGTCACACACAACACTACTCAGTTTAATCTAAAGATCACTCTGTTCATAGTCAGCCTCTAGTAAATCAGGTAGTAGGTTATTTTGAAATAGTATTCAGTACATTGTTAATCAAAATTTTGATTAGACTAGCTTTCTGGTCAAAGTTTACAGTATGTTAAGAATGACGTAGCTTACATCTGTATCTCGTTGCTTTTACTTGGGAATATGACCCACTGCTATAAATTAACAATGGAGCACATTTTTCATTCACAACTTCAGACTGGTTGATAATATATATAGGTTTCTAACTCATTACAAGTGAAAATGTTATTGTGAAATGTAGGGCTGAAAACTTGATGTCTACAAGATGATTATAATCATGATTGTATGGTTAATAACAAGATTGGTGGTAATTCTAATTTTGTAGCAACACATCATGATTGAAAAGGTTCAGTATACTCCGAAACAGTGTCGCAGAAATGAAACTGATACCACATTTTGACTGTACAACACACATGAAAACCTATGGTGTTTTGAATCCGTTAATATATATATATATATATATACATGGAAATGTTTAGAAAGTTTTCTATAACATACAATCAAGTCAGACTTTTTCTCAAAGGATGTTGAACGAATCTTGAAGGATGAGCTCTTTTGGGAATCTCCTCCTACACTACTATAGTGTATCAATTCAAAACTAGGGACGGTTATGTGCAGATAGCGTTTTGTGTAGCCTTGCGCGAACATTCTGAAGCTTCATTTAGTTATAAAGTACACTGAGCTTTTTGAATTATATGTGAATCCAACTGCTTTGGAATGTTTTTTTTCTCGTTAATCTAAAAATTAGCATGCTGGAAATCTTTCTCAGCTATTAATCTCACTGTGTATTTCCGCGAGTACAAAAAAATAACAAAAAAAAACACTGAAACTTAGCAGTACCATTTCTTTTTCATCCGCAATATAGTTTGTGTGAAGTGTGTAAGGTTAGCAAACGTGTATTAGTGATCTATGGATCACGTCATAACGCGAGTGCGGCATATTTTAGGGAAGAGCTGGCATGGTCACCCTAATTTTGAACCTGGAGAGGGTCAGAGCGTTGCGTAATAACAGCAAACGTTGCAGTTGCTAGTTGGTTGACTAGTCTTGAGCCTGGGGATTGGTTTTAGGAGTCAATGGAGTAAATTTTTTATATTTATTTAACATATTTTAAATGTACAATAAACACACTGATAAGCTTAATCATCACTTTGCGAGAATACAGATAAATGCAATTATTAGAGAAGTAACAACAGAACGGTCTTAGATAATATATCTTATGGTAGAAATAGCGTATTGTTTTACCTGCACCACCTACAGAGGCCTTTGATATTATTGCCTATTGTTTTACCTACACTATTTATTACTCTACGTGTACTAAATCCAGTATTTTTTACGGTGTATTTCTATTATTGAATAATAATGGTAAATCTCTGGAGAGAAGATGATTTTGCATACTACACAACAAATGGACAAACAGTAGATCCTAACAATA
>NW_013665651.1:486065-488008 GCF_000517525.1 Limulus polyphemus | reverse complement strand
TAATGGTAAATCTCTGGAGAGAAGATGATTTTGCATACTACACAACAAATCGGACAACAGTAGATCCTAACAATAAAACTTTTAATTTTTACGGTGTATTTCTATTATTTAATAATAATGGTAAATCTCTGGAGAGAAGATAATGTTGCATACTACACAACAAATGGACAAACAGTAGATCCTAACAATAAAACTTTTAATTTTTACGGTGTATTTCTATTATTTAATAATAATGGTAAATCTCTGGAGAGAAGATAATGTTGCATACCACACAACAAGTGGACAAACAGTAGATCCTAACAATAAAATTTTTAATTTTTACGGTGTATTCCTGTTATTTAATAATAATGGTAAATCTCTGGAGAGAAGATGATGTTGCATACCCCACAACAAGTTGACAAACAGTAGATCCTAACAATAAAACTTTTAATTTTTACGGTGTATTTCTATCATTTAATAATAATGGTAAATCTCTGGAGAAAGATAATGTTGCATACCACACAACAAGTGGACAAACAGTAGATCCTAACAATAAAACTTTTAATTTTTACTGTGTATTCCTATTATTTAATAATAAAGGTAAATCTCTGGAGAGAAGATGATGTTGCATACCACACAACAAGTGGACAAACAGTAGATCCTAACAATAAAACTTTTAATTTTCTTAATCTTATCCTATCTCAAACTAACCAATGTCTGCGATAGTCTGTTTTTTTTTGTTTTTTGTGATCCACTTATAAAGTTTATCATAAACCAATATTTCCTACAATTTTACATGAAAACATTGTTGTTTACCGAAACGAGACCTTCATTGGCGTTTTCAAGATTTTGTATTGTTTTTTCAATACTTGTTATTCAAACGCTTATGTTGTAAATGTGCTCTCAGGTCTTTCTTTCAAACTCTCCGGGCCTGTATATAAGATGCTTCCAACGGAGAAAGGGGTAATAAGGTAAATGATTTTCAAATGTCATTTGTAGCTTTTCATCCAATTGTGTCCATGTGATTGAACCTTTTTTTAGGGGTCGGGGGAGATTGTGAAGTAATGCTATTGTTAATTTATATGTGAATGTATCGTGTAGTGTCTTTTTTATCTCGTAGGGGAGACTGTGAAGTACTGATACTGTTAATATATATATGTGTGTCGTGTAGTGTAGTGTCTGTTTTTTATTTCGTAGCTTATGGAAATGGTTAATATATATATCACAGTTCCAAAGAGATCAGTAATCGGCTGAAGATATACAGGTGAAAAGCTATCCACCAAAGAACATGCAACCAACTATGGGTAATAATACGAGTCTTTTGCTTAAAATATATGTTTTTCGTGATATTATCTTTACTTCTACACTTTTTGCCAAGTATTTCACAGATTATTTAAGAAACATGCCAGAGTTACCTTATGTTTACCTCTTTCGTTATGTAAACAATAACTCTACTGTTATATAGACTTTATACTTCAGAAACTCGGCTACTGTTAACGTCAGGGCTGATTTTATGTTCATTAAAATAAACAAACTTTACAGAGTTCAAGTAACGACTTGCAAATAAACAAACTGTGCATATTTCACGTCCAAAATATACAACTAGTATACGTGATGCTAAAACTTGTAGAGTAGAGCTTAAGACTGGATAATAATGTTCAAAGCTACAAAACAATGCGGTCTTGACCCTTCACACGATCCTCTGTTTCTATATTCAACCAACTTCTGCTGTTTGCTAAACAATGAGGATTCGTGATGGAAAGCAGAACGTATCGCGGACGTTAGAGTATTAGTTTTAGCCTATGGTAGGAACTTCACTAGTTTAAATCGTGAACGTTAAGCCTGTGGTTGGAACTTCACTAGTTTAAATCGTGGACGTTAAGAGTATTAGTTTTAGCCTATGGTAGGAACTTCACTAGTTTAAATCGTGGACGTTAGAGTATTAGTTTTAGCCTGTGTAGGAA
>NW_013665651.1:458428-485370 GCF_000517525.1 Limulus polyphemus | reverse complement strand
TCAAATCGTGGACGTTAGAGTATTAGTTCTAGCCTGTGATAGGAACTTCACTAGTTCAAATCGTGGACGTTAGAGTATTAGTTCTAGCCTGTGATAGGAACTTCACTAGTTCAAATCGTGGACGTTAGAGTATTAGTTTTAGCCTGTGATAGGAACTTCACTAGTTCAAATCGTGGACATTAAGAGTATTAGTTTTAGCCTGTGATAGGAACTTCACTAGTTCAAATCGTGGACGTTAGAGTATTAGTTTTATCCTATGGTAGGAACTTCACCAGTTAAAAATGTAGGTTATTTAAAATTGGGAAGCATTAGTTTTCAGAAAAGAAGATTTAGGCAATGTTGTTTCTGAAACAATGAAAATTTTATGTTTCACGTAAAGCATTTTTATAGAGCTTAATAGAAACTAAAAAATAAATATATTAAGATAAAATAAAAACAACAGAAAAAAAGAACATTCCAGGTATTAAGCAGTAAAGAAACAGTAGGTGTCATAAACTTTAGTTCTCTGGTGATTCGAAGGCTTATAACTCTAGGATTCAAGGTTTGATCCATACAGCTGACTCGGTGCAGAAAGCACATTGTGTAACTTTGCGCTGAACAAGCATAACATAAACTTCATTGTATATCTTTCGTTATTCACTATTTATTAATTTTTTTAGTAAAGCTTATGCAGTTTTCATAATAAATAGTTTGTGTTTCAGCGACACGAAAGTAAATGAAGTAAAAGTTTTATAGTGTCATAACTTTTGACTCTTTTCAGTTTAAGGAAGTTCCTGTCAGTGAGTAAATTAAGAAACTAACACTATTCATAAAATTATGTTATCATAAAGGTCTTTCTGAGCGAATAACACCTGGTTATCTGGTATTGTTTCAGAATAAGGAAATAACAAGTAATACACATGCATAGTTCGTTTTATTTTTAAAACACTTCACCCATTTTTAAAAAGTTCACAAAGCAGATTTTGATAACACAAGTCTGCGATGGTTTTATTATAATTCCTGTACGCTGAATCCGAAAATGATATCCATTTTTCTCCATCACGTACAGAATTTTCACAAAACGTCATAACGTAATACATAAAAGAGAGACCACAACACGTAGTTTTGAGACTAAAAGACGTAGATTTGACACAAAAAATCATGACGAATGAGGATGCATATTAGTATGTCATCAATGTTGTTCCTTTTTCTTCAGTTTGTTTGTATTTTTGTTAACAAACATAATAATAAAAAATGTTCATTGTGGTAAATGAAATAATAATTTAATCTAAGTAAGAGTTTTGTTTTTTTTCCTTCGCGTAAAATATCCTTACGTGATAGAAAAATAAAGAATATTATTTTCGAAATCTGCGTAGCTGAATTATGGAAAATCCGTTATTAAAACCAAAACAACTTTTATGAAGTTTAAATTCGCAGGCCTGTGTAATCACTTGTGGTTCATGTTCGGAGCAGCAGTTCTTGTAATTGTTTATGTTCGGAGCACAGTGGTTCTCCTTATCCCGAAAACTGCTAACACATACGAACGTTTGATACGTTTACATCGAATTTACTGTTTATGATTTTATCGAATTGTGACTCCAACTTTCTGAAATTTTGTTTTATTACGCATTTATCTCGATATAATTTTATTCTTTCACCATTGTAAAAGTAACCTTCTTCAACTATTTTTCTTACTCTTTGCGAAATGCATTATTTCAATAGGTATATAATGGTCATAATATTGTCTATTTGTGGACAGTTCTCCAACCTGAAATATTAAAGAAATATGAAGAAGTAATTTTTTTTTAGCGTAAAACTACGCAATGGAATATCTGCGTTTTATCTACAATGACGAATCGGAACCCGGATTTTTTAATAACATTAATTACATCAACATTAGAATTAAGGTCCACGCACAATAACATCGTTAATTCTTACAAAATCTTCAAACCTCGGAACCATCGTTTAAACGAAACTTTGTTTCATTGTTTATAACACTTATCCAAACGTATCAATAGTACAAGTCGTTTGTTTGTTTTTATTTGGTGAAATATCTTACCGACACAGCTTGCGCAACTTGCATAATTGAGATTGATGCCGTAAACAAAATAGATTTTCTACACAAAAAAAATGTTCTCATAAAAATGTGTAGAAGGAAGCTTTGGTTATTAGTATTAAACTGTGATCATGGTATCTCGGTCAGGCCACGTTGAATAAGATCATAGTGTGTTAATGTATCATAAATAGACCGATAGAGGCGATTACCAGAAAAAATGTAAGTGCAATTGTACCGGATTCTTAGGGGGGGGGGAGGAAGCAAGTGCCCTAAACATTGTTCTAAATGAGCTTTAAAATCTTGAAAATTAGAATTAATCCAAAAATCATCAGCATTAGTAAGATGTAATCGCTACGATCGTCCACCTAGATGAAGTAGCAAGGGATATAATAGAGTCTGGAACGACCACAAGACTCATGAGAAAGCGTTGAAAACTGTAGCTCATCACGAGACGCTTATCGTATCTGTATCTACACCATATTTATGTTTGCAATTTTAAGAAAAACGTTCCCGAGACTCCCTCTACTTTAAAGCCTCTTGAGTCTTGAAACTATCAGTAAAGTTATGTTTGTAAGGCCTGGGGAAAATAAACTTCTTTCACCACCAGAGTTGACGAATTGCTTTTCTTATCCTTATCAACTCAGCTGACCCTTGAGTAAGTATCAGAAGAGACTTTTATGGGAAAATAGTATTTTAACATCTTTAGCAGTATTTCACAAAAAAACCAAGTCTGCACAACTTTTGTGCCCATTGTTTATAACTGTTGTCTAATGCAAAGCGAATTTTTCTTTCAACTACAGTAAGCTTTAGAATGTTTAGGTTTGAGGTAGAATGTGTGTGTGTGTTTGTTTTAGAGCAAAGACACATTGAGCCATCTGCTATATCCATCGCGGGGAATTCGACCCCGGATTTTAGCGTTGTAAGTCTGTAGACTTACCGCTGTCTCACCGAGGATCATTGAGGTAAAGCAACTAAGAGGAAATATCTGTTCCAATCATCTTAAAGTACGTGCCTTATGCCGATATCAGCATGAATCCAAAAATAGTCTTCTTTAGATTAGAAAGTTTTGGATATATAACTTATATAGAGATTATGACCTGTATTTTCTTCATTCGTTTAAATATATATGGAATAAACATAGGTCAGGAAGAAACAAAGAAAACTAAATCAATATCTATTTGTTTTATAGCAAAGCCACATTGGGCTTTCTTCTGGGGAATCGGACCCCGAATTTTAGCGTTGTATGTCTGTAAACTTACCGCTGTTCCACCTGGGGACATCAGATAAATGTCGGTCAGGAAATAATAGTGAAAACTACGTAAATATTTACGGCTCAGAAATAAAAATTAACCAACATTATTTATATGGAAATCGCAGATAATATACACGATGAAACATAATCGGTCAACGTTTCGGAGATACTTCCGCCAGTCTTAAAAATGGGATTTGTAATTCTAGAATAATGAAGCTTCATTTAGGTATTCATGGCCAGGTGGATAAGGCGCTCGACTCACAATCTGAGGGTCGCGGGTTCGAATCCCCGTCACACCAAACATGCTCGCCCTTTCAGCCGTGGGGGCGTTATAATGTGACGGTCAATCCCACTATTCGTTGGTAAAAGAGTAGCCCAAGAGTAGTGGGTGGTGATGACCAGCTGCCTTCCCTCTAGTCTTACACTGCTAAATTAGGGACGGCTAGCGCAGATAGCCCTCGTGTAGCTTTGCGCGAAATTCCAAAACAAACAAACAAACATTTAGGTATTATTCAACAAAAACATTTAGTATTATAATAAAACTATATACGAATTATTGAAACACCTATTGATAGTTGAACAAGCCATAAGGACCAATAGCAAAAAAAGTTTAAATGTATTAAATTCAAGTTTTCAGATAATGGTATTGATGCTTTTTTATATCATTTTCAACTCCGTATGTTATCTTGTTTGCTTTACTGTAACAACTACCGAGAAAATTATAATGGATAAAATTTATAATGATGAATAATTATTTCTGCCACCTGACGATTAAGTTTCAGTCTTATGATTTATCTGTATAATATGGTTAAGTTCAGTATTTTTAAGACGTTTTAATTATTCCCAATAGATTGATAATCCATGGAGAGGTCTCTAAGTAACTATTTTTTGTTTTGATTTTAGTGGTGGTTGGGGAGGCTGTATTTACAGATTCGATAACATAGAGAAATTGACGATGTATGTATATCGTATGCCCAAAAGGAGTTGAACTATCAACAAAGAAAAAAGCTGATATATTATATGTTAGATTATGTAATACACGATATAATATAAAATCATATTATAATGATTTTGTAAACATAGACGGCTTAGTTCAAACGCATACAAAATTAAGTAGCTTTAAAAAAAAAGGGGGAGACTGTTGCTGTTACGTTTTTATGTAAGTCTGCAACGACCATAAAAACACTTTGAATGTTTTTAAAAAATAATGTTTGATTCTTGGGAGTTAGATGACAACACAGTTTCATAAATAGTGAATGAAGTAAACTGAAAATACAATAGTTTTCAGCCGCATTGAAAATGATATTCCTAACTATAACTATACTGACTGAAGTTCTCCGGTGAGTCAGTGTCAAGTCTACAAACTGACAATGTTAAAATCCGGGATTCGATTCCCCGAGATAAACTTAGCTTTGCACTGAAAATAAGTCAAACTGGTCGAAAAATTCAGATTTGTCCCAACTACCTCTTATAACCTAGATAGACACGTGTTGAAGCACGTGTTTAAAACATTCTTCACTATAAAATTTAAATTTTCTATTGTAAGTATGTAATAAACTAAAATGTGATTTCAACCTTTTTTCGCGTGGAACTTTGTCTTCAGTTAGTGTTGAAATGTTTGCTTTTACAACTTTTTTTTTAATATCATACCAAAAGTAGAAAGAATGTGAATGTTTAAACAACAAACTTATTAAGCTTTAAGTTAATCACAACATGGGAAATAGAACAAACATAATCTATAATTTGTGAACAATCTACTTTACACGTGGAAATATTTAATTGAATCAAATTAAATTCTTGCGTATTTAACCGTAAGGTAATCCCCCTCTTTACTTTATTAGTTTTGTCTGCCCAGTATTATAGAAGTGGGAAAAGATCGAAATGAACTCAAATTCTCTGTTTCAACGTCATTCCAACTTAGCAGAAAAGTAGTTTTTTTTTACTGCTGTCTGTATGTTGACTACAGGATCAAGTGGAATATAAAGTTAAAATGAAGTGGCTACGATTCAGATAATAAAACGCTTCTCAAGTGCACGTGCAGATCGCACGATGAAGAGGAACACACGAGAGCATCTGGAGTGGGTGGGATGGGAACAGCCAGTGCTGAGTCGTTTCTCGACCCCTCGGATGCCTGGCGTTCCATCTCACTATAAAACTACCCTTCTCGGCGTGAGCTCGCTTTGAGTCGTTAAGCCGCAAATTTCGTTCCAGGTCATATCGCTTCACCCCCTCCGTCCATGGTCATCGCAGCCGGACTGACAAGAGACCACCTTTCAAGTAAGCAGGCGAGCAGCACCTGACGACAAACGTTAATTAGAAACACATGCAGCTGCCTTCACACTGTTGTTCTACCCAAACTAATCCCACGATTTCTCACCGCGACCCACGTATGTTGGCGGTGTTGTTTCTCTAGGCTGTTTCCCTTGGACTTGTTTGCCAAATCTCAGCTATAAAGCAAACTAGTGGCTTTAGACAAACATGCGATAGATTCCAGGCTGGAGAGAGAGTTGAAAAATAAATAAACATAGAGTGAAAATAAGAGAGAGATGAGAGAGAAATAGATACAGACTAAACGAGTTAATTAGATAGCCAGTGGGGAAGGTTATAAACACCTAGAAAGATAAACAAATCATATAACAATAAAAATGAAGGACGTGGTTCTCTGTAAAGAACATATAAAAAAAATCATTTCACATTACTTCACTTTTACATATTGTTTCAAATTGTTTTAATGTCGAATGGAAGCAAGCGTAAAATAACGCATTGGATGTAAACATGTTGGAACGTTTCCACTTCCAGCTACGCCTAAAAACCGTAATGATTTATCACCACGTAAAATATGTTTTCTATACCCAAACACAGGAGTGTTTTGCTCACCTACAAAGCAAGGAAGAAAAGGAAGGCCAACTAAGACATCGTTTTTGTTTCACAGTTACCTGAACCAAACAAGGTTTGTTAAACTTCAGCATTCAGTAACTGGATCTTGTTTTCGTGTTCGTAATTTTCGTCTAATCGAAGTCATTACACGGTGTAGTCGTTCATTTGATATCTACAATGAAACAAAACAGCGTCTTCGTATCACGTATACTTTTGCTGCAGCCTATTTGAAGTTTAATGTTACATTTAATAATGCGCAAAAATCAGCAAAAGCATTTGTACGGATAAAGAAAAGAATAATTCTTGCTAAAATTCTTCTTTTCTGTAAATCGAAGAAAATATCGAAAAACAATCGATTTTTTTAAATTTTGTTTTTCTAAGAAGCCGCTTTACTTGTATTTACAAATACATACATACACAGATGTATATGTGACTAAGTATAGTTACATTTATTTATTTCTTACACAGAAACTTTGTTACAAATGGGAAAAACTACAAAATATGTTCATCATTCCAGTTCAGCAGCACCGGTCATGTTATCTTAAATTGATAAAGAAGGAAGATGGCTTCGAAACTTTGAATAGTAAAAAAAAAATCCCGGTTATTTTCAGGATCAAGTTGTTTATTTTTTAAAGGGGGAAATTTTAATAAGGGTATTTATGCTTTGTTTATCCTCAAGAAGGAACCCAATATCAGAGAAATGTGGTTTTAAAATCATGTTTCTGGAAGACAGGACGTAATGAGAATTAGGCTTAATTTTTTGCTTGTTTTGGTATATAATAAAGCTAATAAGACTATCTGTTGCAGTGCCTAATTTTGAGTAGCGTGGGTATGTTTTTTAATAGCAAAGCCACATTGGGCTATCTGTTGTATCCACCGAGGGGGATAATACTCATGATTTTAGCGTTGTAAATCCGCAGACTTACTGCTGTCCACCAGGGAATATTTTGAGTAGCCAACTATAGAGAAACCAACCGGCTTGCAGCACCTACCATCTTTTTGGACAACTCTTTACAAACGAATAGTGGGAGTGACTGTCACATTATAACGCCTCCCTCCGGCAGTTGAAAGGGCAAACATGTTCAGCGACAGGTTTCGATCCCGCGACTCGCGCGCCCTAAGCACCAGGCTCTGCCAATCATTGGACTTAGTAAAACTTATTGATACGAATTGTCTAATCCCATGTTTCTCTCGAGCCCTACCGTTTCAGGTAGCTTAAAATAGAACTTTTATAAAATTGAAAAACATTTTTATATTTTCACTGTTATTACATATTACGTGCATTAGCTTTCATTGATTTTTCACCGGAAAAAGTAACTTTAGAAAGTGAATGATTTCACGTTATAAAAGGATTCTTGTTGCTCTTTGAAACTAATTATCCAGCTTGCATGAATGCTTTTGAAAATGCTTCGGAACACTTTTCTTTTAGTAACGTTAATTAAATATGCGTATAGATGTTACTACTGTTATTCCTGCTAAATATAATAATGAGTAATTAATTATGTTAATATGTTATTTCTTAAATAATATTATATCTGATACTGACTACATTTGTAAATACCAGAGTTCTGCACAGAAAAAAAAGATACATATTTATTTCTCTATGTTTTTTAAATTCCAGAATCCTCTAGACCATTCCCATCACCATCTTCAGACGACACTCTCGTCAACAGTGAGCCGATAGTTACTCATCCATTGGTAACTAGCCTATCACAGCAGAGTTCTCCATCATCGTATGCTCAGCCCAGCGATCGAGGCGACACTCGAGACTTCAGTTGTCTCCAGAGGTCAACAGATGATGGAAATATGTATCCAGCAATGACGATTGTGAGGTCGTCTCACTTTACCTCTGAAGATGGAAAGTTGCCAGATTTGACAGTATTTAAAGGACCTGTCAGAACATTTGAAAACAGCGCATTAGCCAGTCACGTGACGCTAGTTAAAGGCTTCACGGGTGATGTGGATAATAGGCTATCAGAATTTTCATTTTATAAAGGAACGAAGAAACCACTAGATGGACAATTTTTTTCAGATGGGAATATCATAAAAGACTTGCAAGAAGCGTCGGGAGACGAAAAATTTTGTCAAAATACGGATCTGGTCAAAAATGATCCTGATACATACCATCCTGGGCTTTTCTACCCAGCCTGTACTTCGGTTTATGACACTACAGCTTTTCTTCACTATCCACCTGTATTGACACACGAATGAAAAAAAAAAAAACACGGAAAACATACACCGACGGAGCCCCCCAGTGGCTCAGTGGTATGTCTGCGGACTTACAACGCTAGAATCCGGGTTTCGATACTCGTGGTGGGTAGAGCACAGATAGCCCATTGTGTAACTTTGTGCTTAATTACAAACATACATACACCGACGGCAAAGTACGGACAATGACTCAGTCACAATGCATGAACGATGATTTAGAAGACAGATTGTATAAATAATGCTTTATAAGTCACAATTTGGGGTGTTGCAGAATAAAGTGTAGAGAACATCAGCTTCTTAACAATAAAGACATAAAACCTCCATTTCATCCTTAAACTGAAACGAAAAGACATAAACCTCCATGTCATCCTTAAACTGAAACGAAAATACATAAAACCTCCATTTCATCCTTAAACTGAAACGGAAAAGACATAAAACCTCCATTTCATCCTTAAACTGAAACGAAAAGAAGAAAAAACTGAGAAACCAGACTAGAGAATCAGCTGAAGTTGTAGTTTACTCAAATGTGCTTACATGAACGACACTGTGACACATAGATCTACATACTAGAGCGTGTGTAAACATTGCGACATGATATTTTCCGTAACCTTTTAAAGAAACACATGAACCCAAAGCTCTATATCTACGTAGCTTCAAGTATAACATCTACATTTTTAACCAAATAAGGAATCTCATAAGACTAAACAAGTTAAATTCGAATGTCAGATTTTTTACCTTACATTTAGCGATGTGGATATGATTTTATAAGTTGGCTAGAATTAGATAGCTACCATTCCAAAGTTAAAACTGTTTATTTCCAAACTTTTTTAGCTGACTTTAAACAGTAATGATTTTAGTTTAATGTACATAATTCTAGAAGTTATGTTTGAATTTTGTTTTGTATATATGTAAACCAGAATAGCTTAAATCTTCTGTGACGTCAATAAACATTTTATTTCCAAACTGTATATTTGTAGTTAATTTCAGCCATTCACGACTTCTACCGAATCTAATCAGCAAGTTGTTTAAAAAAGAGAGAGAGAACTGACGATGCTAGTCTAAATTTAAGAAATAAACTGTTAACTTATTGTATTTAAATACAAACCTAATTAATTAACTTCAATACCCAATGTCAATTAATATAAATTCATCAAATGTCTTGGAACATCAAGTTTGCTTGGATATACTCTACATAACAGTTCTCTCACTTGCTCCACCTACCGATTTAAAACCAAATCAAAAATAGCATTGAGTTTTTTAGTTCCACTTACGTAAAACACTTCATATTGACGATTAGGTGCTACAGCTTAGCTGTTAAACTCTGATACTGAAAGATCGTCCTCCTGAAGAGTGGCGTATGTTGGGCAAAAGAAAGATCTTTTAAAATTTGGATCTTATTGTTTATGACCAATACCACACCTCTAATTCTTAAGGAAATATCTACTAGACGTCGCTCAAACCAATCATGTAGAGTGGTTCATAAAGAAAACCTTTTTGTGTCATTTCTCTTGCTTATAAATTATTAATAAAGAGCTCACCCAAGAGCCATGAAAATTATTCCGTCACATTTAAAAAAATAGAAAATTAATTTTCTTTTTTTCTAGTTAGCAATTAAAAAATCTATGAGAACGGTTTGGTTAATCTTTGTGGTCAACAAATACATTTTAGAAAACAAATCATTAATTATTTTTTCGTTTCTAATCACACAAATCAAGCTTTTTCCTTGTTAAAAATCATCAAAGTATTCTGATACTGTCACATCTCACTATTCAATCGGGCAAGAGTTGGTGGTGAGTACTCTCGACTAACTGCCTTTTCTCTAGTCTATCAGCTCAAAATCAGGGACGGCTTTGTGTGGCTTTGAGCGATTAGACTGTCGGTTTGAATACTTATAGATTTAATAAAAATGAGCTTGCGGCTAACTCAAGTTGTATCATTTGTAAACACTACAGATAAGTTCTTAGCAAACGACACAGGTGGCGCTAAAATTTTTAGCCATCTCTTACACACAGTTTACTATATAATTTTAAAACTTTGCTTTTCTAGTGTGGCATGTCGCAAACGTGACCAGGTAGTTACGTAATATTTAATGTTACGAAATTGTTACACAATACATTGATATGACGAAAAAATACCCGCTCGATGATCAATTAATAAAACATTCTCACAACAAAACAACGTTATTCTGTTATTACTGAAATAGACTGGCCCACTAGGAAAGCTGGCAAGCAGGGTTGAAATCCGCGCGATAGCACAAACTATTCCGCCCGATTTTAAGTTATGGGTGCGTTATAAGAGTGACAGCCAATCCCTTATAATGCTGTTGACTGTCTGCCTTCTCTCTGGTTCGAACTGCAAAATAAGGGATGGTAGCGAATAGGCTTAGTAGCTTTGTTATAAATGCAAATACAAATTACTGAAATAACGTGACCTGAATCACCAAGATCTTAGATTGTTTTTTAAGACTCTTGTTAGATGTCTTGCTTACTCAATGAATCTTTCACTCAACAAACAAAACTTTTTGGCATATTCTTAAATGTCAATGGTTAACAGAATAAACCTTCTTTTGTACACCAAATAGCGTATTAATAGTGTCACTACTCAACCCAACCTTTACGAGAAAACAAACAGTGTTAAAATATACTAGATGTACTTCTTCAGGGTCCTCGAAAGTGTCCTGTTTCAAAAGAAAATAAAAACAAAATTAAGATAGCAAATATTTTTATTTCTTGCTTTTGAAGCTCATAGTTTCATGCTGTATTGTAGCCTAAAGAGTGCATTCTTATTCTCGTGATCCACGGCATGAGATAGTTTCATGGTGTATTGTAGCCTAAATAGTGCATTCTTATTCTCGTGATCCACGGCATGAGCAAATTTTACTGACGTCACGACAGTACAAATTGCAAAGTTAAGCGCCTCTTATTTTACGTCATTTTAGTTGCTACTGATTGACTGACAGACAACACACTACTGCATTTGTAATGCGAGTGGGTAAAACAGGTGACTTCTCGAAGTGCCCTTCGGACCCCTTACAGGGAAATTAGACAACACTATTTTTGCCGAAAGTCACAAATGACATTCACGTTGTTTTGTTTTTGTTTTCGTTCAATTTTCCAGTGTCGTTTACAAGGAATAAATTTCTTTTTCTATTGCTTAACAGAATAGTTATGTACAAGTAGTTTTATTTATTTACTTTCCACACAAACTACATATACGTTATTACGTTGTGTACAGTAAGGATATGAGCATTTTACATAAACATAAGTTCATATTGCACCACAAATAGAAGAGTAAAGCCGAAAAGTTTTATGTTTTTAATTAAATGATCCTTGTTCTCCTCGTGTTTGTCAGAGCTCATTTTTGGTGGCTGGTTAGCTTATTAGTTATCTAGATAAGGAGATTGAATTGGTTTTTGGACTATTTACACTAACCGTCCCTAATTTTAGACTAGGGGTTAAGGCAGCTAGTCAACATCATCCACCACCAACTCTTTGGCTAATCTTTACCAACGAATAGTGTAATTGGCCATCACATTATAACATCCCCACGTCTGAAAGAGCAAACATGTTATATGATGAGATTCGACTTTGCGACCTGCAGATTGCGAGTCGAACATCCTAACCGCTAGGCCTTACCAGGTCTGAGATTAAATTTGATTAACTGGATTGCAAGTAAAGAAACTCATTCTATTACTTAATGATTTCACACCTTCAGTGACTTATTTTTAGTTATTTAACTTTCAGAGTAAATGACAGTGTTCAGGATATACAACGACGTTCAGGTTATTGCGATAAGGTTTAAGATATTTGAAAAAGTTCAGGGTATACAGCAGCTTAAGGGTATATATATATTTATTTGCTAGTATATAGAATAGGAGCTCGATTTCTCTGCAGTTAATGCGTGATATGATTTTATATTATGTTTTTTTTCTTTCTCCTGTATTTATATTTTGATATCAGTAGCTCACACTTTTCATCTTAGAATCCATGAAGAGATGACACCGTTGAAATCATCTCGGCAAAATCATTTATAAGATTTTTGCAATTTTTAAGGGATTTCTTTTTTTTTTAGCCAAAATACTAGTCCAGTTGAAGCATACGAACAAAAACATAAACTTCCGAATAAGACAAAAAAAACTCTTGTTTTCACTTCACAACGTGTGTTGTATTTTCTATACCTCTTTTTGTTTTTGGTCAAATTCGTTGTAGTGAGCAAATGAAAATACACAACAAATGCTTTGGTTGACAAAATGTCTAAAAAAAACTTCTTTAGAGAAATGTATTTTGAATTTTTAGTGGTTGTGAGTGATATCTAGATCTTACCTAAAGGGCCCCCCCCCATTGGCACGGCGGTATGTCTGCGGACTTACAACGCTACAAACCGGGTTTCGATAATCGTTATGGACAGAGTATAGATAGCCCATTCTGTAGCTTTGTGCTTAACTTCAAAACAACAACAGCTTACATAAAATTATGCAACAAAAAACGTCTTATAACTGAACAGCTAGTCTGGAGCCTGTTGATTTCCACAATAATATTAATAACAAGCTAGCTTTTTTGTCAATGGCTATTTTTTTACTACTAATAACATACGTTTGTGAGGTTCGTAATCTGGAAATAAACATGTAATGTGAAAATAGAAAAGAAATATTCACTTAGTGGTAAGCTTGAGGGCGTATGATGCGAAAATGTGACTGACCAAGATATTTATGGTAGGGAGTTAATACCAATAGCCTAAATTTGATGTCATACTGAACAGGATATTATCGTTGAGAGCTATGTCAACAATCTTATGTTTGATGTCACACTGACCAGAGTGTTCTTTAGGAAGCTATGTCATACTGACAAGGATATTTTTATAGGGAGCTATGTCAACAACCTTATGTTTTATCTCATACTGACAAGGACATTTTGTAAAGAGCTATGTCAACAATATTAAATTTTATGCCATATTTACGAGGATATTTTTGCAGGGAGCTATGTCGGCAATATTATGTTTGGAGTCATAGTGACCAAGATATTTTTTGTAGGAAGCTATGTTGACAACATTATGTTTTATGTGATACTGACCAGGATATTTTGTAGGGAGCTATGTCAAAAATATTAAGTTTGATGTCATAATGACCAGAGTATTCTGTAGGAAGCTATGTCAACAACCTTATGCTTGATGTCACACTGACCAGGATATTTTAGTAGGAAGCTATGCTTACAATCTCATATTTGATGTCATACTGACCACGATATTTTTGTAGAAACCTGTGTTGATAATCTTATGTTTAATGTCATATACTGACCAGTGTTTTTGCGTACATTTCTGTCAACAGTCTTACCTTTTATGTCATACTGAAATAGCGCATTTATGTTATTAATGTTATGTTTATGATATTATACAGGTTTGAACTTTCTTATTCATCAATATGAATATGCGATATGCTGCTCGTCTCTCTCCACCGACCAGCGATATCCTCTCATCTATCTCTCCAGGTATATATGTTATATGCACCATTCTGCCCAAATTACCCAGGTATTTCTTGTATGTGAAATGAAGTATCGGGCAAAATCTTTCGACGGAAATCAACGACTATTAACACAGAAAAAGTGTAGACATGTATATTAACAGTGCCGAAGTGGAAGCAAGATACCAAATCGTTGTGAATTACTAGATTTTTGGGGAGGAAAGCTCTACATTGTTGGAAAAATTAGTAATGTGATTAGTCGCGAGCGATCTACTGAGTACGGAACATCTAAACACATACAAGAAACCAGAGAGAGAGAGATTAAGGTTATTGAAAGCGTTTTTGGAGCTGGGCGAACGTTCACTTCTTAAAATTGTAAATAGCTCCGGAAACCGCAGTATATTCACGGTAACAGTACTATATATATATCATGCAAACGGAGTCCATCTATTAGATCTGTACATCACGCCCTTCGTGAATATGGGTCCTTCGGAAGGCCGGGCACCCAAATTGCACCTACATCCATGAATGAAACAAATTGTAAAAGCTCTTCAACACTACATTGTGGACAATTAGTAGTATATTCTGTACAGTGGTGAATGCCACATCATCCAATTACATAGTAACGCTCGATTATGGGTCAACAAGAATGCTGGTTGAATGTTTCACTCTAATTGTGTTGTCCCAGCAGCATAATGCCGGCGGCCACAAAACTATGCTCGATTTCAAACTAACAACATCAATATCTTGGAACAGCTCATTCAAACACCAAGTCTTTGGCCTTTAATACATGATTGGAATCATCAAGATGGATTAAATCGAAAAGTAGACCAAGGCCTCCTACACGTCATCAGTTGATAGAGCTTTAAAAAGAATAATGGGAAATACTTGCACTATACACCTGTAGAAACTCTGTTGTAGACACATCACAAAATAGTACCAGTTATTTAGATCAAGCGGGTTGATACACCATTGTTAGTCTCACATAATGCCACCAGTTACGTAGATTAAAAAGTATGTTACACCATAGTAAGCTTCACAGAATAGCACCAGTTATTTAGATCAAGAGGGGTACTACACCATAGCAAACCTCACATAATGGCACCAGTTACTTAGATCAAAAAGGGTGTTACACCATAGTAAGCCTCATATAATATCAACCAGTTTCTTAGATCAAGAGGGGTACTACATCATAGGTAGTCTCACATAATGGCATCAGTTATTTAGAGCAAAAAGGGTGTAACACCATAGCAAGCATCACAGAATAGCACCAGTTATTTAGATCAAGAGGAGTGTTATATCATACTAAGACTATCTCTAACACGACTTTTTGGACATGATACAGAAGATAAAGAGGAAAATAATCCATCCCATCCTCAAACGATTAATTTTAACCGGAAAAACAACAACAACAAAACAATTTATTACAAAAGCACAGAACTTAAAACTCTGGCAAGAAAAGATGATGACCCAGTGTGGTTTAGACAGGGAGGAGAAGTTTTTGAAACACTTTAAGTATGTCTTTCTGTGCAGTCCGTTTACTTTCTTTGTTTCACCTTCTCAGAACATTTATTTTAATATGTCATTCTTACCAAGTACATATTAAATATATGTACTAGCAGTGAAAATGAAGTGGGTCCTATTTTAATGTTATTTTTAAGGATGAACGTTAAAGTAAAAAAAAAACGAAGAGTTAATTAGGTTAGCCGAGTCGACAGCACAAAATTAAAAATAGTAAACAATGTAAAGACAACTATTGTTCACTATTGCTTCAATTATTATATTAATATATATTTCTGACTTTGAAAATCAGAGTCTAATTAGGGTAAAAAGATAGAACTACCTTAATTTTTATCCTGTATATGATATAAATAAAAAGACGTCTTACAGCAATTCCCAGGAGACAACCTACGAATGGGCAGACCATATGTACATGATTTCGCCCTAGTACACAGTACATATACCAGTGAAGCTACACTAATTATTTGTTATAGAGAAGCCCAACTACGGGCTCACCGTTGCTGCTCAGCGCTCACTACCTGTAACTAATACGCGGTTGGGTATTATTATCCAGCAAATTACGGTCGTTAGGCTTGTGTGTAGGTATAACAGAGCCCAGTGCTGGCAGGAGCTCAACAGCAGTCTTTGTATGAAGAACGGCCTAAACTAGACGGCCTTGTCTCGTGCAGTGCTCATTATCTTCATCGCTGTCTCAAAAGGAAGACGTATAGGCGTTTAGGATACCAAATGAAAGCCACGCGGCGCTGCGAAGCCACCACAGTGGTCCCATCAGTCAAGTACGCTCGGACAATCAATATTTAACAACAACCGAGCCCCCTCAGTTCTGGCGTTACCGCGCAGCACAGTTGTCCCGCGGGAAAGCCACCCGAAACCCCTGTTTGGCATAATGAGGTAAATTACAGTAACGGATGCTTTTTCATACTACAGAGTGGAGATATCTTAGTCTGTTACGTCCCTCCATAAAAGAAATAATTAATAGCTTTTTGTTTCATTACCATAAATCAAGCTTATGAAGAAAAGTTTCTGTAGCGCAATAAATATGATAAATTATGTTTTAATTATAATTTTCTCAAGTTTACTTTTATCGTATTTTTTTCAATGTAAGTTCCTCAAGGTTTCTGTTTTAATAATTAAATGTTGCCTTTCACTCTCTAATTATCGTGACTTGTAACATACGATGCAAGTTAGTTTCTTCAAACTTTACTTCTTAAACGAATTCTCTGAAGCATCTTTTACGGTAATGTAGTCTTTACTTTTTTTTTACATAAATTTTCTTTCAGTAATGTATTCAGTTGTGATACACTCGATGAAACAGCAGCTAACAATTCAATTGTAATTCACTCAAATAAACAATAGTTAAAATTCAATTGTAATTCGCTCAAATAAACAGCAGCTAACAATTCAGTCGTGAAACGCTCGATTCGTGCATTTGTTATGTCAGTATTTTATCAATATGAAAAAAAATATTTTTCAAGTTATTTTCGTCTTGTAAAAACCCAGTAGAAGAAGTAGCAGGTAATTCAGTATTGTTCTGGTTTCTAATAATCTGCTTACTTGTTGTTTTGTTTTCCTTGTAGGCATCTATAAATAGTTATTTCTTACTTTTGAAAAAAAAGTATTTTCTACTTTATAACAAGTATTGTTTTCATCCTATGGAAGAGTCCTTCACTGTTGGTATGGGCATAGAAACTAGTCCTTTCAAGAAGAGTGTGTCAGCATCATGAAACGGGAATGTAACTCGAGCTGCCTGTGGGCTGGTTTACTGATTACATAGAGTAACCTGATATCAAGAACAAAAAGACATCATCTCAAAGTAATCAGAATCCACAGCTATTTAATAGCAATTCATTCGTCTCAGTACAGCTTGAAAACGTGCTGTATTTTCTATATATGTACACATAAGACTAAATTTGGTACAGGTACCCTGAATTTAAGTAAGATAGTACAGCTTGAAAACGTGCTGTATTTTCCTCTATATGTGTGTACACTTAAAATTAAACTTGCTACAGGTGCCCTGAATTTATCTACGATAATAGAGCTAGAAAACTCGCTGTATCCTATTTTAGGTATGTACACTTAAAATTGATCTTTCTACAGATACCCTGAATTTAACTAAGGTTGTGCAAAGCTTTAGTGTTTCAGACGTGCTACAAAACACAATACCAGAATGACGTTTTCAGTGAGATAGTATATTTACAATGCTAGCTTACTATTGAGCAAGTACTGGGGTTACCATTAAAGCAGCCCCCCCCCCCCAGTGGCACAGCGGTATGTCTCAGGACTTCCAGCGCTAGAAACCGGATTTCGATACCCGTGGTGGGCAGAGCACAGGTAGCCCTTTGTGTAGCTTTGTGCTTAACTACAAAACAAACAAACCATTAAAGCAAGTATAAAATAATATTAACTGAGAATTGATTTTTTTAACATAAAGTACTCAATGGCTCCCGGTGGCCCAGCTTTAAGCTTGAAAACTTATACGCTATAATTCTGAGTTCGATCTCTGGTAAGCAAAACACAAATAGCCAGCCCAGTATGCATTTTTTATGCTTATCATTTAACTTCAAAACTTCAAAAAATTTAACAACTACATTAAAAGATACAAGATAAATAAAAATTGGGAATTTAAAAGCTGCAAATGGGAATTGTAAAAAAAAAGTAAGCAAACTAAAAACCCTTATTTCCGTTCCATGCTGTTACCTAAAATTACATTTGATGGAGTCAAAATAGGGATTTGCAGTTTGAGTAAATAATGTCTAGAGTATCTACAGCTTTGTTTTCTTACTTTTTTACGATCCCTGTTTGCAGGTTTTTACATTCCCAATTTTGCATTTATCTTGTTTGCTGGGGTTTTTTTTATGCTTAACTATGAGTAAAGGATTACTTGATATGGTTGCTAGCTTTATACATTTTAATGATAATAAACATAGCTATTAGCTAGCTGATACGGTTCATGATGATTTACTGTAGCTATTGGCTATGTAAAATGTTAAGCTGCAGCTGGAGATTGTCATGAAGATTTGTTTGAGAATATAGTGAGCATTTATAGTTTCTGAAATAGCTAAATTATCTATATATATAATGTATAGCAATGGACAAATATATGCCTAGACTAAGACACAACTCCCATTAAACGGTATAAAATCTTACCAATAGAAAATCAATCTTTTCAAATAAACATATACGTCTAAAACATCACTTTTGATAAAACTTCGTGTTTTTCAAAATAGTTATCCTACTAATGTGTGTAATAAAATCTAATATTATGTGTATTGTATTTTTTATTCCTTCACTTCATACATAATATAGGGGTTGACATCCTAAAGACACCGATTGTATTATGCACAAAGTACTTAGTATGTACATGTTACAGTCATCTAATATTGGCTGGTAATTCCTGTTTCACCTTGTATTTAAGTTTTTTTAAATGAACACCATAGTTTTAAAAGAAAGCTAACTTCAAGGGGTAATGATAATATATTTTACACTAGAATTATAATGTTTTTTAGCTTATGTAAAATATAGAAGAAACAGCTCGACTTTTCAATACCTCTACGGCTTTTGCAGTACATTATTTGGTATTATACAAAAGGAATGAACGCAATATACTAAGCTGTTTTTGTTGTAGGCTGGCAAGAGAATAATTAAAACGGGCAGTTTTGAGCGAATTTTCTTTCCTTTATAAGTCTAATATGCGTGCTTTTTTGTGCATTTTTATGTGTGTACAGCCTTAGCAGTCAATGGTAAAGGTTTTAAAGTGTTGTTTGAACTGAATCTTTACTGTTTAAGGTGCTTTTTGCCCGAACGTTTCTATTAGGATTTTGTGCAATTCCTTGCGATCCTTATTATGAACCACTGTCGTGGCTTAAGATAGTAACATATTTTTATTCTTAACTGTAGTAAAAAAAAATTGTGTTTTATTTTCAACTTAAGAGCACTTGCAAACATTCTCTGACTTGAACTATTTCAAATGAAAAAATTAATTGGAATTTGACAAAGATAATTTGGAAATTAAGTTAAGAAAATTGCATTCGTACAACTTATGATAAAGAACATGTGTGGTTAAACCATTTAATCAATTTAAGGTGACTTGTATGGAAGTTGCAGTGCATAATCGACATGTATGTTGCTGTCACGCTAACGTTCTAAAAATAACTGAATTAACTTGAAAGTAGTGCAAGTAGATGTAAGTTATTAACTACCCCTCAGCATCTTAAACAAGACAACTTTAAAATTAATTTCGAATATATGAAATTAATTTGTGACCATTCTAATACGATCTCTTAAGCAGATTTGTAGAACAATCCTTCTATTCGCGTATACAAAACAGACTGATAAGAGGATGTGTAGTGTGATTACTTGGTCCATATAAATGAAGAGCTTGAGTCACAAAGGGATTAACGTGCAAGACAAATAGGTAAGAGCAAGGAAACATTCGACTTTCAAAGGGATGTGGTAGTAAGTGCCCATCTAGCAGGAGTGTAATGATCCAAACGTGTGTACTTAAGTGACTGCTTAGAAAAATAAAATATTTCAACAGAGTCTATCAATAGTGTGAATTGAAATAAAACATTTCACATGTCTATCACCAAGAAAACTGTTGCTACCAAACACTTGTTACTGGCCAAAAAAATAGGCAATTAAACGATATAGTAAAATGCAACTGACGACAGTCTGTGTTCCAAATTCGTGTAACGCTTTGAGATTATTTGTAGACAAGTAATGAGTGGAAGCATGCGATGTGGTTTGGTGAGTCACATTTCACTCTCTCCTAAACTATCAGTAGAGTGAAAGTGTGGAAAAAAAACTACACACGTCGCTTGATCTTAATTTGATTGTTGCGACAATACAAACTGCTAAAGGTGGTGTAATGGCGTGGAAATTATTTCGTAAGAAAGTTGTTTTTTTATTCCTTTTGAAGGATGAATTGCATTCGGATTCTCCTTGAACTTCGAGGCCAATTATCTTGATTACATTTGAACCACGAGGAGCAATGGTCCTTTCAAGACGACAATGAAACAACCTACGCCCCCGTGTCTTAGCGGTAATTCTGAGAACTTATACCACTAAAAATCGGGTTTCGATACCCGTGTTGGACACAGCACAGATAGCCTATTGTGTAGCTTTGTGCGTAACAAGAAACAAACAAAAGCAACAAGCCACCACACCCATATTATCAAAACGGGTTCAAGAAACATGATAGTGATTTTGTTATCTAATTTTGCCAATTCTATCATTTGATCTCAGACCAACTTAGAATCCTTCAGGAGAATTTTTACTTTGCACTCGTCATCGCAATCCTCTGTCAAGACCTGTGGACCAATAGGAGACATTCTTCATTGACGAAAGGACTACGCCTGAAAAGGAAATATTTAAGCATCTTGTAGAGTCTCTGCTACATCGAATCCTGGTTATTTTTGTGACGAAAGGCTGTACAACTCGATATTAAATGGGAGTCCTGATAAAATGGCTAGTCATTTTAAGAAAGAGCTGATGAGTAGCGTTGCATTTCTCTCAACTTTCAGTGGAGTTGTTGATTAATACATACTTCAATATTTGAATACCAACAGATGTACTCAAAAAACATGCTTTTTTACAGCTCTTACGAATGTTTGTCTTTTTATTAAAACACGACATATTCACGTATTTTAGAACTATGTGGTAAACGATATTAAACTTCTATCAGTGAAGTAACAGAAGTCATCGAACATGCTCGGTCTGCAAGCGTTGTAATTTGGCGGACAATCCTATTTTTCGTTGCTAAAAAGTAGTCTAACAGTTAGCGGTGTTGGCTGACTTCTTTATCTCTATTTGTCTTTTCTAAATTAAGCACATCTAGCCTTTGAGTAGCTTTGCGCGAAATTTAACAAATATTTTCTCTCGTTCTTTGAAGAAACTAAAATTTTACTTTGATATTTCTTAAATTCGTACAAAAAAACGTAATACACATATTACTCAGAATTATGTACGTATACCTTATCGCTCGCTCATATAACTGTAAGCTATTTCACCTGTAATGAATTTTATTACCTTTTTTATTATTTATAAAGGAATGATATTTCTTTGAAATTTCCAACATTCGTGTAGTTGTTCCGCAGGCAAGAATGAAGAATCTGAAGCTGTTAACGTTAAAATTGTTAGAAAGATGAAATATATATTATTGCAGGCTACTCGCTTTGTGTAATTGATCAATTAATTGTTAAACATTAACTATCACAGCGAGAAAAAATAGAATAATGGTTAATCTAACATTCATCAATAAAAAGTGTTCGCTTATTGCAGCGTTTCCCGAACTTTTTTGACCACGGAACACTTTTCAGCTGAGAGAAAGCTTACGGAACACTAGACATAGATACATGAAATATCGGTATAGAGGGTAAGTTGCGCGCGCAGCGCCCTCTAGAGGTGTATATTATTCATTTATTTATTTAATCAAATTACATATTAATGAATTTTTACATTTTTATGCTTATAATATATTTTAGATACAAACCTGTCCACTAAGATATTATGTAGAATAGATATGGCATCTTCTATAATTCTTCTTCAATGCGAAATCGACATTATCTAATTATAATACATAGGAAAATATTTCACAATAACTTATGATCGTAAAAAAAAGTGTTAAATATTTTATTAAAATGTAAAATCATGATTTCCTCACGGAGCACCTATCAATCACGGACGGAACACTAGTGTTTCGCGGAACATAGTTTGGTAAACGCTGGCCTATTGAAAACCAATGTTTTTAAGAAACTCGTAATATATCGTTTTTGCTGCCATCTATCAGCAATCTCAAACACTATTCAATGGTGTTTTGTCAAGTACTAAAGGAATTAAAGTTATTTTTAGTGCTTAATATTATAAGTATTCCTCTTGCGCTTAAAATGAAAAATATACATATTTATTTTTAAGATAAAGTGCCTAATAACAAATCTATCGTAATTAATTCGCTTTTTTTTATTATTATTTTTTAAATTCAAAATATCGACCTATCACATAGAAATAGATTTCATTTCATACATAAGTCAAGATATATATTTTACACAATTCAATTAAGAGTAGCATGGAAGCTAAACATTTGTAGAGATTCGAGACAGTATTAAAAAGAAAAAAAATTACATGAATATGTTAGGATCGCAAAGAGCTAGAAATTAGTAGTACCAATTACAATCTTCAAACAGCTTTTTATAATTAGAGTATATTTAGAGAATATTTTTGTGAAAGTATAGTAGATAATATCGCATCTAATTTATCCCACAGCCGTTATGCTAAAAGTTCAAGCTAAATATTAGAGATATAAATTGAAGACATTACTGTAATAAAGTAACACTCTCTTTGTTTTTGTTTGTTTTGAATTTCGCGCAAAGCTACACGAGGAACATCTGCGCTAGCCGTCCCTAATTTACTAGTGTAAGACTAGAGGGAAAGCAGCTAATCATCACCACCAACTCTTGGGCTACTTTTTTACCAACGAATAGTGGGATTGACCGTCACATTATATCGTCTTACGGCTGAAAGGGCGAGCATGTTTGGTGGGATGGTGATTCGAACCCGCGCCCCTCAGATTGCGAGTCCAGCGCCCTAACCATCTGGCCATGACGGGCCTACTCACTTTGTATGTGTTACCGTGAGATTTATTTAAAGAACTAATCAATAGATGACGCTAAACACGTGTATATATATATATATATATATATATATTCCCAGTGGATTATCTGTGTTAAGCCTATCGCAGGGATCGAGCTCGAATTTTTGATTTTTAAGCCTCTCATTGCACCACCTGGAGAGCTAATTTTTTTCGATTTTTTTTTAAATTTAATTAGCTGTAGTTTATTTGTTGCTGTTGTTTAGTTTTTTGGGGGAAGGGTGCTCTTAGCAAGTAGCTTGCTCTTATCGGAAGTTAATATTGATCAGGAGACTAAAGTCACAATTGATACCAACACACTACAGGTGTAACGAAAGGCTTCACACTACGAACACCACAAAGTGTAACGAAGTGCTTCACACTAAATACTACAGAGTATAACGAAAGGCCTCACACTTTAAACACCCCAGAGTATAACGAAAGGCCTCACACTTTAAACACCACAGAGTGTAATGAAAGGTTTCATACTTCACACACAAATTCAAGAAACTTGAGAGTTGTACGTACATAAGTAAAAGACTCAACTGTTGAGTAAGAGAAAGAACTAGCCCTCCTTAACTAAACTGTTCTTCTTCTGCAACAAACTGGTTTTCTCTAGCTTTTTGAGGCTTATCGGTAATTGACACAACTATTTCATTCTTGTGAGTGAACATCATTCCACTAGAGGGCTAAAGTCTCATCGCATCAAAATCACATTTTTTATGACCATGGCTGGTCATCTGTTTTCTTTAAATTCTAATCAAAGTAAATTACTTACATGGATTAAAACTAAAAGAAAAAAGTAAGGAATACAACTAATTTGATATGTCGTTCATACTTATAATAATTAGAACGCATTGTTCTATCAGTTCGGCTCGTTCGATACGTTTCTGATAATTTGTGTGGTCCTTTTTGCCAAACATTTTCACTAAGACTTTCATGGCAGTGTCTCAGTTTTCAATCTCCTAATGTTCAACGTATAGTTGTTGTTCAAATAATTGATGATTATAAATATCCCAACAGGCCTGATGAGTCTTGATATTGGGTGAAAGCCTTCGTTGGTATTGGATATAGCAGATATAGTGTGGTCGACATATTAAAGCAACATTCTTCTTTATTTTCATAAAGTACACTTTATGCTTTAAAGTACACTTGCAGGCAAAGGAAACAAGATATTCACTAACTTCCCATTTCTAAGCTTTACATTTAGCCCGTTAGATGGCTCTCATTGAATCCTGGCTGTATCTTTCCCTGCGACATGGTAGTGATTTTAACGAGCATTTTTGGACAGTGGAGAAATTCCTGATATTTCCTAAAGAAATGGTAAAGAAATTAGTAGTATGTCTCACTATTTCTAGTGTTTATATGAACACCTATTCCAAATTAGTAGTATGTCTAATTATTTCTAGTGTTTATATGAACACCTATTCCAAATTAGTAGTATGTCTAATTATTTCTAGTGTTGATTGGAACAAATATCTGTAAATTAGTAATATGTCTCACTATTTCCAGTGTTGATATGAATACCTATTCTAAATTAGTAGTATGTCTCACTATTTCCAGTGTTGATATGAATACCTATTCTAAATTAGTAGTATGTCTCACTATTTCTAGTGTTTATATGAACACCTATTCTATGCATGCCTTGCTACTTTAGGATGAGATGAACATCTACATTAGGATTATGTCTCGCTACGTTAGGGCCAGATGTGACCTAGTGGTTAACATGTCAGGCTACAGATCAAAGTGTCTGGGGCTCAAGACATTATGACACTAAACATGTCTGCATTTTCAGCTGTAAGCGTGTTATAAAAGTGACAGTCAATCCTGTTATTTGGTTCCAAGAACTAGACAAATCGCTTTTGGATAGTTTTTCTTCCTCTGGTCAGTAGTTCAAAATTAGGGATGGATATACCTGAATCCCATGTGCACGTAAAGTTGCATTTAGGATTTAAATTCCAATTTCTTACAACGTCAAGTACTGAAATGAACACCTGCCTCCAAATTAGTTACACATCTTGCTATTTCTAGTTCATATTGAGTGAATAATGTTTGAAATTCAGTACTTACAAACGTCATCACTTTAAAATGTTTTATTAAATGAACAGAGAGAGTTCTATATTTTTATTTAATTTATTCACTGATAAATATATAAACATTGCTTCTTTTTTTAAAGTTTTTATCTGGATATACTAGGACAAAAGTGTATGGCTACCTATACATATGCGAGACGCGGTAAATACAATTGGAAATGACGTGGTATTGCACCTGACGGGTATAAAAAGCCAACACATTCATCTGGGAAATAGTGTATAGTACGATAACGAACCAATCAGAAATACCCGAGCTTCAAAGAGTGAATGTTATTGGTCAGAAAAGTTTGGCAGACAGATTGCATCAATTTTGGACATGACCAGAACTAGTGTGTAAGGTGTGGGTCAAGCAGATTCTATTTGTCAGTGCAACAAAATTTACGTGGAAGCTCACCTCGACTGTGAATACATTGCACAGGGGGATTTTTATACTAGGTCTGTATGGTGGTGCTGCAGTCCACAAGCCTCTAATCATGTCAACAAACAAAGTCTATGGCAGTGCACTGAATGCTAAACATAGATCTTAGACATATGGATACCAATTACGTACAGTGATGAATCACGGTTTAAGGTATCACATCAATGGGCGAATATGGGTATGGCTACAGCTACATGAACGCTACGACGTTGATTGTGTAATATCTGTGTAGTACTGACTGTAAAGCAATCCAGCAATTCTGTCATGATATGAGCATGTTTCTGTTGATATGGGCTTGGATATGCGGTTCTGGTCAAGAGTCATTTTATTACAGACAAGTACCTGGATATCTTAGACAATGCGGCACTCTCAACACTCCTTTGCTCTTCAAACAGGACGTGGATTTTTGATACATTGCCCTTATTGTCACAGACTGGTTTCTTGATAATAACACAAACCCAATGACCTGGTCAGCCAAGAGTCCCGATTTGAATACTGTCGACCCGCTTTGGAATGTCCTAAAGAATCAACTTTGGGCTTAGAATCTCCTTACGTTGGAAGAAAAACGACGAACAAAGGGTAGAGACAGTTATCCAAGCCAAAGGAGATCCAACATGAACACATTTGGCATGAGGATGGTACTAAACATTTAGCCATATAGTGTGTGTATGTGTGTGTGTATTATGTCTTTGAATATCTCGGGCACTTTGGATTTTGAAGCTGGTAAGCCGGGTTTCAGAACGTGCGATACCACAGCATATCTCCCCATTCTAAATTATGGGTACGTTATAAGAGTGACATTCAACTCCTTAGTTAACATGGATGGTTAGTAGTAGGTGCTGCTGTCATACCTCTGGTCAGTAGTTCAAAGTAAGGGACAGCGATAGATAACCTTAGTAGGTTTTCCATAAATACAAATGCAACATTCTTTCTTTTTTTATTTTCTGGAACTCTTAGTGGATCCAGACACTTTTCAAAGTAGAACCAGTCTGAGAATGTAAATTATATGTACAGTACAATAGAGCTGAGGGTGTAGATGGCGTGTACGAAATAATCGGTCTGATAATATAAATGGTGTGTACAGAATAATTGGTCTGATGATGCAAATTGTGTGTACAGTAGAAATGGTCTTATGATGCGTACATAATAATCAGTCTGATGATATAAAGGGTATGTACATAATAAATCGCTATGATGATGTAAATGGTGTGTACAGTAGAAACGGTCTTATGATGTGTACATAATAATCAGTCTGATGATATAAAGGGTATGTACATAATAAATCGCTATGATGATGTAAATGGTGTGCACAGTAGAAACGGTCTTATGATGTGTACATAATAATCAGTCTGATGATATAAAGGGTATGTACATAATAAATCGCTATGATGATGTAAATGGTGTGTACAGTAGAAACGGTCTTATGATGTGTACATAATAATCAGTCTGATGATATAAA